>NC_134082.1:123231818-123537991 GCF_000715075.1 Nicotiana tabacum
TTTGTACGGTTTAAAGCAATCTGGGCGCATGTGGTATAACGCCTTAGTGAATATTTGCTGAAAAAAGGTTACATAAATGATGTTATTTGTCCATGTATTTTTATAAAGAAAATGACATTTGTTATACTTGATGTTTATGTTGATGACATAAATCTTGTTAGAACTCCAGAAGAGCTCCAAAAGGCAATTGAATATCTTAAGAAAGAATTTGAGATGAAAGATCTTAGAAAGACAAAACTTTGTCTTGGTCTGCAAATTGAACATTTAGCAGACGGGATTTTTATCCATCAATCTGCCTATACAGAAAGGGTCTTAAAATGCTTTTACATGGACAAAGCGCACCCATTGAGTACACCAATGGTTGTTCGATCACTTGAAGTGAATAAGGATTTGTTCCGACCTCTAGAAGAGGACGAGGAACTCCTTGGTCCCGAAGTACCCTATCTCAGTGCAATTGGTGCACTAATGTATCTTGCTAATGCTACAAGGCCTGACATAGCATTTTCTGTTAATTTACTAGCAAGATATAGTTCTTCTCCTACACGGAGACATTGGAACGGGATTAAGCATATATTGCGATATTTAAAGGGAACTCTTGATATGGGTTTGTTTTATGCTAACAAAGATAGTGCAGATCTTGTTGGTTATGCAGATGCAGGTTATTTATCTGATCCCCATAAAGCTCGATCTCAAACCGGCTACGTATTTACATATGGAGGTACTGTCATATCATGGCGCTCCACAAAGCAATCTATTGTTGCTACTTCTTCAAATCACGCTGAGATAATAGCTATTCATGAAGCAAGTAGGGAATGCGTATGGTTGAGATCAATAATTCATTTTATTCGAGAAAAATGTGGTTTGGAATGTGAGAAAAGACCCACAATTTTATACGAAGACAATGCTGCATGCATAGCCCAATTGAAGGGAGGATTTATAAAAGGAGATAGAACGAAGCACATTTCACCAAAATTATTCTACACACACGATCTTCAGAAAAGTGATGACATTGATGTGCAACAAATCCGTTCAAGTGATAATCCAGCAGATTTATTCACTAAATCTTTGCCAACTTCAACTTTTGAGAAGATGGTATACAAGATTGGAATGCGGAGACTCAAATATTTGAAACAAGGTTTTCATCAGGGGGAGTAAAATACGCGATGCACTCTTTTTCCCTTACTAAGGTTTTTTCCATGGGGTTTCCTTATAAGGTTTTTAATGAGGCACCTAGCAATGCGTCTTACTAAATATGTGTACTCTTTTTCCTTCACTGGGATTTTTTCCCACGTGATTTTTCCTAGTAAGGTTTTAATGAGGCACATTATCTTTTAATGAACATCCAGGGGGAGTGTTATAAATATATTATATTATGGATGTTCATTTAGTACTCCGTTGTAAATAAGCTTCCTGAAGAAGCTTATCCATATGGGACTCCACCGTAAATATGTTTATCTATTTAGTACTCTATTGGAAATAAGTTTCCTGAAGAAGCTTATCACTTTAGTATCCAGTTATGGATAAACATTATCCCCGGTAGAAGATTATCCATACCGGGTATAATAAGCTTATCCTTTCAGTACCCAGTTATGGATAAACATCATCCCCGGTAGAACATTATCCATACCACTGGATAAACATCATCCCCGGTAGAAGATTATCCATATCGGGTATAATAAGCTTATCCTTTCAGTACCCAGTTATGGATAAACATTATCCCCGGTAGAAGATTATCCATACCGGGTATAATAAGCTTATCCTTTCAGTACCCAGTTATGGATAAACATTATTCCCAGTAGAAGATTATCCATACCAGGTATAATAAGCTTATCTTTTCAGTACTCCGTTATGGATAAACATTGCTCTCAGTAGAATATTATCCATATCTGTTATAGTAGCAGCTTACACAACAGCTTCCTTTCTTCTATAAATAGAAGAGATTTCAGTTCATTATGTACATCAGTTTGAATTCGAATAATATATCAGTTTCTCTCTATAGTTGTCTTTACTTTACAGTTTTTATTTTATAACAGTTTTTATAAATATAAACTTTTATTCTTGTCTTTAGGTGAAATATTGAAATACTAATTTGAAGGTTTATTTCAAGTGAAATATAAGTTATCAGTAAGAGAATTTAACTTCATTTCTATATTTTGTTTTCTTTTCAATTTCAACTTAAATATTGTACAAAAAGCTTGCAAATTGTCTAATGGTCAACAGGATAACAATGGTCAAAGGCCATTGAACTTTATACTCGTAATGTTACTATCGAAAATATGGTCTTTTTACCAGTAGCCGATCCACCCTTCAAGGTGTGGTGGCATGGCACCTGCTATATATGTTGGCAAAATCTTTATATATAGAGAGAAAATTTTTGTAACCAAGGTTAAATAATTAATTATGTCACATGTATGCGGAGGCAGGATCTCCACGAAGGGGGTACAAAATTTTTTTTTTGTAGCTAGTGGGAATTGAACCCATGACTTTATGTAGATTTTGAACACCCTTGATCACTAAACTACACTTTTGGATTGTGTTAAAGATATTCAAA
Organism: Nicotiana tabacum; assembly: GCF_000715075.1. Classification (NCBI taxonomy): domain Eukaryota; kingdom Viridiplantae; phylum Streptophyta; class Magnoliopsida; order Solanales; family Solanaceae; genus Nicotiana; species Nicotiana tabacum. The sequence continues at coordinate 123,234,370 of NC_134082.1, forward strand.
ACTTAATATATAGAGATAAAAAACAGATTTTGCCTTATATATACAGTACAATTTTTCGGCGAAGGGTGTTCGGGTGAACAACCTTGCGCCCCCCTAAATCCGCCCCTGCATGTATGGGTCCAAATTTGGACGACAACGACCATTGACGAATACGACAAACGACGAGATCTTCGTAGCTCGATATCTTGTGGAGGACGACAGACAAGCTAACAAAGACTGTATGGCGTTTTAAAGTAGTGCAGACCCAACAGGGAGCACTAGGAATATTCTTTCGAATATTCTCTATAATATGTCTTTTAGGGTTTAGAAGGGGTTTGTCCCTTATATATAGCAGAAAAACAACTTTGTGAAGGGGACTTTTTCGATCTGTTTTAGCAGAGAACACCGATTGTAATACTTTTCTACTTAAAAGATTGGCTTTCCTAAAGTTTGATCACTCATTCTCGCAAGATCAAGAAATATTATCTATTGTGTTCATCTTTTATACCTTTCGTTCTAGAGTTTATTATGCTTAGCTAAGATTTACTCCTCATTCCCTTCGATTGATTTATTCAAAAAGGTTCCAATATATTTTGAGTCAAACATCACATGCAATCTTAAACTAGACAAAGGTGTCATCTTTAGGACGAGAGTTTGCAAGTTTTTCTTGCGGGTAAGGATCATGGTCCAAGGTAAATACTTACCTCCAACAGGTGTTTACGTCAATTCAATAAACATGACACATATATTCACAAATATGCTTAACACTAAACTATAGTTAATAAATACATATTCTCATATTAATTTATCACTTAATCATAGTAAATTAATGTAAATTGGTTTGGGTAAATAAGTTTTGCTCTTAATCTCAACTATGTGAGTTTCCTTCTTTCAAAACTAAAAAAGTTTGAGTCTCGATGAGAATTTTGGATCGATATCAAATTCAAAAACATACATATAAAATTTATTTTTTATGTGTTGGTAAGGATGTAATTGTCCTAGTGATATTTTTTTATGTGTTGGAAAGGATGTAATTGCCCTTGTAAAAATTTTATTTTTACTAGTGTTGTGAATAATGGAGATGTAATTTTTGTTGAAAATATTGATTCCGTTTGTTTCTTGATATAAAAGATGTCAATTTTATATTTGTAAGTCAAATATTTAAGTTGATCTGAATCAACTCGGAAGAACGAATCGAACCGTATATAAGTTTCGAACAAATTTTATAGTCAAAATAATGTGTACATTAAAAAAAATTAAATGTGACATCGATCTGCCACCTTTGGCTCCGCCTTTGCTTTTGACCACTTAGCTATTTCTAAAAATATTAGTCGGTTCATTGTGTCGAAATGTCGACTATGAACTTTACTTCATGTCTTATGTAGCTTCCTCTAAATGTTAATTGTATCGCTCGACTCCGTTTAAGTGTTGATAATACTGCACTCAATTCGTGTGCAAAGGTTCAACTTCAAAGAAAGCTTAGTCAAAGACGTTATAAATTCTACGGATTACGTAAATGTATATGATAATCACTTAAAAAGTAAATAAGTACCCATGTACTCCGGCGAGAGGCATAAAGCAAGAGTTGTCTTCTACATTACCGAGTAATAATTCAATTTCTTCTGTATAATGCACCGCCCAGATCATTTCTTGATTTTCAGTACTCTCATTCAAGAAACAAGACATTCAACCATATTGTATGGGTCAAAATTTGGACGACCACGACCGAAACCAAGTGTAGCAGAGAGTGAGGTCCCTACGATGTCGCTTTTTAAGGATCGTCAAGATAAACGACGATCGACAGTAGCTAGCAAACGCACGACATTTGTAGTCGTGTTAGCATGATAGGGAACAATATGAATATGTCTTTAGAATATTCTTTAAATTGTACTTTTTTCTTTTGAGAGGAAGGAGGGAGATTGTCCCCAATAAAAGGGGGCCGAACATTCTGTAAAGGGGGGATCACAATTCTAAGATCTATATACGACTTTTACTTGAAACTAAAACCATCTGTTGCAAAATCTCTCTACATTCAAAGCGATCATATTTATAATTTGTCGTTCAACTATGAAATACAGAGAAACATTATTCATCTTGCTCATTCTTAACATCCTTCAAGCTAGATCTTATTATACTTGGCGGAGATTTACCCCTTCAACTTTCTTAATTAATTTAATCAAAAAGGTTTCAATATCTTTTGGTCAAACAATTTGGCGCCGTCTGTGGGGATTTCTTTAGCTAAGATCTTAGTCTCATCTAGACTCTTGAAAGGGATAACCACTTGTTCCTAGCTTTATGTAAACTAACAATGGCAGGGAAAGGAGATGCAAGACTGAAAGCGATAGTAGGCGTCACAACCACCCTTATGAACACCATCAACAAAGATAGCAGGGAAGATAACGAAAATGAAATGCCGGGCATCACACCCAGGGGAGACGATTCACCTCCCCCGCACGAAAGGGTAACTACTTCACGCGAGAAGGAAGCCTCCACATCTACAACAGGAGAGGCACCACCAGTAGTGCGAAGATTGCTGGAAGAATGGCTAACGGGTACTCTAAACACCATACTTGACAAACCCGCCCAAAGGGATAACAGGAATGCTGCATATGCAGATGTCACGATAAACGCTGATGAGCAGGATGCCCCCCATACAGGTAACACTTATGTCGCTAATGACGCAGGTAATGACACGTTTGCAGCTGTTTTAAAGAAAATGGAGGAGATGAAAAATGAGAATAAAGCACTCTGTAACCAAATGAAGGAACACCAAGAGAGGGTGGACAAAATACCAGGCGCTCCAAAGTTGTTGCCAAAACACGATGTTGGTCGATTCATTAAGCAACCATACAGTGAAGAAGCGGCCACCTATGCTATCCCAAAGACCTTCAAAATGCCGCCCTACCTAAAGATATATGATGACACTACCGATCCAGAGGATCATATCATCCATTATGTTACATCCATGAAAGGTAATGATCTTTCAAAAGAGCAGGTACCATCAGTACTGTTGAAAAAGTTCGGTGAAATCCTAACAGGGGGAGCCTTGACATGGTACTCTCAACTGCTGGCACGCTCGATAACAACTTTCGAGGAAATGGCAGATAAATTCGTTACCGCCCATGCAGGAGCCAAAAAGGCAGAAGCTAGGGTAAATGATATATTTGTCATAAGGCAAATGCACGGCGAGGGACTCAGAGACTTTTTAGCTCGGTTCAACAGGGTAAGAATGAGCCTGTCGAATATGTCAGAAGGAATGGCAGTAGCAGCCTTCCAAAACGGGCTAAACAGGAACGGGCCGAGAGCGACCAGAAAATTGCTAAGCAGGCTCATAAAATACCCTCCAACTACTTGGGAAGAAATCCATAATGCTTACTGTGTCGAGGTACGAGCCGACGAGGATGACCTCAACGGTCCGACCCAATGGTTGACGTCACTTCAAGCTGAAGCAGGGAAAGATAATCGCAACAACGGTTGAAGAGATCAATTGGGGACCCGCCTCGGCCGAGAAAGGCATCAGCCTTACATCAGGACGTCTGCCCCGCCTCCACCACGGCACACAGATGCTCTCCCTCGACACACAACACCATATCGACAAGAGAAAGGTATGCCTTTACTCCTATCTGCTCACAATTTTTGTGTTTCTTCTTCAGAAATAGTGTACGCATTGGAGAAACTCGGTCCAAAGGTGCAATGGCCGCAAAAATGTGGTCAGACCCCAACACCCGGAAGTCAAGCGCTTTCTGCAAATTTCACCAAGAAAGGGGCCACAAAACCAAAGATTACATAGGACTGCGATAGGAGGTAGTGTGAATGCTGGGCCAGGGACACCTGAAAGAGTTGTTAAGCGATCGAGGACGGGCTAACTTCACCCGCGGACGCGAGCAGCCCCAGTGACCTCCTAAACCACCTTCTCCCGCTCGCACTATACAAATGATCATCGGAGGAGGCGATGGCGCAACAATCAATCATGTCAAATTCACCACCATACAATAAACTCAAACGATCAATCACCCACGATCGGTATGATGACCTTGAAGACAATATCATCTTCGATAAGTCAGATGCCGACGGTTTGTCTGGACCTCACTATGATGCTTTTGTTATCACTTTACGTATCACAGATACTGATGTAAAAGGAATAATGGTAGATGACGGGAGCGGCGCTTAAATTATCTATCCCTGAGTCCTCATGCAGATGAACTCGAAGATAAAATAATATCGCGTTGTATAACGCTAACAAGTTTTAATAATGCAGTTGAACAGACTTTTGGAGAAATAGTGCTACCCGTCCTAGCCGGAGGAGTCACTCTGGAAATGACATTTCACGTCATGAACCAGGAAACAACTTACAATGCCATCATAGGATGTCCATGGATACACGCCATGCGAGCGGTCCCTTCCAATCTCTATCAAGTGATCAAGTTTCCAACCCCATGGGGAATATTCAGCATTCGATGGGAGCAGCGCACCACACAAGAATGCTATCGCATCGCCCAAGATTGCGCACATACCCAACAACTCAAAGGAGCGAGTACGGAAGCATAGCAATTAGCGATGTCGGGATTAAGACTTGACACACAGGCAGATGTTATCAAGGAACCCGACATCATGGAAGCATCCGAATCAACAATGGAAAATCTTGATCCCGTCATGCTAGATGGCAACGACAACACAAAAAAGGCTTATATCGGGCACAACCTCTCAGAACCAGGTAAGTTTCATAAGTTCTTGACTGACCATGCTGATCTGTTTGACTTTTCCCATGCAGATATGCCAGGCATCCCAAAAGATATTGGCATCCACAAGCTAAATGTCGATCCCTTCTACCCGTCGGTGCGGCAAATAAGAAGGAAGTTCAACGTCGCTATCAACGAAGCCGTTAGCAAAGAGGTCGATAAGCTGCTCGTGAATGGTTCTGTCCGGGAATCAAAATATCCTGAATGGGTCGCCAATGTGGTCATAGTAAAAAAGAAGAATGGAAAGTGGCGGATGTGTGTAGATTTCACGGATCTAAACAAGGCATGTCCGAAAGATTCTTTTCCATTGCCACATATCGACCAGCTCATCGACTCAACAGCAGGGCACGAGTTGCTAAGCTTCTTAAATGCCTATTTGGGTTACAATCAGATCCTCATGGAAGAAGAAGACCAGGAGAAAATCACTTTCATCACTCACCAGGGAACATACTGCTATAAAGTGATGTCATTCGGGTTAAAGAATACGGGGGCGACATATCAGAGATTGGTCACCAAAAATGTTCAAAAACCAACTCGGTAGAACAGTGGAAGTATACATCGACGATATGCTGGTTAATTCGAAAAGGAAAGAAGATCATATCGATCATCTGAAGGAAGCCTTCGATATACTAAAACGGTACGGCATGAAGCTAAACCCCGAAAAATGTGCCTTCGGTGTAAGTTCGGGTAAGTTCCTCGGTTTTCTGGTATCCCAAAGAGGCATCGAGGTCAACCCAGAACAGATTAAGGCAATCGAAGGAATACCCGATGTCACACCTCCTTTTTCGCCCACGCCGCCGCAAAGGGGCACGGAAGGGAGTTTTTCCAATTAAAGGACAATCCAAACGTGATTTATTTATTTATTTCAGAGTCACCACTTGGGAGATTTATGGTGTCCCAAGTCACCAGTTTAATCCCGAATCGAGGAAAATATTGACTCTGTTTAACAGTCTGCGTACCAGAAATACGGATAAGGAATTCTGTTAACCCGGGAGAAGGTGTTAGGCATTCCCGAGTTCCGTGGTTCTAGCACGGTCGCTCAACTGTCATATTCGGCTTGATTATCTGATATAATACATGTTGAACATATGTGCGAATTTTAACTTTTAACCGCTTTTATCATTATTATTATTTTAACAGAGAATTGCAACATCGTGAAAATATATCTCGAACCACGTCACATCAATGTACCCGTGGTTATCGACATATTTCGACTCTGTTGAGATTTGGATTTGGGTCACATAAATGTGCACCCGAGTTTAAGAAAATAAATTGTTAAAGGCGCGCATAAAGCAACAAGCGTATCATTATTTTGGGTAAGGCCGTGAAATTTGCTAAACGACCGATCCCGAAGTCTATACAATTATTAACCATTTATTGAGGGCCCCACAACTTGTACGTTTTATTGGGTTAGGCTCATCTCATTTATTTTAAAAGGATAATCCTAAAGTACCTACATTTTTTCTATTAAATTTGTCTCTAAAAAAATGAAAGAGAAAAGGTCCTAATTTATTTACATGCTTACGAGTTGTTATAGTCGGGTTCCGAACGCAATTTGTTAAATCAGAATGTAAGCACAATATGGACAGCCTGTTGGCCAACGTGGACCCAGGCCCAACGTGTATGACACAAAACTGGACCTGAGTCATCTCATTCACATGTTACTACCTAGTTACATTATACTAGGCATGCTCACAGTTTGTCAAATTTAAAAAAAACTTGGCAATCTAATTTTAATCCTAAACCATTTACATGCTGAAATTAACCAATATTATCTAGCTAAACAATATTCCTACAAGTTCCGAAGCGGTTTATTCGTTTAATGAGCTAACTGTTGAATGTTTAAGAATAGTCTAAATCAGCTAACATGCTTTTTGAGATATGATAATCATCAAACAATAACGAACTATCTGAACAGAGTTACTACACCATTTTTTTTAGCAATACATAGACAGTTCGTCCACTAAGCTACTGTCAGATGTTCCATTATATATTAAACAACTATATGATTTTGATTAGAGGAAACTAAATAATGTATATACACAAAATTCAGAATATAACTAAGATAAATTCAGAACTTCAACTCTTTATTTCATATTCATGCTTCATGTTTCAGCTTACAGTAACCAGCGTGTCAGTTGTGTACCTGATATTGGAAGTAAAAGAAGAGGAAGATCAGCAGAAATGCAGTAGCATATAACAACAGCAACAACAGTAGCAAATTGAACACCCAGGGACAGATCTTAAAACCAACAGAGATGATTCCACAACCAGTAACAGATTCAAGAATAACCCAACAGCAAACAATACCAGAAACCCAAGCTGAAACCCAAGAATTCAATGAAGCAGCACTCCAGAACCAAAAGAAAACCCAAGAAGACCAATCTGAAAATCAGTAGTACCAAATGCAAACCACATAAGCAGTAACAATATTCTGATTCTCAGTAGTAAAGAAAGGCTTTTCTTTCAGTTTTTAATTCTCAAAGACTGAATTGTTTAAGTTCTGACAAATCAGTTTTCTTTTCAACTTAAGCTCTGAATTTATGATGATCAAATTCCCCTTTTTTAATTATGTCCAAGTCTGCTCTATTTATGCCTCGTAACAGACCCCTTAACAAATAATAAAACCATCCACTTTCTCTTACCAAACCCACTACTACATAAAAAATGCAATTGTTATTTTATTTAATCAACTTTTCTTGAGCCCCGTAATCCCACTATGTCTTGTTCCCCATTATTGATTAAACAAATGCATTATTCCCCACTATCACATGTCTTGCCCCACACTATATTAAACAAATATATTATTTTTCCACCATTATGTCTTGTCCCCCACTACGTATTATTTTATGCATTATTTTAATATATTAGCGCTTAGTGGACAGAACACTCGAATTAAATAATTGTTCAAATTTTCAATTCCAAAAATGCCCCTCTGAAATTACTGAAATTACCAATTACCGTTCTACCCCAATCAGCTATAACCAATTCACTTAATCAATTCTAACCAATATACAACAGCTATAACCAATTCCTAATCAAATTTCATGAACAAATTTAGGCTAGAAACTCAATATTTTTGACTGAACAATATTTTTAACAACAAACATACTTTCAGATTTAATAACAGTAACAAATTGAACATAACAAACAAGTAGATTCAAATCACTAAACTCAATAATCAATTGAACTTTAAAGTAAATCTAACAACATGATTAAACTAAACACTTTTATATTAAAACTAAACAAGAACATAAAACAAACTGAAGAAATAATCAAGAAATGATAACAACGAACAAGAAAAGAATCAAACATATACTAATTTTAAATCCGAGAATATCAAACAAAATACGGACAGAAATGAAACTTAAACCAACTAACCGAAAATGAACAACGACGAACTCGAACAGAAATGGCAAACTCGAACCAAGACTGCCAACGACCTAACGGATCTCGACTTCAATAAAAACCCACCTTCTCTATTAACCTTGACGAACTCCGACTGGACCTCACCGAACGACGAACAACAACGGACTCAAACAAAACCAAACGAAACCTTGACAGAACTTCGCCGGACTTAAACCAGACTACCTCACTTTTCCTCCGTGTGTGTGCGTGTGTTGAGCAGATGTTTGATGAAAGAGGAGATGAAGCAGCAGCAACTATGTGTTTGGACGTGAGCAGCAACTCACGTCGAGGAATGGGGAGGAGCAGGGACGACGAGGAGGGCAGTTCGGATGGCGAGGTCATTTGGGTTGTTCGTTGGTTGCATGGAAGATGGATGACGAAGACGACCGCGAACTGGATGACGAAGAACGACCACGAACTGGACGGAAGAGATACGGAGTTCGCCGGACTGCTGCTGGGCGTGAGGAGCAGATGTGTTGCTGCTTTGGTGGTTATTTTGGAGGGTTGACGACGAAGAAGAAGAAAGAGCAGCAGCCATGGGAGGTCGACGGTCTGGTGAAGACGAAGCAGATGAAGCAACGGCCATGGTGGTTTGGGTGGTGTTCATGGCTGGTGTTGCGAAGAAGATGATGCAGCAGGGGGAAGGGGCAGCCATGGCAGGGGTCGTTTGAGCTGGGGGGTTGGTTTGGAGAAGAAGAAGAGAGGGTGGGGGGCTTTAGGTTAGGGTTTCTAAAAAATGAAAAATGGAAAATGGAAGAAGGGGGTTGGGTTTTTTTGGGTTATGGGGCGGACTGGGTCGGGTCGACCCGGTGGGGTTATTTGGTTTGGGCCATGGTTGATTTAAATTAAAATGTGGCCCAATCCGATTTTCTTCTTCTTTTATTGCTTCTTTTATTTTTTCTTAAACTAAACTAAATTATAAAAATTCTAAATTATCCTGTAGAACTAAATTAATTTATAAAAGTGCAAATTAACTCTCAATAACAATTAACATACAATTAAATAGCAATTACGATAAAATCACACAATTTGGACATTAAATGCTAAAAATGCAACGTACATTATTTTTATGATTTTTTGTTCTTTTTTTAAAACAAACTTAATTGCTCCCAATTGTAGAATTAAATCCTAAATGCAAATGAGACTTATTTTTGTATTTTTTATTAATTTAACAAATAAACATGCACGGACAAATACAAATAATTATCCAAAAATGCCACGAAATTCTCAAAATTGCACACAAAAGGAAAATTGTTTTATTTTGAATTTTTGGGAGTAATTCTCTCATAGGGCAAAAATCACGTGCTTAAAGCTGCCCCTCTTTGTCTGAAAACACGAAGAGTTTTCGTGCAAAGATAAAGTGAGCGATTTTTGCCCATCCGAGTACTCCGTGTGAAGCATTTTTTGAAAAAGATTTAACCGAACCTTTGTTTCAAAGGTTTCCTACATATCCCTGGCTAGAAGGGAATCAGGTTAATGTAGTTCGGGAAGTTTTGGTAGCTAGGACTACCATGGAACTGCAAGTTTGCCGTTACTGTTGCCGCATGCTGTTGCTACTGCTTTTTGATCTCCTTATTACACCGTGCCAAAAGAAAACAAGAAGCTAGACTTAAACTAGGAATTTTTTAAATTTTTTTTATCTATCTACGACTTGTTCTTATTGCCTTGATTTCTTGTCGGGTTGTGTTTTCTCCGGTGCTTTTTCTTCCGAAAACTACTGGGGATGACACTGGCCTTTTGCTTTTACAAGTGTCATCATTTTGTTCGGTCTGCTGGGGATACTGCTTCCTTCATTAAAGCTTGTTATGCTGGGGATTTTTTTTGTTGTTGTAACCCTACGCATTACTTACTTCTGATTTGATCTTGAAATGTATTCCCCTGTTCTGCAAGTGGGCTCCTGACTCCACCTTGACTTTTGAAAGATGACACAACCTCCATTCTCCAGGCAGACTCCTGACTTCTTCAACAATCTTAGAATTTAACACCCTCCATTCTCCAGGCGGGCTCCTGACTTCATCAGCAATTTTGAAAATAAAATGCATTTGGCAATGATTTATGAAAATATATATTTTGGCAATGTAAGCAGGACCACTCGGGTCGAAATAAATTAAATGTCCTTTTGAGGAAGGATTAAATTCAATATCCTATTCGAGGGCGGATAGACCCATCATATCGTATTCGAGGGCGGACAGACCCATCATATCCTATTCGAGGGCGGACAGACCCATCATATCCTATTCGAGGGCGGACAGACCCATCATATCCTATTCGAGGGCGGACAGACCCATCATATCCTATTCGAGGGCAGATAGACTCATCATATCCTATTCGAGGGCGGATAGACCCATCATATCCTATTCGAGGGCGGATGAACCCAAAATATCCTATTCGAGGGCGGATGAACCCAAAATATCCTATTCGAGGGCGGATAGACCCATCATATCCTATTCGAGGGCGGATGAACCCAAAATATCCTATTCGAGGGCGGATGAACCCAAAATATCCTATTCGAGGGCGGATGAACCCAAAATATCCTATTCGAGGGCGGATGAACCCAAAATATCCTATTCGAGGGCGGATAGACCCATCATATCCTATTCGAGGGCGGATAGACCCATAATATCCTATTCGAGGGCGGATGAACCCAAAATATCCTATTCGAGGGCGGATGAACCCAAAATATCCTATTCGAGGGCAGATAGACCCATCATATCCTATTCGAGGGCGGACATACCCAAAATATCCAATTCGAGGGCGGATAGACCCATCATATCCTATTCGAGGGCGGACAGACCCATCATATCCTATTCGAGGGCGGATAGACCCATCATATCCTATTCGAGGGCGGATAGCCTCATCATATCCTATTCGAGGGCGGATAGACCCATCATATCCTATTCGAGGGCGGATAGACCCATCATATCCTATTCGAGGGCGGATAGACCCATCATATCCTATTCGAGGGCGGATAGACCCATCATATCCTATTCGAGTGCGGACATACCCATCATATCCTATTCGAGGGCAGATGAACCCAAAATATCCTATTCGAGGGCGGATGAACCCAAAATATCCTATTCGAGGGCGGATGAACCCAAAATATCCTATTCGAGGGCGGACGAACCCAAAATATCCTATTCGAGGGCGGACGAACCCAAAATATCCTATTCGAGGGCGGACGAACCCAAAATATCCTATTCGAGGGCGGACGAACCCAAAATATCCTATTCGAGGGCGGACGAACCCAAAATATCCTATTCGAGGGCGGACGAACCCAAAATATCCTATTCGAGGGCGGACGAACCCAAAATATCCTATTCGAGGGCGGACGAACCCAAAATATCCTATTCGAGGGCGGACGAACCCAAAATATCCTATTCGAGGGCGGACGAACCCAAAATATCCTATTCGAGGGCGGACGAACCCAAAATATCCTATTCGAGGGCGGACGAACCCAAAATATCCTATTCGAGGGCGGACGAACCCAAAATATCCTATTCGAGGGCGGACGAACCCAAAATATCCTATTCGAGGGCGGACGAACCCAAAATATCCTATTCGAGGGCGGATGAACCCAAAAATATCCTATTCGAGGGCGGATGAACCCATCTTCAAAACTTGAAATTGTCTTACCTCCGACTGTTTTTCTTAAAATCGTGCTGTCTTGCTATCCCTTAAAACTTGAATTGATTTCCTCGTTCCTCCGAGAAAATTTTCGACAATAGCAGAAAATTTTCTGCCCCAGTTTTGGTGCTCTTCCTTGTGGCATGTTTTTTCGCCATTAATAAGATTTCCTTTTCCTGCTTCAAATCAAAGAAAATTTGTTAGTTTTAAAACATGGTGAGTGGTCGTGCCACTCCTGCTGGGGATGGTTTTTCCCTTTCTCCCTTCTCCGCTCTGTGTTTCATTACGCTATCAAAACTTGCTGGGGATTATTTTGCTGGGGATGAATTTTCCTTTTCTTCCTTCCCCACTCTGTGTTGTCCGACCCTCTTGGAACTTGGTCGAAAATCTGTCGGGGATGCTCTTACATCTCGATGATCTGCTGGGGGGCCTCTTGGAATTAGGTCCACAATTTTCTCAACTATTATTTTCCTGTTTTTCTCCAACTTCCCCTGGAAATTTGGTTCTCTTGGGATCAGACCCATTCATCATTTGGTCTTGCGACCAACTTCTTTTTGCTTTATCGCCTTATCTTTGGCCTGTCCTATTTGCATTTTGCTTTGCATCATTTTGGCAACTGGTAGTAAGCTCTGAAAATCCTTTTCAAAAACAAACTGCTGGGGAGGTAAAGTCTTTAAACCAAGAAATGAAAAAGTGATGATCTCAAAAAATAGAAAAAGAAGAAGTCTTTCTGAACGATATAACTGATCCCAACGATCATGTCGCGCATTCCGGATTAATCAACCCAGTCTATTTGTATCAATCAACCTTTCAGATGCCTCATCTTGCTTGGGATAAACATGCACTCAACTCTTTGCCAAATGCGGACCCTTTCCGCCAATCTTGTCTTGTCGCCTCATAGTGCCCTTCGAAGGGTTTCCACTAATAAGACTCTCTCATTTCTCTCAACTCCCGTCGCCTTATGGTGCCTGTGAAGGTTTTCACCGATAAGACTCTCTCATTTTATTTCTCTCAACTTCCGTCGCCTTATGGTGCCTGTGAAGGTTTTCACCGATAAGACTCTCTCATTTTATTTTATTTTTCAGCTGGGGATTGGAGTGCTGCCGATATGACTCTCTCTGTTGGGGATTCTTTCGGCTATCAATTCATTTCTAGTTTATGATCCTCTTCTCTGCTGGGATCAGAGTGTTACTCCCGACTCCCGTTTGCATGACTTTGCACTTCTCGGATACTGATCGGGAGGTTTTTTTTGGACATCAATATGGGTTTTTGTGTATGGCCAAAAGGAAAAGGGGTATCAAAAGTTCAAAATAATTTTGATGGGTAAAACAGTACAACTCTTGGAATCAAACTTTCTTTCCAAAATTACAAACACAACTTGTGCCCCAGTTTTTCTTGCTTGGGGATTTTTATTTTTTTGTTACACTATAACCGAGCCGTGAGGCGCCTACGTATCCTTCTTTGAGGAATCAGGTCAAACGTAGTTCCCAATTCCTTTGTTTTTTTTCTTGTGAATTTTCTTTTGTCTTTATTATCATTATTTTTTTTCTTCTCTTTTTCTTTCATTTTCATTACTGATTCCAAAAAGAGGGGTATGAAAGAATAAACAAGGCTCAAAAGGGGAAGCAAAGGTTAAAGTGTTTGGATAGAAGAAAGAATTGCCTCCGTCATTTCATTCTCCGATAAATGCTAAGTACAAACAAACAACAATTACAATTACAAGAAATCATACATAATATCTCTTAACTGCGTCAGAATTGATAGCCATGTCGACGCATTTCCCTTCGATATTTGTTAAACATAAAGCGTCATTGGGCTTGCTCTGTTCAGATTGCGATAATCAACACACACCCGAATTTTTCCATCTTTTTTTGGCACTGGCACCACATTAGCCAACCAATCAGGATATCGAGCGACTCGAATAACCTTAGCATTCAACTTTTTGGTTACTTCTTCCTTAATCTTCACACTCATGTCGGTTTTGAAATTCCTCAATTCTGCTTGACGGGAGGAAATGTCGGGTCAGTGGGCAATTTGTGAACTACTAGATTGGTGCTTAAACCCAGCATGTCGTCGTATGACCATGCAAAACGTTTTTGAATTCAATAAGTGCTTTGATTAGTTCTTCCCTGATGTTTGGTTCAATGTGGACACTTATCTTAGCTTCCCTGATATCAACTCTCTATTAATTTCTTCGAAGGCTTCATCCTCATTGTATTCCGAGTCATCATCACAATTTTGTATTATAAGTTCGAAATCAGATTGATTTTTTTTAGACTAGGTTGAAGATCCGTCGTGCATGTCATGTCATTAGAACCAGTATAAAAAGAACTGTTCAGAAGAGAAAAAGAAGAAGAAAAATTAAAACAAAATAAGGAATGAAGAAAAAAAACTTTTACTTTATTAAAATACGGGATAGCAAGGTTTCACACTTTGGCGAGCACAAAAAGAAATCTGGATTACAACCTGGAATAATTCAGACAACAAGAAAGAAAATCAGAGCCCACTACCAAGACTCCCTTCGTATAGGAAGAGGAGTAGCCATTCAATTGTTGATTTTTGCTTCCAGCCCCACAAACTGTACATTTGCCCCACTGGACCCTTTTCCCAACACCATAACTGGCTTGTCATCTACCTTTTCCAACTATACCACCGCTTTTCCACTGGTCGACTTTTCTTTTAAACTGGCACGGATCATCATCACTGTTTGTGAGAGTTTCTTTAGCTCCCCTCCTTCGTGCACTAGCTCGATCATGTGGGTTTCATGGTGTGCTGGCAACGGGTTCTGATTGATGTTGGGTGCCTCTGGTGTCTGAACCTCAATCTTGTTGGTGTCAATAAGATTTTGCACTGCATGTTTCAACTTCCAACACTTCTCGGTATCATGTTCGGGAGCCCCCGAACAATACTCACAGCTTACCGAGTGGTCCATATTTTTGGGAATGGGATTTGGCAATCAGGGATCAACAGGACTCAACAAGCCTAACTGCCTTAATTTGTAGAACACGTCAGTATAGGTTTCTCCCAACTCAGTGAATGTTCTCTGTATTCTTTCATTTATGAAAGCTTGATTTCCTCGGAAACCTGCCCCTGGAGGGTTCCTGTAGGCCCTTGGCGGTGGATAGGTGTTTTGTGGAGGTGGATATGTGTTTTGGGGAGCCGGTGCGCGCCATTTCGGGCGAGCCGGAGGCTGAGTGTATGTCTGGGTTTAGTGTACGGAGAAGTTTGGTTCTTGTGGCGGGTAGTAGGGTTGTGGAGGGTAATTTGGAGTGTGAGGGTAGTTTGGGTGATGGGGTCTGGGTTGGTAGCGAGGGGAAGGACCTCTCGATCTGGACCAGTTGCCTGACTTTATTGTCGCGACCTCTTCTCTCTTTTTCTTTCCAAGCGCACCTCCCGTGCCGCTCTGAATGGCCTGAGTCGTTGCCTTGATTGCCGAGTAACTCAGGATCTTATTCAACTTAAGTCCCTCTTCTACCATAACTCCCATTTTCACTACTTCATTGAAGGATTTGCCAACTGACGTCACCAAGTGACCAAAGTACGTTGGCTCTAGAGTTTGCAGAAAATAGTCCACCATTTCGTTTTCCCTCATTGGAGGATCAACTCTGGCTGCCTATTCTCTCCACCGGAACCCAAATTCCCGGAAGCTCTCCCCGGGCTTCTTCTCAAACTTTATCAATGTGAGACGGTCAAGGACTATCTCAAGGTTGTACTGGAAGTGACCTGCGAAAGCCTGTGCTAGATCGTCCCAGGTGTACCACCTGCTCGGATCTTGTCTTGTATACCATTCCAGTGCTGACCCACTTAGGCTTTGGCCAAAGTAAGCTATCAGCAGCTCGTCTTTGCCACCAGCTCCTCTCATCTTGCTACAAAAACCCCGTAGATGTGCCACAGGATCGCCATGCCCTTCGTATAAATCGAACTTGGGCATCTTGAACCATGCTGGCAATTGTACGTCAGGGAAAGGGCATAGATCCTTGTAGGCCACGCTGACCTGGTGGCCTAACCCGTGCATGTTCCTGAAGGATTGCTCCAGGCTTTTGACCTTTCGAATCACCTCCTCATGTTCTGTGTTCTTAACCGGTTTCTCAGCTTCCTCTGGGATCCCAAATTGGGGTGTATATGTGTATGGCTCAGGAGCTTTAAAAGTGGGTTCAGGAGGAAAATATTGGGTGTCGTGAACTTGGAACAGTGGTTCACTAGACGATCTTTGTAATGTGGCTAGGGGAGGTGCCACAAAGACAGGAACATTTGGTGGTGGAGGGTTCTGATTGGGTGGCGGAGCTTGGGGATCATAGACATCTCTCCCCTGATAGTAGTGGTAGCTTGGGAAGCTTGTTGAAAGGCCGGGGGAAGGGTATTTCGTCGTGTGTCCTGGTGGGGGAGTAGGAGTGACAGGTGGTTCGGGCCCTTTTGCACCTTAGCCATGGCTAGCTGCATTTCATTCATTTCCAATTTCATTTTTTCCATATTGGCCATCGCCTCCTTCAGCATATGATGTGCCGTTTTTTCCGACTCAACACTATTTTCTGAGCAAGTCATGCTTTCTGGTATAGGCCCTTTTGATCTTGTTTGATAATGGTATGGTGCCAGTACGCTTTAACAACTAACTGTTTGGAATTGGATAAACAACAAACTTGTTAGCGTTAGAGTTTTAACAGATATTGCAATTGCACGTTGGGGGATGCAATGTTCTTAGGCAGTTAACCATTTCTAACATGTTTTTGCTCCTACCGCATGCATCCTCCCGGCTTGTTTTATTTGTGCCTTTTTCAAGTGTTTCGGAAACCCTCCATTCCCTCTTTTTTCTTTTTTCTTTCTCTCTCTCTCTCTCTCTCTTTTTCTTTTCTTTTATTCACTTTCTTTTTTTCTTTTTTAGCGGTGGTCGAACCTTATGTAGATTGCCTACGTATCATGTCCCCGCATGAATCAGACCTTGCGTAGTTCAGACCAATAAAAGATAAATAATAATAAAATATTTTTTGGAATTTTCAATTTTCATAATAAAACAAACTTGATTACAAAAGTTTAAAAAATGACCATACTAACAGACTTTGACAAAAGACAAAAAACGGTCTCGAAAATCAAATAACCTGCATGCTCTAATCAAAGAATTACAAACTCAAAAACAAACAGCCAGATTCCTTCCCCTATATGCCAATTTTAACCAAATGGTTGTTTTTCAGACGTGGCCCCTTCTCAATTTCACATGAATTTTAAGGCCGAGAAGGATTATTTTACGACCTTTCACAAACTTGTTTGTTCTTTTACGAAAATAGCCATTCGACAACTGAAAGATACTCTAAGGCTATCTCGGCAAGAACGGTTTAAGACATCACCGAAGCCGGGCCGGCTTATTTTAACTAAAAACCAAACGGTATTCACTTGACCACTAACTATTTTCTTATTTTTCAAATAATAAAAGACCTGGTTTTGCAAACACGACCTTTCAGCACTTCGGAGACGAAGATTTTAAGGCTGTGCGGGATAACTGGTCACAACCCAAAAGAATGACCAAAGATTGTCGTTTATGCAAAGTCAGCCTTCCGGCGTCCCTTTCGAGAACATTCGGCTATTTTTGACAAAACGGCGTGACCCAACTTATTTATGACTCTTTTCTTGTTTTTTTTTCAAATTAGAATAAAAGACCCGGTATTGCAAACACGACCTTTCAGCGCCTCAGGGACGGAGATTTTAAGGCTGTGAGGGTCAAAAATCAAAACATAACCAAAGGTGGTTGTTTATGCAAAATCAGCCTTCTGACGTCCCGTTTGGGAACATTTGGCTAATTTTGACAAAAACGGCGACACCCGACGTATTTATGACTCTCTTTTTTTCCTGTTTTTCAAATCAAAATGAAAGATCCGATAAACACAGCCTTTTTAGCGCCTCGGGGACGAAGAATTTAAGGTTGTGTGGATAACCGGTCAAAATTCTAAAAGAATGACCAAATGTGGCCGTTTATGCAAAGTCAGCCTTCCGGCGTCCCTTTTGGGGACACTTGGCTATATTTAACATGAGCGGCATTACCCGACTTATTTATGAAAAAAATTCGACATTTTTTTTGGCTATTTTTGCAAAGGAGAGGTTGGACATCACCCGACTTATTTATGACAAAAATTAAAATTTTGACATGTTTTTTTTTGTTGCTATTTTTGCAAAAGGGGAGGTTGGACCCGATGAGGGCTGCCTACGTATCTCACATCCTGTGAGAATCAAACCGGCGTAGTTCGGGCAACATAAACTAAACTTGTAAACAAGACTCCTTTCTTTTGTTTTTCAAATAAATCAAACTAAAAAAGACAATTTTCTTTTTCATTTTTTTTTCAAAATTTCGGCAGGGTTTTGACACTACTTGGACATTGGTTTTATTTTTCTAAAAATAAGTAGTTATCTCCCTACACTGCTATTTTTCTTTTTCTTTTTTTTTCAAAAATTCCCGATTTAAGAAGCCGGTTAGCATGCAGATCTGAAGCAAATAAATGTGCAAAACAAACAAGATGCATCAGGATGGTCTTTTTCATTTCAGGTTGCTTGTCCTAGACGGACCCAACCCCTGTGTTGAGTCCCCTAAGTCAAATGCAACATGATGCGAATAAACGTTCCTACTAGGGATCCGGTCATGAGGTTTTGTTATACTAGGTTTATCCTGGGTGTTTGTTCTAGACCTGGCTTACCCGAGCGGACAACTCGAGCCGAGGATGGGAACTGCGTACCGGTAACCAAAAGATCATCCGATTTTGCAACTCCTCCGAATCCTCGTTCTATTTTGGAATAGGACACTAACAGAAAGAAGTCACGACCAGCGTGCACTCCTCAAGAGAGAGAAGAGAGGGATTTCGTAGCAGTTTATATATACAGTTCAGATAATATCAAACCGGTAAGAGTAACATTTTGCACATTTAGGCTAAAACATGTAATAAAATCAGATAATAAATGAAGCCAAATAATAACAATTATTCTAAGCTCGAATTTTTGAACCCTGAACCAGAGATTCTGGGTTACCTCCCCAGTAGATATTCAGTCCCCTAAGTCAAATGCAACATGATGCAAATAAACGTTCCTACTAGGGATCCGGCATGAAGTCAAGTTATTCTAGGTTCAACCTGGGTATATGTTCTAGACAGTGTACCCGAGCGGACAACTCGAGTTGAGGAAGGAGCTCCTTTCCGGGAACCAAAAGGCCAGCCGGCTTAGAAACTTTCCGAGCCTCTTTTATTTCAGGGTATGACACTAACAGAATAGGGAGTCTCAACCAGTAAGCACATCCCCGGAGGTAAGAAGAGAAGGGTTTCGGCACAGTTTATATACAATTCAGATAATATCAAAGCGGTAAAAGCAGCATTTAGCACATTGGGCCCAAACATGTAACAAAATCAGATAACTCCAAATATAACAATTTATCTAAGCTCGAATTTCTAACCCTGAACCAGTGGTTCTGGGTTAACTCCCCACCAGAGTCGCCAGAGTTGTCACACCTCCTTTTTCTCCCGCGCCACCTCAAAAGGGCGCGGAAGGGAGTTTTTTCCAATTAAAGGACAATCGAAACGGGATTTATTTATTTATTTCAGAGTCGCCACTTGGGAGATTTATGGTGTCCCAAGTCACCGGTTGATCCCGAATCGAGGAAAATATTGACTCTGTTTAACAATTTGCGCGCCAGAAATCCGGATAAGGAATTCTGTTAACCCGGGAGAAGGTGTTAGGCATTCCCGAGTTCTGTGGTTCTAGCACGGTCGCTCAACTGTCATATTCGGCTTGATTATCTGATATAATACATGTTGAACATATGTGCGAATTTTAACTTTTAACCGCTTTTATCATTATTATTATTTTAACAGAGAATTGCAACATCGTGAAAATATATCTCGAACCACGTCACATCAATGTACCCGTAGTTATCGACATATTTCGACTATGTTGAGATTTGGATTTGGGTCACATAAATGTGCACCCGAGTTTAAGAAAATAAATTGTTAAAGGCGCGCCTAAAGCGACTAGCGTATCATTATTTTGGGTAAGGCCGTGAAATTTGCTAAACAACCGATCCCGAAGTCTATACAATTATTAACCATTTATTGAGGGCCCCGCAACTTGTACGTTTTATTGGGTGAGGCTCATCTCATTTATTTTAAAAGGATAATCCTAAAGTGCCTACATTTTTCTATTAAATTTGTCTTTAAAAAAATGAAAGAGAAAAGGTCCTAATTTATTTACATGCTTACGAATTGTTATAGTCGGGTTCCGAACGCAATTTGTTAAATCAGAATGTAAGCACAATATGGACAGCCCGTTGGCCAACGTGGACCCAGGCCCAACGTGTATGGCACAAAACTGGACCTGGGCCATATCATTCACATGTTACTACCTAGTTACATTATACTAGGCATGCTCATAGTTTGTCAAATTAAAAAAAAAACTTGGCAATCTAATTTTAATCCTAAACCATTTACATGCTGAAATTAACCAATAGTATCTAGCTAAACAATATTCCTACAAGTTCCGAAGCGGTCTATTCGTTTAATGAGCTAACTGTTGAATGTTTAAGAATAGTCTAAATCAGCTAACATGCTTTTTGAGATATGATAATCATCAAACAATAACGAACTATCTGAACAGAGTTACTACACCATTTTTCCATTTTTTTAGCAATACATAGACAGTTCGTCCACTAAGCTACTGTCAGATGTTCCATTATATATTAAACAACTACATGATTCTGATTAGAGGAAACTAAATAATGTATATACACAACTAAAATTCAGAATATAACTAAGATAAATTCAGAACTTCAACTCTTCATTTCATATTCATACTTCATGTTTCAGCTTACAGTAACCAGCGTGTCAGTTGTGTACCTGATATTGGAAGTAAAAGAAGAGGAAGATCAGCAGAAATGCAGTAGCATATAACAACAGCAACAACAGTAGCAAATTGAACACCCAGGGACAGATCTTAAAACCAACAGAGATGATTCCACAACCAGTAACAGATTCAAGAATAACCCAACAGCAAACAATACCAGAAACCCAAGCTGAAACCCAAGAATTCAATGAAGCAGCACTCCAGAACCAAAAGAAAACCCAAGTAGACCAATCTGAAAATCAGTAGTACCAAATGCAAACCACAGAAGAAGTAACAATATTCTGATTCTCAGTAGTAAAGAAAGGCTTTTCTTTCAGTTTTTAATTCTCAAAGACTGAAGTTTTTAAGTTCTGACAAATCAGTTTTCTTTTCAACTTAAGCTCTGAATTTATGATGATCAAATTCCCCTTTTTTTAATTATGTCCAAGTCTGCTCTATTTATGCCTCATAACAGACCCCTTAACAAATAATAAAACCATCCACTTTCTCTTACCAAACCCACTACTACATAAAAATGCAATTGTTATTTTATTTAATCAACTTTTCTTGAGCCCCGTAATCCCACTATGTCTTGTTCCCCATTATTGATTAAACAAATGCATTATTCCCCACTATCACATGTCTTGTCCCCCACTATATTAAACAAATATATTAATCCCCACCATTATGTCTTGTCACCCACTACATATTATTTTATGCATTATTTTAATATATTAGCGTTTAGTGGACAGAACACTCGAATTAAATAATTGTTCAAATTTTCAATTCCAAAAAATGCCCCTCTGAAATTACTGAAATTACCATTTTACTCCTGAAAATACTGCAATTTGACATTCTACCCCCATCAGCTATAACCAATTCACCTAATCAATTCTAACCAACATACAACAGCTATAACCAATTCCTAATCAAATTTCATGAACAAATTTAGGCTAGAAACTCAATATTTTTGACTGAACAATATTTTTAACAACAAACATACTTTCAGATTCAATAACAGTAACAAATTGAACATAACAAACAAGTAGATTCAAATCACTAAACTCAATAATCAATTGAACTTTAAATTAAATCTAACAACATGATTAAACTAAACACTTCTATATTAAAACTAAATAAGAACATAAAACAAACTGAAGAAATAATCAAGAAATGATAACAACGAACAAGAAAATAATCAAACATATATTGATTTTAAATCCGAGAATATCAAACAAAATACGGACAGAAATGAAACTTAAACCAACTAACCGAAAATGAACAACGACGAACTCGAACAGAAATGGCAAACTCGAACCATGACTGCCAACGACCTAATAGATCTCGACTTCAATGAAAACCCACCTTCTCCTTTAACCTTGACGAACTCCGACTGGACCTCACCAAACGATGAACAACAACGGACTCAAACAAAACCAAACGAAACCTTGACAGAACTTCGTCGAACTTTAACCGGACTGCCTCACTTTTCCTCCGTGTGTGTGCGTGTGTTGAGCAGATGTTTGACGAAAGAGGAGATGAAGCAGCAGCAGCTGTGTGTTTGGACGTGAGCAGCAACTCACGTCGAGGAATGGGGAGGAGCAGGGACGACGAAGAGGGCAGTTCGGATGGCGAGGTCGTTTGGGTTGTTCGTTGGTTGCATGGAAGATGGACGACGAAGACGACCACGAACTGGATGGCGAAGAACGACCACGAACTGGACAGAAGAGATCCGGAGTTCACCGGACTGCTGCTGGGCGTGAGGAGCATATGTGTTGCTGATTTGGTGGTTTTTTTGGAGGGTTGACGACGACGAAGAAGAAAGAGCAGCAGCCATGGGAGGTCGGCGGTCTGGTGAAGACGAAGTAGATGAAGCAGCGACCATGGTGGTTTGGGTGGTGTTCATGGCTGGTGTTGCGAAGAAGATGACGCAGCAGGGGGAAGGGGCAGCCATGGCAGGGGTCGTTGGAGCTGGGGGGGTTGGTTTGGAGAAGAAGAAGAGAGGGGGCGGGTGGCTTTAGGTTAGGATTTCTAAAAAATGAAAAATGAAAAATGGAAGAAGGGGGGTTGGGATTTGTTTGGGTCATGGGGCGGACTGGGTCGGGTCGACCCTGTGGGGTTATTTGGTTTGGGCCATGGTTGATTTAAATTAAAATGTGGCCCAATCCGATTTTCTTCTTCTTTTATTGCTTCTTTTTTTCTTCTTTTATTTTTTCTTAAACTAAACTAAATTATAAAAATCCTAAATTATCCTATAGAACTAAATTAATTTATAAAAGTGCAAATTAACTCTCAATAACAATTAACACACAATTAAATAGCAATTACGATAAAATCACACAATTTGGACATTAAATGCTAAAAATGTAACGTACATTATTTTTATGATTTTTTGTTCTTTTTTTAAAACAAACTTAATTGCTCCAAATTGTAGAATTAAATCCTAAATGCAAATGCGACATATTTTTGTATTTTTTATTAATTTAAAAAATAAACATGCACGGACAAATACAAATAATTATCCAAAAATGCCACGAAATTCTCAAAATTGCACACAAAAGGAAAATTGTTTCATTTTGAATTTTTGGGAGTAATTCTCTCATAGGGAAAAAATCACGTGCTTACACCCGAAACGCTGACCAACAAAAAACAGGTGTAGAAGCTGCAGGATGGATTGCCGCCTTATCAAGGTTCATCTCACGGTCATCGGATAGATGCCACAAATTCTTTAATGTATTAAGGAAAGACAATGGACTTCAATGGAATTTGGAATGTGTCGACGCCCTAAGGAAACTAAAGGCATATTGTCTTCACCACCCTTACTCGCCAAGGCAGATCTAGGAGAATGCCTCTTAGCCTACTTGGCTGTGTCCGAAGTCATGGTAAGTGCAGTTCTAGTCCGAGAAAACAAAGGTACGCAATCTCCAATTTACTATATCAGCAAAACCTTAGTTGATGCCGAAACAAGGTACCCCCACTCGAGAAACTAGCCTTAGCATTAGTCATAGCTTCACGAAAGTTTAGACCATATTTCCAATGCCACCCCATAAAGGTAGTAACAACCTTTCCCCTCAGGAGCATCCTACACAAACTCGAACTATCGGGAAGGTTGGCCAAGTGGGCCATAGAATTAACCGAGCATGATATAACATATGATCCGCGAACCATGATAAAGTCGCAAGTACTCTTCGACTTCATCGTCGACTTCAGTACGGAAATATTGCCCGAAGTCGAACAAGAAGCACTTCGCACTTCACATGACCGATCTGACCTTTGGGTCCTCTACACCAATGACACATCCAACGCCTCAGGATCGGGACTGGGACTCGTACTCGAAGTCCCGAAAGGCGAAGTGATTCATCAATCTGTACGATGCTCCGAAATGACTAACAATGAGGCCGAGTACGAGGCCATAATTGTAGGATTAAAATTGGCTCTCAAGTATGGTACTCGGCAGATCATCCTCCGTTGCGACTCACAGCTCGTTGTGAATCAAATCACTGGGACTTTCCAGATTAAGGAACAAAAGTTGCAGAAATACCATACCGAAATCCACAAACTGCTGCCAGAATTCGACGAATGTCGATTTGACCAAATTCCCCGAGCGCAAAACATCGAAGCAAATGATCTTGCCAAACTGGCGGCAACAACTAAAAACATCACCAAGGAGAATGTGGTCACCCTCCTCCACTCATCAATAGACCAAGTCAAGGTACATTCTATAAATTTAACTTGGGACTGGCTTAATCGCATCATATCATATCTACAGGAAGGAACACTCCCGCAAGATAAAAAAGAAGCCAAAAAGCTCTGAATACAAGCGGCCGAGTACAACCTTATTAACCATGACCTTTACAAAAGGACGTTCGACGGACCCTTATCCAAATATCTTGGACCAAATCAGACAAGGCGTGTGCTCGAAGAGGTACACGAAGGCCACTGCGATGCCTATATAGGCAACCGAGCCCTCGTCAAATGTCTTATTCGTGTAGGATACTACTCGCCCACTATGAAGAAGGAGGTCGCAGAGTACGTCAAGAAATGTGAGCAATGCCAGAGATATGCCCCTATGATACACCAAGCGGGAGAACTCCTACATTCTGCCACCTCTCCATGGCCGTTTATAAAATGGGGGATGGACATCGTCGGGCCCCTCCCAGTAGGGCGAGGTAAGACGCGCTTCCTTTTGGTTTTAACTGGCTATTTTTCCAAATGAGGGGAGGTAGGTGCATTCGCTCAAATACGCGAACAAGAAGTCATCACATTCATCTGGAAAAACATCATATGCCGCTTCGGCATCCCCAAAGAAATCAGTTGCGACAACGAACCCTAGTTCATCAGGAAGAAGACGACTGAATTCTTCGAGAAATGGCACATCAAGCGGATACTCTCCACGCCATATCATCCTGCCGGCAATGGTCAAGCGAAATCCTCCAATAAAACAATATTAAACATACTAAAGAAAAAGCTTGAAGATGCCAAAGGGCTATGGCCGAAACTGCTACCGGAGGTGCTACGGGCCCTATCGCACAACACCAAAGACCAGCACATGCAAGATTCCATATTCACTAGTCTATGGCATCGATGCAGTCATACCTATTGAGGTCGGGGAACCCAACCTGAGATACTCAAATGAGAGTGGATCAAGCAACAATGAGAGCAGGTTATAAGACCTAGATGAGGTCGATGAACGAAGGGATATGGCACACGTAAGAATGGTGGCCCAAAAACAACAAGCAGAAAGATATTATAACAAGAAGGCCAAAATACGACCACTCAAAGTCGGGGACTACGTACTAAAAGCCAAAACGCAAGCAGCAAAAGACTCGAATGAAGGGAAATTAGGAACAAATTGGGACGGGCCATATAAAATCACAGCAGCAGCAAGCAAGGGAGCATTTCAACTAGAAACAATGGAAGAAAATCTACTACAAAATAACTGGAACGTCGCCCACCTAAAATACTTCCACTTCTGAAAAGAGATGCTGCCCAAGTCGTACCCTTTTTCCCTTACTCGATTTTTGTCCCAATCGGGTTTTCTTGGAGAGGTTTTTAATGAGGCGATGAGGAGGGCGCCTCAAGTTGTGAGGTATTGTTCATTGCCCTGCCTGTTGATTACATCTCCAGGCCGAACAATGAAGGGACTAGATATAAGGAATCTCCATTATATGTACTAAATCGACATGTACCGCCATTGTATGAGCAAAGTTGACATGTACCCCCAATATATGAATAAAATCACTCCATTATGTACACGAAATCAACACATGTCTCCAATGAATGAATAAAACCGACACTTATATCCCAATGGTTAAGGCTATCGACAAAGAATGGGTTCGACATTATTCGAACCACGACGGGATATTACTTCGGCGCCAGCTCGAAAGCAATATCCCAATGGCTAAGGCCATCGACAAAGAATGGGTTCGACATTATTCGAACCACAACAGGATATTACTTCGGTGCCAGCTCGAAAGCAATATCCCAATGACTAAGGCCATCGACAAAGAATGGGTTCGACATTATTCAAACCACGATGGGATATTACTTTGGCGCCAACTCGAAAGCAATATCTCAATGGCTAAGGCCATCGACAAAGAATGGGTTCGACATCATTCGAACCACGACAGGATATTCCTTCGGCGCCAGCTCGAAAGCAATATCCCAATGGCTAAGGCCATCGACAAAGAATGGGTTCGACATCATTTGAACCACGATGGGATATTACTTCGGCGCCAGCTCGAAAGCAAAATCCCAATGACTAAGGCCATCGACAAAGAATGGGTTCGACATCATTCGAACCACGACGGGATATTACTTCGGTGCCAGCTCGAAAGCAATATCCCAATGGGGAAGGCCATCGACAAAGAATGGGTTCGACATCATTCGAACCACGACAGGATATTACTTCGATGCCAGCTCAAAAGCAATATCCCGATGGCTAAGTCCATCTACAAAGAATGGGTTTGACATTATTCGAACCACGACGAGATATTACTTCGGTGCCAGCTCGAAAGTAACATCCCAATAGCTAAGGCCATTGATAAAGAATAGGTTCGACATCATTTGAACCATGACGGGATATTACTTCGGTGCCAGCTCGAAAGCAATATCCCTACGGCCAAGGTCATTGCTAACAAACATAGTTCAACTAAATGCTATAAGTTCAGCATTTCAACAAAGCTCTAGAGCGACGTGATTGCGGCAGAAGCCGTCGTCAAACAAGCCAAATAAAGAAAATGATTTAGAGATGCATGCCCAAAACGACCTTCATTTACAGCAAATATATTACAAATATTGATCCTTACAAAGGGTTCAAAATCACCCTTACAAAAAATCGTGAAGCAAAAAGCACAAAACAAATACTATACATCATTTCCGGTGCCATACGCGTCTTTGTACCAAGAGTTGGAGGCAAGTTTGTTCGCATCATTAGAATTTAATATCATCTCCATCAGGCATGAGTGGATCGTACCCGCATGCCTCACGAACTGCACGAGCCCTAGCACGTACATCCCAAAGTTCCACTTCAAACGCCCTCCCATCAACATGAAGAGCTTTGTACACATCGAGTTGAGCCTTGGCGTGAACCCACAACTCATATAAATGTCGAGGCATGACAGGATCAGCTGGGGCATAAGATGTAGAAGGCTGCGACTGTCGTCGTAAGTCCTCCGCTTTCAAAGAATCCAATTGCTTGGTCAATGCGGATAGTTCTGCCTCCAACTCTTGAATACGACCCTCAAGTTCCGTCGTCCTAAGCGCAGACGCCTCTATCTCCTTAGTCCACTCTAACTTACAAACACGGAGAGCATCCTTTGAAACTGCCAACTTAGAAATGGCTGTCGCTCTCTCCCCCTCAGCATGGGCCAATCTATCAGCATTCGCACTCAATTCACCTTTAAGCTCGTCAACCTCAGTCGTCTTCATGTCCAATTCAATAGTCAAACTGGCTACCTTCGCCTGAAGATCGGCATTTTGAGACACCACTCCCCTACTTAGCTCAAGCTCATCTTCCCTGGCCCTAAGGGCTGCCTCAAGCTCACTACTACGGGCAACGACACTTATAAGGTCCTCATCTCGTTCCTTCAACTCCTCGATCTTACGTGCCAGCTGATCCTCCCTCTGCTTGAGCCCTTCACAGAGCAGTTGGAAAATACGATCCTGATTGTAAATATAGACCATCGTACAATATTTGGTGCGATATTCTTGGTACTTGGAAAACATCTTTGCATAGAGGGTAGTCCTCTTCCTTTCCCGATGCTCACGCTCGATCTCCATGATGAGGGTCTAGCACCAGAAGTAAAAATTAGAATAAGTAGGCCAAAAATAGTAACACGGATCCAACGATGAAATAAAAAGAAAGACATTTACCCGTAGAGCCATGCCAGAAACACTCCGAGACAACTCTGCATCACTCATCGCTTTAAGTGCCTCACTCTCAGGGGCAGCACACAAAGGGGCAAAAATAGGTGCCACCTGATCCCAGTCCGACAGTAAGTCGTAATTCCCAAGAACGACTATGTGTCGATCAGAACCCTTCATTCTGATCTCTATGTGAGTATGACGCTCCACAAACTCGCGAACATTCTCTGGGTCGACGTCTGAATCCAAACCGTCGCCCTCAGCACGTAAACCCCCACCAACAGTAGATGATGTGCCGCCCTCGGCGGAACACGTAGACCCCCCTTCTTGATAAACCCCTTATGTTTGGGGAGATCTCCCCGCCAAGATGGCGTCAGCCATAAATGTGGGTACCGGTGCCGCCTCCGATGCACCCGTCCTGCCCTTGCTGGTCTCAGCAACCACGCTCTTCCCAAGCTCCATCCTCTTTATTTTTCTCAACAAAGACTTATCCCCCATTAGAGGACTCATCCACGGGGCGTTGAACTGATAAAGAAGGGATCTCCTCCCTCACAACCATGTTTCGAGAGGAGCCCCTCACCTGTAACGACTGGGCAATACCCTCTCGGGCAGACTCACCCAAAGTGAATTACATCCCTGCGGAGGCGATGACCCTACGAAATGCAGGGACTGGGAGCCCCCGCCTAGAAGCCCCACGACCTGTCGTCATAAAGAGTCGTATCAATGGACAATGATATATGGACGAAGAATGATACAGAGGAAGACACTCACTATATGAAACTTTCACCCCAAAGCGTTTCACGAAAGTGGGCCAGTCTCGAGTCTCTGCTGTATGGGGAAGCAGACGGGCTACCCAATCCCTTATAGCTGCAATAGGATAGGGTGGACGCCCCACAGCTGCAAAAGAAAACCACAAATAAACACCAAGGGGAATGAAGAAAAAAGTAAGAGTAAACAAGTGGTGGCACTTACGATTCTCATTCCACCGCTCAGGAAATCTAGCAGGGTCGGATACGATGTGGTCAGTTCTGACGAAGAAGTATTTATGCCAAAATTTGTGGCTTGCCCGATCATCAGTTCCGACCACCATCCCTTTTGTCCCACGGTGCCTCAGATGCACCATAGTACCCCTGTGAAAGCTGGGTGAAAACAAATGTAGGAGGTGGTGAATGGTAACTTCACACCCCGCCAACTCTGCATACTTCGTCAACAACAGGAGTATTTTGAGCGTGTACGGGGAAAGCTGTGCCGGGAAAACCTGATAGAATCGACAGAACTCTTCTGCTAACGGGAGAAGGGGGAAGGAATGACCAATCACAAAGGGGTACTCATAAAAAGCACGGTACCCCGGTCTATGGACTTCCACGAAGTCTCTTCCCGCTGGAACCATTTCAATATGAGCAGGAATGTTATTTTGCATGGAGGGCATTGATGTGGACTTGCTCAGTTTCAGAGAATACTGGGATGGGAGTAGGAGGAGGATCTTTGAGAAAGTCACTGCGAGACATAAGGTGTCTCGGAGGTAGCTCATCCACGGAGGGAAGGCTATCCCCTTCCTCCATCGTCAGGTCCTCGCCACCGGGAGGAGGCGCCATGGATAGCGGGGCGGCGTCAGAAACCCCCTTATGTGATCGGTGTGTTCTAAGCATGTCTGTGAAGGAAGATGTGCTAAAGCAACAAGAAAGACCAAGAATAATGAACGAGAAAGAGGGGATGAAGAGAACGCAGAAGCAAAGCTAGAAATGTGAAAGGAAATGATCGGAAGAGAAATGGCCAAATGTTTTTGAAAAAACAAACCCTTCCCCTATTTATAGGGTTGGGTGGTGCCAGAATCGAAGCGAAAAGACTTCCCTTGGTAGCGAAACCGAAGCGACATGCCATCATGTTATCCCTCGGGAAGATGCGCCATGATGACGCACGTGGAAGTGACGTCACCCCAAAGATAGCACACACCACCAAAGTTATGGCAAAATACTTCGTTCGTTCGTCATCAGCCGAAACCGATATGGTTTGCAAATCAAATTTCTTCGTATGCATGGACGACATTCGCTTATCAAGGAGGGAGATTGTCCTCTATAAACGATAAACGATGATCGACAGTAGATAGCGAATGCACGATGTTTGTAGTCGTGTTAGCATGATAGGGAACAATGGGAATATGCCTTAGAATATTTTTTAAGTTGTACTTTATTCTTTTGAGAGGAAGGAGGGAGATTGTCCTCTATAAAAGGGGGCCAAACATTCTGTAAAGAGAGGATCACAATTCTAAGATCCATATACGACTTTTACTTGAAACTAAAAACATCTATTGCAAAATCTCTCTACATTCAAAGCGATCATATTTATAATTTGTCATTCAACTCTGAAACACAGAAAAACATTATTCATCTTGCTCGTTCTTAACATCCTTCAAGATAGATCTTATTATACTTGGCTGAGATTTACCTCTTCAACTTTCTTAATTGATTTAATCAAAAATGTTTCAATATCTTTTGGTCAAACACATATTACCCAAAAAACAAAATATCACAGGAAAGGACATGTCCCCATCGTGAAGCCCATTAATTTCTCCTATGCAATTCGTATTGCCTTTACAAAATAATAGATACTTAATATACAAAATCATACACCCTCGTTCCAAAATGATACTAATCTTTAACCAAGTTTCACGTTTGGTTGAGTATTAAGATAGATAACTTATATTTATGGTAAGTATTGATTTAATGAATATAAACATGTACCACTAAGTAAAAGTTAAACAACAATAACAACAACCCAATATAATCGCACTAGTGAGGTCTGGGGAGGGTAGAGTGTACTTAGACCTTACCTCTACCTTCAAAAAGGCAGAGAGACTGTTTTCTGTAGACCCTCAGCTCGGAAAAGATAAAATAAGGACGACAACAAGCATATCAATCGGAAAACCAGAGCAAAAATACAAAACTAACAGTAAGTACTGTAATCAAAAAGCCGAAACGAAAGCAACAACAAGTAATAACAGAAGTCAAACGATACGACAATACACAAACAGGACAACACTCAGCTACCTATCCTAACCCTTTACCTTTATTCTCAACCTCCACGCATTCCTATCCATGCTCAAGTCCTCAGTAAGCTGGAGCAACACCATATCCTGCCTAATCACATCTCCCCAATATTTCTTTAGCCTGCCTCTACCTCTCCTCAAGCCCTCCAAGTCCAACCTCTCGCACCTCCTTACCGGAGCATCTGTGTCTCTCCTGATCACATGCCCGAACCATCTAACTCTCGCCTCCCACTTTTTTTCCTCCATAGGGGCCACGCCCACCTTGTCCCAAATAACTTCATTTCTAATTCTATCTAACCTGGTATGCTCGTACATCCATCTCAACATCCTCATTTCAGCTACCTTCATCTTATAGACATTAGAGTTCTTGACTGGCCAACACTCCAATCCATACAACATAGCCGGTCTGACCACCGCTCTATAGAACTTACCTTTAAGTTTTAGTGGAATATTTTTATCACACAAAATACTATAAGCGAGGCTCCATTTCATCCACCCGTCCCCAATACGATGTGTAACATCATCGTGGATTTCCACATTCCCTTGAATAACTGACCCAAGGTATTTAAAACTTTCTCTCCTAAGGATGACTTGAGAATCAAGCCTCACATCTTCATCTACTACCTGAGACGCACCACCGAAATTGCACTCCAAGTATTCCATCTTCGTCCTGCTCAACTTGAAACCTTTAGACTCTAGGGCCTGTCTCCAAACCTCTAATCTCTCGTTAACACCTCCTCGCGTCTCCTCAATCAGTACAATATCATCTGCAAATAACATGCACCACGACACCTCCCCTTGAATGTGGCGTTAGAGCGTCGATCGCCAAGACAAATAGAAATAGGCTGAGGGCTGACCCCTGATGCAACTCCATCATAACTGGAAAGTGTTCCGAATCCCCTCCCATCGTCCTCACTTGAGTCTTAGCTCCATCATACATGTTCTTAATTTCTCTAATATATGCAACAGGAATACCTCTAGTCTCTAAAAATCTCCACAGAACCTCCCTCGATACTTTATCGTAAGCCTTCTCTGAGCCGATGAACACCATGTGTAAATCCCTCTTCCTCTCCCTATACTGATCCATCAACCTCCTAACAAGATGGATAGCTTCCGTAGTCGAACGTCCCGTCATAAATCCGAACTGGTTTTCAGAAATAGTCACGATCCTCCTCAACCTCAACTTCACCACTCTCTCCCAGACTTTCATAATGTGACTTAGTAACTTTGATGCCCTGATAGTTGTTGCAAAAACCTCAATTTCACCACTCTCTCCCAGACTTTCATAATGTGACTTAGTAACTTTGATGCCCTGATAGTTGTTGCAACTTTGGATATCACCTTTGTTCTTATATAGTGGGACCATCGTACTCCTTATCCATTCTTCAGGCATCTTCTTCGTCCTAAAAATGACATTAAATAACTCATTGAGCCACTCCAAGCCCGCCCTACCTACGCTCTTCCAAAATTTCACCGGGATCTCGTTTGGACCTGTCGCTCTCCCCCTGCTCATTTTATGCATAGCCTCCTTAACCTCCTCGACTCTTATGCGCCTACAATACCCAATGTCTCGACGACTCTTGGAGTGCTCTAAGTCACCTAGCTCAATGTTCTTACCTCCCTCTTTGCTCAAGAGTTTATGAAAGTAAGTCTGCCATCTTCGGCGAATAAGTGCCTCATCCAACAAAACTATGCCTTCCTCGTCCTTGATGCACTTCACTTGGTCCAAGTCACGGGCTTTCCTTTCTCGCACCTTGGCTAGTCCGTACAACTTCTTATCCCCTCCTTTGCCTCCAAGTTCTTCGTACAAGCGTTCAAATGCAGCAGTTTTGTCGTTGTGACCGCTAACTTTGCTTCCTTCTTAGCTATCTTATACCGCTCCCTATTCGTCCTCTTTTCCTTCTCGTCTGTACTCCCCAATAGCTGCAAATATGCCGCTTTCTTGGATTCCACTAAGTCAAAGTTAAAGCAATTATAAAAAGTAATTATACGAATGAATAATGCAAGTCATTTTCCCTAATTGGTCTAAAATACATTCATTTAGCAGAACATCTTCACCAACTAAAAGGAACACTTCTTTTTTGGAGATTGCTTGAAATACAATTTTTGCATTACATTGATTGTTCTTTCGCGAAACCCCCTTTTAAAAAAATTGAACCAAATGCCAACAGTTTGGAACGCCATGTGCCTTTGAGCTTCAGATCGTTCAGCTAGCTTAATTAAGGAATAATTTGGTTCACATGCTAATTATTAGGAGATTATAATGCTTGATTGTTTATCCGTCGAATAATAATGAAGCGATTCTTTATAAGATATATAATAATGTATGAATTGTTATACAATGCAATTACTATTATGAAGGTATTACCTATATCTTAAATATCTTTTTTGTCTTTAAAAAAGTTTTTTTATGTATTATTATATTGATGTACATATTTTTATTCCACAATATATTTCTCATAAATTTTCGCATAATTCAATAATGAGTATTCTTTAATATTTCTAATAAACGTTATAGTATGGATTATTTGTTTTTGTACAACCAGCCAAACACTCTTAGTTATGGCGATGGTTACTATTCCTAATCTCTTCATTTAAATATTGTAAATATTGTTCCAAATTCCTCTTACCAAACGACCCTTAAATATTAATCTTTCACTGCCTTTCTTATGATTCTCTATTTGAGAGAGAGATTTTTAAAAATTCAAAAGGAATTGAAAGTCATAACAAGAAAACTACTTGGGATTAGATTAAGAGATTGAAGGTCTAATATATCAAATAATTGATGCACCAAATGAACAACTATTAGTTGTACCAGTATCAGGGTTGAAAAAATACACACTACATTTTTTTTCATTATGCTCTGAAAATTATGCATAAATTACAAGCTATGAAATTTACAACCATAGACTTTTTTCTTATTAGCAAAAAAAAAAATGGATTTTTTTCTTTTCTTCCCTTCAGCACCCCATCAAATAAAAAAGTTCAGCTCTTGATCCTTTGATCAAATTTAAGCCTCACTCAAAAAAAAGATCAAATATACATCTTATTTGTTTTCATCAGAGAATATAGTGAATGTGAATCACAAATAAATCCTACCCTAATCTGTAAAAAAGAATATTTTCTCCTTACTAAAATTCAAAGAGAAGTCGAACGAAATTTCATGTAGTTCAAAATAATCCTCATTCCTCATCTTGAACAAACTGGCTCTTCAGCAATAGTTTCCAACAATGGTTTCTTTGACCTACACATAGACAATCTGTGCTTAAATTCTGGAGTTGAAAACTCTTCAATATCATCCAAATTCAACTTTGGCAAAACTTGTTGCTCACAATTGGCCTGAGGCTGTACTATTTCCAGAGCAGAATACTCTACACATGATTCAGGCAAGATTCTGAAACTTCCAATTGACACCCTTTTGGACACAGAATTAGCAGTAAGTAACAAAGCTCCCATATCAGCAGCTGAGACAAATGAATTTACTCTTTTCATTGGAAACATAGCATATACATTGCCCATATCAAGATCTTCATCAGCATTCAGAGCAGAAAATCTCCTTCCAATTTTAAGTGACCTTGTGTTTACAAGAAAGAAATTAGGTGTCTCTAACATGACCTCTGCTGCTTTTATTGGTTGATAAAAATGTCTGATTTCACCACTTGGGAATATGACTTTTACACCTCTTGTTTGTTTGTTGCCTCCTGGTCCTAATAAGGTACAAGAAATATAGTTGCCCATATCAATAACACAAGATTGAATATAATTTTTGTGGGTTTAAGAGAATAGAGATGAGTTCTTGGATTTGATTGTTGAGGATGAGAATGAGGTAGTCTAGTCGTATATATATAAATGATGAAGGGATAATGAGAATGTTGGTAGTGGGAATTATAAGAAAAGAAAAGAGAGCAGATTTTTTTTTTTTTTTTGAGAGCAGAATATAGGATGAGTAGAGGACAGTTGTATAAAGTAAGGGAAATAAATGACGTGGAAGAAAGTGGCCAAGGGTAGCCACATGACAGTTGACATCCGCGTTTAATTGAAACTATACATGTACCCGAAGTCGAAAGGAAAGTACGTTTATCTAGTTTCTCTTTTTTTTTTTAAACAAAAATAATACTTAGTACGTTTATCTAGTTGGTTTCTATGATTTGTGGGTATATCCAATTTCTTTACTTTTCTGTTAAATGCGTGTGGAGCCCATGTTTGATTTGCCTTTACGTATCATTATTACCAAATTCTGGTGTAACACACATTGATTTGCTTGCTTTTCTCCAAAAATGGTGAATGCTTTTACTTTTACTTGCTAAGGTTAACGGAGGCAAAAATAAAAGGCAAAATACCTTAAAACTCCGTAAACTTGATATGGATTATTAGTTACAGTCTTAAACTATTGATGGTCTTAATTATCCCTCTCAATTTGGCCTTTTGAGAGCTATTACCCCCTGGACGCTGATGTAACAAAGAGTGTGGGTGCACTCGCCTGCCACGTGGATTTTTCCTGTATATGTGGCATTTTTTTTAAAAATATATATATATTTTTACCTTTTTAAGTATGTTACTTCTTTAGATAATTTTTTTTGGAATACAATTTATGATAAAACTTGAATAGAACTACATTATTTAGGCTAAAAATAATAAAGTTTTAGTGAATCTTTTTTTGAATTTGACCTGAAAATAAAGATTTATACAATTGAAATAAATAGTCAAGGCATCTAAAAAGTTATAAAAATACATAGTTTGAAATTAATTATTTTGGTAATAATTTTTTATATAGCTCTAAATTATGGTGCTCTAAAAATATATTTTTTTTACAGAATTTACTTGAAAAAGTAAAAATACACAGTTAAAATAAATAGTCATTGCATCAATTGAAGAAATACACTCTTTTTATACTTGAAAAAGTAAAAATACACTCTTTTTATAGTTGAAAAAAATTGTACACAATTGAAGAAATACACAGTTGAAGAAATTGTACACTCTTTTTATTTCTTCTTTTGATGCAATGACTATTTATTTCAATTTTTTTTTTAATTTTTCAGGTAAAATATGTTAAATATATATATATTTAGAGCACCGTAATTTAGAGCTATATAAAAAGTTATAGCCAAAATAATTAATTTCAAATTATGTATTTTTTATAACTTTTTAGATACCTTGACTATTTATTTCAATTGTATAAATCTTTATTTTCAGGTCAAATTCAAAAAAAGCTTAACTAAAACTTTATTATTTTTAGCCAAATAAAAAAATTTAGCCTAAATAATGTAGTTCTATCCAAGTTTTATCATAAATTGTATTCAAAAAAATTTATCTAAAGAAGTAACATACTTAAAAAGGTAAAAATATATTTTATTTTTAAAAAAATACCGCATATACAGGAAAAATCCATGTGGCAGGCGAGTGCACCCACACTCTTTGCCACATCAGCGTCTAGGGGGCAATGACTCTCAAAAGGCCAAGTTGAGGGGAGTAATATGACCACGAATAGTTAAGGCTGTAACCAATAATCCATGTCAAGTTTAGGGAGGTTTTAAGATATTTTGCCAAAAAAAAAGTAGAGTTGTTTTACAAAGGTGTCCTCGACGATGTGTACAAAAATATCTTTGCCGATTTTTATTAACATGGTGCATCTCTGAGTAAAGAATAATCAAAAGTGAAAGATTTTGATTAAAATGATTTTAGGTGTGGCTAGGGGTGACAAATGGATGGGTCAGATCAGATATGAGCGGGTAAAAAGGGGTAATGCAAAAATGGATAAATTATCTGATTCGATCCATATTTAATATAAATAAAAAGTTTGTTAACCGGCAAATAATATGAATATCCATATTATCTTGTCACGACCCAGATTTCTCATCCTCGGGAGTCGTGATGGCGTCTACTAATGAAAGCTAGGCAAGCCGATCATTTGAACAAATTACCTTCTTTCCATTTTAATTCTTTAACAAATGTGAATCAACAGTTTATAAACATAGAAAATTTAAACAAGTGGAAGAAACGATTAAACCATTTAAATAATTCTAACATGATTTCTTAAATAAAAACTACCCAAGACTGGTGTCACAACTCCACAGACAGTCTAAGAATTCTACAAACAAGGTCCGAAAAATAAATACAACATTGTTTCTGAATTACATGAGTGAAACATGAAGAAAAGATAGAGGGAGACGCCAGGACCTGCGAACGCCTGCAGGACTACATTGGATCTCCGTATGGACTGAAGGCAGCGACCCAAGCTAAGGTCCAAAAGTTAAGCACCGGGATCTGCACATAGTGCAGAGTGTAGTATCAGCACAACCGACCCCATGTGCTGGTAAGTGTCTAGCCTAACCTCGGCGAAGTAGTGACGAGGCTAGGACAAGACTACCAAATAAACCTGTGCAGTTATATCATATACATCAAGTAATAATGAAGAAAACTATCAGTTAAAGATGGGAAAGGGACATACTGTGAGGGGATATCATTTGCCAATAATAACTCATGAGGAAAACATGAAGAACAATTTAAAATTCAAAGCAAAAGGAATAAAGAACCTGAACAACTCAATATCCACTTTTATCCTTTATTGTTACGGCGCGCAACCCGATCCAAATCATATATCACTGTTGCGGCGTGCAACCCGATCCAAATATAATATTGTTGCGGCGTGCAACTCGATCCAAATATAATATTTGCTGCGGCGTGTAACCCGATCTAAATATAATATTGTTGCGGCGTGCAACCCCATCCAAATATAATATTGTTGCGGCGTGCAACCCGATCCCAATATACAATTCAACACCAATCACAAAAGAGTACCAGCAAGGGAGCAATATGAAAACAACAATATCCCGGCAAGGGAATCGAGAGTAAGAAGTAAATACGTCCCGACAAGGGAATCAGCTATAACCAAACTTGTTCCAACATTTAACTTTACAAAGAAACCTCATCTAGAACCAATACTCAACCATAAGCAGTTTCCACGAGAATAATCATACTTCTTTCCCAACACAGAGAATCAACAACTTAGGCATTTGTAGTACTTATTAAGAACACAACGATTTCAATTTCTGACTCACGGGCATGCTTGACACCAACGTATAGATACTCGTCATCATACCTATACATCGTACTCAACAAATAACACATCGCAAATAGGACACAACTCCTAATCCCTCAAGCTAAGGTTAGGCCAAACACTTACCTCAAACTTCCACGGCCAACTCAAGCCTCAAACACCATTTTTCCTTTAGAATTTGCCTCCAAATGACTCGTATCTAGTCCAAATTGATTTAAAAACATCAATAAATGCTAAAGAATTCATGCCCAATGCTTAATTATAGATTTTCTATCATTTTTTCCAAAAAGTCAAAAATTGACCCCAGGCCCGCTTGGTCAAAACACGAGGTTCAGACCAAAACCCGATCATCCATTCACCCACGAGCCCGAATATGTAATTAGTTCCGAAATCCGACCCCAAATCGAGGTCTAAATTTCAATTATTCAAAAAGCCCTAATTCTACCCAAATTCTCAATTTTCTACCATTAAAACCCTAGGATTTTAGATAAAAGTTGATGAAATACATTAGAGAGTTGAAAGAAATCAGTTAGTGAACACTTACTTATGATTTGGGAAGAAAATCTCTTGAGAAAATCACCCCATGCCTTCTATTTTTGGTGAAAATTTGAAAGAGAAAACGCTGAAGTTTATTTTAAAAGACTTCACTGCCCGACTCTCGCACCTGCGGTGCTTGGGTCGCACCTGCGGTGCTTGGGTCGCACCTGCGCAATCGCACGTGCGGAAAATTGACCGCTTATGCGGAAATGACAGGGCCCGCTGGGGCTGCACCTGCGATAGAGGATCCGCTCCTGTGGAATCGCTTCTGCGGAATCTTGTCTGCATCTGCGAGAGGGCTGGACCGCACCTGCAGCCCTAAATGCGCACCTTCGAGCTTGCACCTGCGGTGCTTGACTCGCAGGTGCGGTTACACCAGAACTGATACAACATCAGTATTTTTCCTAAGTCTAAACACCTCGGAACCTACCCGAAACTCACCCGAGCCCTCGGGGCTCCAAATCAAACATGCGTACTAACTCGAAAACATCATATGAACTTATTCGTGCAATCAAATCGCCAAATTAATACCTTTAACAACGACTTTAACATCAAAATCAAAAGAAAAATCTCAAGAACACTTGAGTTCCAAATTTTACAACTGAGGGTCCGATTCACGTCATTTGACCTCCGTTTCCTACCAAATTTTATAGATTCCGCTTAAATCACATATAAAACCTGTACCGGGCTCCGAAACCAAAATATAAGCCCGATACCATCAAATTCCAAACATATTCCATTTCTAAAAACTCATATATATATTCCAGAAAATAATTTTCTTTAAAAATTCATTTCTCGGGTTTGGGAACTCGGAATTCGATTCCGGACATACGCCCAAGTCCCATATTTTCCTACAGACCCTCCGGGACCATCAAATCATGGGTCCGGGTCTGTTTACCCAAAATGTTGATCGAAGTCAACTTAAATTCATTGTAGATGCAAATTTTATCATTTTTACAGATTTTTCACATAATGGTTTTCCGGCTACACGCCCGGACTGTACACGCAAATTGAGGTGATGCAGAGAGAGGTTTTTTAAGGCCTCGGGACACAGAATTTATTTCTTAAACAAGTGATGACCTTTTGGGTCATCACATTCTCCACCTCTAAAACAACAGTTCGTCCTCGAACGGACATAAGAAAGAAGTACGTGAGTCGGGGAAAAGATGGGGATAATGGTTCCGCATATCGGACTCGGACTCTCAGGTCGATGCCTCGGCAGGCTTACCTCTCCACTTAACACGAATAGAAGAAAAACTCTTTGATCTCAACTGATGAACCTGCCGGTCTAGAATAGCCACCGGCTCCTCCTCATAGGACAAGTCCTTGTCCAACTGGATAGTGCTGAAATCTAACACGTGGGATGGATCTCCGTGATACTTCCGAAGCATGGACACATGAAACACTGGATGCACGACTGATAAGCTCGGCGGCAACGCAAGTCTGTAAGCCACATCTACCACTCGATCAAGAATCTCAAATGGGCCAATGAACCTAGGGCTAAGCTTGCCCTTCTTTCCAAATCTCATCACGCCCTTCATAGGCGATACCCGAAGCAATACCCGCTCACCGACCATGAAGGCCAAATCACGAACCTTACGGTCGGCATAACGCTTTTGCTTGGACCGAGCTGCACGAAGCCTATCCTAAATAATCTTGACCTTGTCCAAGTCATCCTGCACTAGATCCGTACCCAACAACCGAGCCTCCCCCGGCTCAAACCATCCAACCGGTGACCGACACCTCCTACCATACAAAGCCTTATAAGGAGCCATCTAGATACTTGACTGGTAGCTATTGTTGTAGGCAAACTTTGCTAAAGGCAAAAACTAGTCCCACGAGCCTCCAAAGTCAATGACACAAGCTCGGAGCATATCCTCCAAAATATGAATGGTCCGCTCGGACTGCCCGTCCGTCTAAGGATGAAACGATGTGCTCAACTCAACCCGTGTGCCAAACTCTCGCTGAACTACTCTCTAGAAATATGAGGTAAAATGTGTACCTCGATCCGTAATAATAGACACGGGTATACCATAAAGGCGAATAATCTCCCGGATATAGATCTCAGCTAACCTCTCGGAAGAATAGGAGACTGCCATAGGAATGAAATGTCTGACTTGGTCAGCCTATCAATAATAACCCACACTGCATCGAACTTCATCTGAGTCCATGAGAGTCCAACAACGAAGCCCATAGTGATACGCTCCCACTTCCACTCAGGAATCTCAATCTTCTGGAACAAACCACCGGGCCTCTGAAGCTCGTACTTAACCTGCTGACAGTTCAAACACCGAGCCACATATGCAACAATGTCTTTCTTCATTCTCCTCCACCAATAATGCTGTCGCAGATCCTGATACATCTTAGCGGCGCTCGGATGAATAGAGTATCGGGAACTATGGGTCTCCTCTAAAATCAACTCTTGGAGTTCATCCACATTAGGCACACAAACCCGACCCTACAATCTCAGAACTCTATCATCTCCTAAGGTAACCCGCTTGGCACCTCTGTGCTGCACCGTGTCTCTAAGGACACACAAATGAGGATCATCATACTGCCGATCTCGGATACACTCCAATAAAGAATAACGAGTGATTGTGCAAGCTAACACACGGCTAGGATCAAAAACATCCAACCTCACGAACTGATTGGCCAAAGCCTGAACATCCAAAGCAAGCGGTCTCTCACCTACCGGAATATAAGCAAGACTGCCCATACTGGCTGACTTCCTACTCAAAGCATCGGCCACCACATTGGCCTTTTCCGGATGATATAAAATGGTGATATCATAGTCTTTCAGCAGCTCCAACCACCTTCTCTGCCTCAAATTTAGCTCCTTCTGCTTGAAAAAGTACTGCAGACTCTTGTGATCCATGAACACCTCACATGCCACGCCATAAAGATAATGTCTCCAAATCTTCAACGCGTGAACAATGTATGCTAATTCCAAATCATGAACCGGATAGTTCTTCTCATGAATCTTCAACTACTGCGAAGCATAGACAATGACCTTGCCATCCTGCATCAACACCGCACTGAGTCCAATACGAGATGCATCACAATAAACTGTGTAAGGCCCTGAACTTGTGGGCAAAACCAACACTGGTGCCGCAGTCAAAGCTGTTTTAAGCTTCTGAAAGCTCGCCTCACACTCGTCCGACCACCTGAACTGGGCACACTTCTGGGTCAACCTGGTCATCGGGGCTGCAATAGACGAAAACCCCTCCACAAACCGACGATAATAGCCTGCCAATCCCAAGAAACTCCGGATCTCTATAGCTGATGCTGGTCTAGGCCAGTTCTTGACTGCCTCTATCTTCTTTGGATCTACTTGAATACCCTCTGCTGATACAACATGACCCAAGAATGCAACTGAACTCAACCAGAACTCACACTTCGAAAACTTAGCATACAACTGACTATCCCTCAAAATCTGAAGAACCACTCTCAGATGCTGCTCATGCTCCTCCCGGCTGCGGGAATAGATCAAAATATCATCAATAAAGACTATCACGAACGAATCCAAGTAAGGCCTGAACACTCGGTTCATCAAATCCATAAAAGCTGCTAGGGCATTATCAACCCGAATGACATCACAAAGAACTCATAATGCACGTACCGAGTGCGGAAAGCTGTCTTAGGGACATTAGATGCCCTAATCCTCAACTGATGGTAGCCAGATCTCAAGTCAATCTTCGAAAATACGCTGGCATCCTGAAGCTGATAAAACAAATCATCAATCCCCGGTAATGGATACTTATTCTTAATTGTAACCTTGTTCAACTACCTATAATCTATACACATTCTTATTGATCCGTCCTTCTTTTTAACAAACAATACCGGTGGACCCCAAAGCGAAACACTAGGTCTAATGAAACCTTTTTCAAGCAAGTCTTGCAACTGCTCCTTCAACTCTTTCAACTCAGGCGGGGCCATATGATACGGCGGAATAGAAATGGGTTGAGTGCCTAGAGCCAAATCAATGAAGAAGTCAATATCTCTGTCGCAAGTCTGAAGGAAATACCTCAAGAAACTCATGAACAACAGGCACAAAACTAATAGAAGGAACCTCGGCACTAGAATCATGAACATATGCTTAATAGGCCAAACACCCCTTCTCGACCATACGCCGAGCCTTCATATATGAGATAACACTACGAGTAGAATGATTATGAGTCCCTCTCCACTCTAAATAAGGTAAACCCGGCAAGGCTAAGGTCACAGTCTTGGCATGACAGTCCAAGATAGCATGGTAAGGTGATAACCAGTCCATCTCCAATATGACATCAAAATCAACCATGTCCATAAGTAACAAATCTACACGAGTCTCAAGACCCCCAATCACAACTATACATGAATGATGGACTCGATCTACCACAATTGAATCACCCACCGATGTAGACACATATACAAGAGCACTCAAAGAATCACTAGATATGACCAGATATGGTGTAAAATAAGATGACACATAGAAGTATGTAGATCCTGGATCAAATAAAACTGAAGCATCTCTGCTATAAACCAGAACAGTACCTGTGATAACTGCATCGGAAGCCTCAGCCTCAGGCCTGGCTAGAAGAGCATAACATCGGGGCTGGGCCCCACCACCCTGAACTACATCTCTGGGACGACCTGCTGCTGGCTGGCCTCCCTCCACCTCTAGCTGCCTGACCTCCACCTCTAATACCTCTACCTCCACCTCTAGAACCTCTACCCCCACCCCTAGCTGGCAGGGCGAGCGGTGGAACACCTAGCGCCTGAACCATAGCACGGGAACCCTACTGCGACTGAATACCCACTAATCTTGGACAAGCCCTCCGGATATGACCATACTCACCGCATTCAAAGCATCTACCTAAATGCTGCGGTTGAGGAAATTGAGATTGACCCTAGCGACCTGAATGACCACCCCAAAAACTCTGGAATAGCGGTGCACTGATAGGAGCTGGTAGTCCACTGTAGGGCTGCTGATCAGAATGCTGCATATGAGAACCACGGCCACCTGAATCGTCGTGAGAAACCCGAAGTGCTGACTGAAAAGGCCTAGGAGGATGGCCTCTACCATACGAATCTCTGCCTCCAGATGAGGCACCACTGAATCTGCCTGAATGACGAGGCCTCTTGTCAGACCCCTGACCACCCCCCTGCGATAGAACCATCTAAACTCTCCTAGCCACATTGGTCGCCTCCTGGAAAGAAATCTCACTCCCCGTCTCCTTTATCCATATGAAGTCGAATAGGCTGAATGAGTTCTTCAATGAACCTCCTCACCCTCTCTCTCTCTCGGTGGGAAGTATGATAAGAGCATGACGAGCCAAGTTGATGAATCTGGTCTCGTACTGAGTAACAGTCATAGAACCCTGATGGAGGTGCTCAAATTGCCTCCGATAGATATCTCTCTGAGTGATAGGGAGAAACTTCTCCAGAAATAGCTGAGTAAACTACTCCCAAGTCAAAGCTGGTGATCCGGCTGGCCTAGCCAAACAATAATCTCTCCACCAAGTCTTGGCAGATCCAGACAAGCAGAAAGTAACAAAGTCAACCCCATTGGCCTCCACTATCCCCATGTTCCTCAGAACCTCATTGCAGCTGTCTAGATAATCTTGGGGATCCTCCGAAGATGCATCACTGAAAGTAGTAGTGAAGAACTTGGTGAACCTGTCGAATCTCCACAAAGCATCGACAAACATGGCTGCTCCATCACTGGTTTGAGCTACCACACCCGGCTGAGCTGCTCCAACTGGCTGAGCTGCTGGAGTCTGAAACCGGGGAGCCATATGCTCCGGAGTGCGAGTAGTAGGAGTCTGGGCTCCTCATCCAGCCTGAGAGACGGCTGGTGCTACAGGAAGCAAGCCTGCCCGGGTGAAGCTCTCCATAAGGCCCACTAGACTGATTAGAGCATCCTGGAGTACTGGGGTAGTAATAAACCCCTCTAGGACCTGAGTTGGGCCCACCGGGACTGTCTGAGCCGGAACCTCATCATCAAAGTCAACCTGAGGCTCCGCCGCTGGTGCTGCTGCTCTGGGCTGAGCTTTGCCCCTACCTTGGCCTCTAGCTCAACCTCACCCTCTGCCCCTCGGTGGGAGCTGCT
Source organism: Nicotiana tabacum (assembly GCF_000715075.1). NCBI lineage: Eukaryota > Viridiplantae > Streptophyta > Magnoliopsida > Solanales > Solanaceae > Nicotiana > Nicotiana tabacum. Next base: position 123,279,060 of record NC_134082.1, read on the forward strand.
GCTGGGGGCTCGGGCTACTGATCGGTGGATGAGGAAGCACGTGTTCTCGCCATCCGTGAAAGAACATAGTAGAAATTCAATTAGCATTGAGAAACCAAACCACACAATAGGAAAGAATAAATGTGAAGTTTTTCCTAACTCTGTAGCCTCTGAGGATAAATACAGACGTCTCCATACCGATCCCTCAGACTCTACTAATCTTGTCTGTGAGTTGTGAGACTCATGTAACCTAGATCTCTGATACCAACTTGTCACGACCCGAATTTCCCACACTCGGGAGTCTTGATGGCGCCTACTAGTGAAAGCTAGGCAAGCCGAACATTTGAACAAATTACCTTCTTTCCATTTTAATTCTTTAACAAATGTGAATCAAACAGTTTATAAACAGTAGAAATTTAAACATGCGGAAGAAATGATTAAACCATTTAAATAATTCCAACATGATTTCTTAAATAAAAACTACACAAGACTGGTGTCACAACTCCATAGACGGTCTAAGAATTCTACAAATATGGTCCGAAAAATAAATGCAACACTGTTTCTGAATTACATGAGTGAAACAGGAAGAGAGATAGAGGGAGATGCCAGCGCCTGCAGGACTACATTGGATCTCCGTATGGACTGAAGGCAGCCACCCAAGCTAAGGTCCAAAAGCTGCTGCTCCGGGATCTGCACACAGTGCAGAGTGTAGTATCAGCACAACCGACCCTATGTGCTGGTAAGTGCCTAGCCTAACCCCGACGAAGTAGTGACGAGGCTATGACAAGACTACCAACTAAACCTGTGCAGTTAAAGCATATATCTATATATATAGCAAGTAATAATAAAGGAAACTATCACTTAAAGATGGGAAGGGGACATGTTGTGAGGGGATATCATTTGCCAACAGTAACTCATGAGGAAAACATGAAGAACAATTTAAATTTTGCAGCAGAAGGAATAAAGAAACCCAACAACTCAATATCCACTTTTATCCTTTATTGTTGCGGCGCGCAACCCGATCCAAATCATATATCATTGTTGCGGCATGCAACCCAATCCAAATATAATATTGTTGCGGCGTGCAACCCGATCCAAATATAATATTGTTGCGACGTGCAACCCGATCCAAATACAATATTATTGCGGCGTGCAACCCAATCCCAATATACAATTCAACACCAATCACAAAAGAGTCCCAACAAGGGAGCAATAAGAAAACAACAATATCCCGACAAGGGAATCGACAGTAAGAAGTAAATATGTCCCGGCAAGGGAATCAGCTATAACCAAACTTGTTCCAACATTTAACTTTACAAAGAAACCTCATCTAGAACCAATACTCAACCATAAGCAGTTTCCACGAGAATAATCATACTTCTTTCCCAACACAGAGAATCAACAACTTAGGCATTTGTAGTACTTATTAAGAACACAACGATTTCAATTTAAAACTCGCGGGCATGCTTGACACCAATATATAGATACTCGTCACCATGCCTATTACATTGTACTCAACAAATAACACATCGCAAATAGGACACAACTCCTAATCCCTCAAGCTAAGGTTAGGCCAAACACTTACCTCAAACTTCCACGACCAAATCAAGCCTCAAACACCGTTTTTCCTTTAGAATTCGCCTCCAAATAACTTGTATCTTGTCCAAATTGTAACAACATCAATAAATGCTAAAGAATTCATACCCAATGCTTAATTATAGATTATCTATCATTTTCCCCAAAAAGTCAAAAATCGACTCCAGACCCGCTTGGTCAAAATACGAGGTTCGGACCAAAATCCGATTACTCATTCACCCACGAGCCCGAATATGTAATTAGTTTCGGAATCCGACCACAAATCGAGGTCTAAATTTCAATTATTCAAAAAGCCCTAACTCTACCAAATTGCCAATTTTCTACCATTAAAATCCTAGGATTTTAGATAAAATTGATGAAATACATTAGAGAGTTGAAAGAAATGAGTTAGTGAACACTTACTTATGATTTGGGAAGAAAACCTCTTGAGAAAATCGCCCTAGGCCTTCTATTTTTGGTGAAAATTTGAAAGAGAAAACGCTGATGTTTATTTTAAAAGACTTTACTGCCCACTCTCAGACCTGCGGTGCTTGGGTCGCACATAGGCAAGCGCACATGCGAAAAATTGACCGCTTCTGTAGAAATGACTAGGCCAGCTGGGGCCGCACCTGCGATAGGGGATCCGCTCCTGCGGAATCGCTTCTGCGGAAGCTTGTCCGCATCTGCGAGAGGGCTAGACCGCACTTGCGGCCCTAAATGCGCACCTGCGAGCTGGCACCTGTGGTGCTTGACTCGCAGGTGCGGTTACACCAGAACTGATGCAACAATAGTGTTTTCCCTAAGTCTAAACATCCGGAACCTACCCGAAACTCACCCGAGCCCTCGGGGCTCCAAACCTAACATGAGTACTAACTCAAAAACATCATATGAACTTATTCGTGCGATCAAATCGCGAAACTAATACCTTTAACAACGACTTTAACATCAAAATCAAAGAAAAATCTCAAGAACACTTAAGTTCCAAATTTCACAACCGAGGGTCCGATTCACGTCATTTGACCTCCGTTTCCTACCAAATTTTACAGGTTCATCTTAAATCACATATAAGACCTGTACTAGGCTCCGGAACCAAAATACGGGCCCGATACCATCAAATTCCAAACATATTCCATTTCCAAAACTCATATATATTCCAGAAAATAATTTTCTTTAAAAATTCATTTCTCGGGCTTGGGACCTCGGAATTCGATTCCGGGCATATGCCCAAGCCCCATATTTTCCTACGGACCCTCCGGGACCGTCAAATCACGGATCCGGGTCCGTTTACCCAAAATGTTGACCGAAGTCAACTTAAATTCATTTTAGAGGCAAATTTTATCATTTTTCATAGATTTTTCACATATTGGCTTTCCGGCTACACACCCGGACTGCGCAAGGTGATGCAGAGAGAGGTTTTTTAAGGCCTCGGAATACAGAATTTATTTCTAAAACAAGTGATGACCTTTTGGGTCATCACATATCTATGACTTTATGAATATGATCACTTTTAAGAGAAATCCTAGTCTTTCAAACTTGAGTAACCCCCAATTTGAGTCTTTACAAATATAAAAGTTAAATTCATTAGTTATCCATTTTTAAGTGGATAATATGAATCTTATCCAAATTTGAACCATTTTTAGAATATTCATTATTCAACCCATTATTAGTGAATAATATGGATAGATAACTATTTTTTTTTATCTATTTGCCACGCGCGGCTTATTCTGTTTGATTGTACACATAGTTGTACGGTTTTCGAGAATTAAAACCTGATATCCACCCTAAATTCGACCCACATTGCCACTACCAGTCTACCACTAAGTTTGATACCAAACAATAATTGGAAGAGAATTTAAGGTAAGGGAGCATTCTCTCCCAACCTCTACGAAGTTAGGATAGTTGCTTAGAACTTAATATAACCTATAGAAGTAGAACAAAGCTAAATTTGTTGAACGCGGTCAGTGTGCTGTCCAAAATTCCAACTAAGTTGAATTATAAATATTCATAATATAGTAAGATCAGCTGCCGGTGCAATTTCGGTGTGCAATTCTTACCTTTAAGTAAGTCTAAAGACTAATAAATTTGTGAACTAGGATCCAGCTTCCTCGTTCACTCAGTTGAATTTGGTTTCAATAACTATACTACTATTTGTTAATTCGAGCTATATATAAAATGAATAAAGAAAAATTAACCTAAATAACTGCCCACACAATCGCTTAAAATACAAATAACTTAATGTATAATTCATATATAATATATGTTAATTGTGTATAATCTATGTCGACATGTTATTTGTGTAAAGATCCTTAAAAACAGCAGATTTCCAAAAAAGAGCAACTCATGAATCATCATAGAATAATAGCCGCGTTACGAGGTCATATGCACAACCTTCCTTCAGTACTAACAAAGAACATTATTCTTTTATTCCCTTATTAAAAATAATGTTTTGGAAAATTATTAGTTTTCCGATAATCACTGGTTATGTACTAAATCATTGATTTTCCATCTTACTGTTGCCACTACTAAAGAGTTCGTCGTTGTTGAGAAAGCCATCTCATGTTCACGTATCCTCGGCTCACCCTCTATTTTGCTATACACCTCATTCTTGCTTGATTGCACTTGATTTTGCACGGGGAATTCATCGAACAATACTTTACTATACGAAATATAGAGTAAATTTCACCCAAAAATTACTTTTTTATTCTTTGTCATATAAAAGTCATTCAATTTTGAATTTGTAATATAAAATCACTTTTTTGTTTTTTGTCACATATAAGTCATCCAACTTTGGCAAAATTAAGTAAAAAATAAGTATTACCCGAATTTTACATTTTGTACCGAAAATATGATATGACACTTCAAAATAGCTATATAGCTTAATAAAACATATTTAATGTAATAGAATAACTTTAGAGACCTCTCTTATGAAATTACGTTTATCTCCATATTTTGATATTTTTTTTGTAACAAGGGGGAACATATCGAGCTCGTCGATTTTCTGTTTGTCATTAAATATTTGATGCTCTAATAATGACTCTCCTGCTAATTCAAAAAGGTATTTTTTTGTAGAATTCATTAAACAGATGAGTATAAATTAATAAGGACAGAATAATCAACCATATTTTTACATCAATGATAATGAGTTAGCAAAATTATTATAAAGTAACAAAATTAAAAAAAAGTAAACATAATATTTGCAAACCACAACTGAGATTAGCGAAACATGGAGAGAGATCACTCAAATTATTTCAAATATAACTAATTTATTTTGGAGTGTTATGTTATATTTTCAGTCTAAAATATAAAATTAGAAGTTATTTTTGAGTTACAAATTCAAAGTTCAATGATTTTTATGTGATAAAAAAAATAAAAAAGTAACTTTTGTATTATAAACTCAAAGTTGAAAAACCACCCATAAAATTAATCAACATAGTTATAAGTTGCTTTTCGATCATTAATTAACAGGGTATTTGGTCGTTTTCTTTATTGGTCGCATTTCTGTCTATATATAAATTACTTAGTTCAACGTAAACTCAAATAAAAGAAAAAGATGATATACATAGGTAGCTAATGTAAGTCTAATTATGTTGTATCCACTAAAATAGGGATGATCGTACAAACGACATCATCTAATTTAGAAGTAAGACATATTTGATAGATATAATAGAATTGTCAAATTATTAGTTAAGAGGGATTTTCATCTAACTATTCTTATAGTAGTTCCTAAGTTCTAACTTGTGTACGTTTTTTGACTGGATAATTCTTCACCCATCCAACTTTTATTTTCTTCTCTTTGTTGCTTGTTTCAGATAGTCAAATAATGTACAGTGATGACTCCCATATTCCATTCCAGCAATTCCTTCATTTTTAATCCAACTATTGACACACCCATGCCGTGAATCTCCTCTTAACCTATTGCCACTGTCAGATTCAAACTTCTAAGAAAATTCCTCATTCATAAAAGATTATATAAAATAAGTACAGCTGTGGCTGCAAATTAGATCTTATAATTGTACGGTTGTTCCTTATTTATCTTGACCTAATCCATATACATTTTAAGTCAACACAAGAAATTTTTGTTAATTCTTTCTTCTTTCCAACTCCAAAATATGTGTTAATTTTAATATGTTGCAGGGTCAAAGGATTTAATACTAAAAGATAACAAAAAGATTAGGAAGAAGAATTCAAAAATTATAACACAAAGTCAACTAGGAAAACTCATAAACTTTTCATTAGATTCATGAACCAGAATCAGAAGTGTTCTTCACTGACTTATTTAATACTAAGCAAATTTCTTTACTTGGGGCTTTTGCTTTGTTACACGGCGGACAACCTGCTTTTCTTGATAATAAAGAGACTTCTTCTAGGATTTCTATTACAGTAGCAAATGATGGTCTCGTAGAAGGAACTGTGCTGGTGCAGTCCTCTATTAACCTGCAGATCATAACAATATGGTATCAATGCAGCTACAAAATCCTCATCCAATATTTTCTAAAAGCAAAAACATCGAATGGATACCTTTATGAAAGGAAGAAGGATGACATCAAATAAGAGTTAAACTATTGTGCCTTCTGCATTCATGTGAATCTTAAAATGTTGAATGTTTCAAGCAGCAGCATAGACCAAACTTTGACACTAGAACACTTTTCAAAATTCTCTAAAACTTCTACCAAATGATTCTGTAGAGGGGGGCACTTATGACACATTCTATCATCTCATAACGCAAACAATTTAATTCCGAGTCAGCAGAATGCAAATCTGGGGCTAATGGTACTTACTTATTAGGATTCCACTCAACATTATCCTATCAGTCCTTGTTAAACCTACAGCTTTAATGCATGTCCGAGCAAATAGTGAGTACTCTCTGTTAGTTAAATTCCAAGGTTTCAATGATGACAATGTTAACTTACCTGTTTTGCAGGAATCATTAAAAGGAAAGAAAACCAATGAGAAGCTGTCCTAAGATGTGATTGCTAAAAGACAAGAAGAAGGAATCAAAAATCAGCAGATCCATTTGGCCTCAATCAAGGAAATCAGATTACAAATCAAGGAGCTATTGCCAGTAAATATTCAATATCCTTAATTAAGCTCAATCAAAGGCTTGATTGTCTCGTGAATGAAAGTTGTGACAAGGAAAGTCACGATCGAATCCAGCCCTTCCCAAGAGCAGGATTCGAAGAGGCACCCCTTGGGTCAAATCCTTTTAAAGATCTCGTGCCTCTATTTTTGGTCAAGGCTCAACGGCTCTTTCCTCTCCTATAAGAAGTTTGCTATGATTAAATGGAAGACTTGCGCAACTACACACATTGTTTTCTAAGTCTCTCTACTTCTTAGCCTAAACACTGTAATCCTTAGTTTACCAGTGTCTCAAAAGATAGGAAGAGTTAGAGCACAAAAGAGAGTTGTGTCACTATTCGAGATTCATTGTTGATGTACTTCGTTGGTGGTGAACGAATCAAAACCATCTGTACTGTAATACTTTCAAGATCTAAAGGGAACCCTTATGACCCAAGGGAAACTGGATGTAAGTACCACACCGGTACCGAGCCAGTATGAAATCGTTGTGTGTCATTCTCTTTTCATTTACTGTTATTTTACATTCTGCTCTCAATCTAGTCAACTAAAATCATCGTTAGTCGACTAATTTTTAATAGACCATAATTCACCCCCTCTTGTACTTTCAAATGATATCAGAGCAAAGCTCACAAACTTTGTTTAACAGCTAGTGAGGAAAAGATCATGGGATCAAACACAGTTGTTGGTGCACTATTTCAAGAGGGAACCTCTCAAGTTCGACCACCATACTTCAATGGACAACACTTCTCTCGTTGGAAAGTTTGTATGGAAACATATATCATGTCATATGACATCAAAGTCTGGCGGGTGATCAAAAAGGGAAATCGTCCAATTCTCCCAAAGAAAGATGAGAATGGTCAAGTAATAATATCCACTGATCCACTTGATTTAGATGAATACACTGATGAGCAAGCTTTTGTCATAACTGTGAATGCCAAAGCAAAAAATCTGTCGTACAATGCTATTAGTGGTAAAGAATATGAAAAGATCTCAAGCTGTGAAACTGCTAAGGAAATGTGAGACAAATTGGAAGTCACATATGAAGGAACCAACAAGGTAAAAGAAACGAGGATAAATCTCTTAGTTCGTGAGTATGAGCTATTTCAAATGAAGGACAGAGAATCTGCTGAAGAAATGTTCTCCAGGTTCAGCAAAATTCTTGGAGATCTCAAATCTTTTGGTAGAACAATAAAAGGCGGAGAACAAGTCAGAAAGATTCTTAGAAGTCTACCTACGATTTGGCTGCCAAAGGTCATCGCTTTCGAATGTTAGGATCTTGACAAAATGTCCTATGATGAACTCAGAGGTGACTTAATAGCTTTTGAAAAAACTCACTTGGATATACAGATTCAAAAAGAAAAGAAAAAAATAGTTGCCTTCAAAGCAACTGTGGCTAAACCAGAAGATGAAGAAGAAGGAGGAGGAGAACATGATGAACATATAGTCATGCTTTCTCAAGTTGTAACTAGCATGATGAAGAAAAATAGAAATAGCAGAAGAGGTAAACCAAACTTCAGAAAGGGAAGGATAAAAAATGAAAATGATGGAAGATGCTACGAATGTGGAAAACACGGACACATTCAAGCTGACTGTCCAGAACTAAAGAAGAAGCTGAGCAGGAACCTTCAAAGGAAGAAGTCTTTTGGAGCCTGGAGTGATGAAGAACAGTCTGATCATGAAGAAATTACCAATATGTGCTTCATGGCCATAGAAGATGATAGCAATGAAGAATTAGGAGAGTGTGGATTCTCAGGAAACAGAGGAGCAAATGAAGAAGAAGACTCAAATCAACTTGGTCCCATGGCAGACGAGGGAACTAGTGAGGTACGTCCCCCAATTGCCCTAATTGTTATGAACTTCAAGAATTTGTTGATATTGCTCTTGCAGATATTGAAAGAGTTCTAAATGAACTCAGAAAGATTCAAAGAGAAAAGAAAGAGTGGGACCTGGAGCTAGAAGTTTGTGAAATTGAACGTAATATGCTACAGGAAGAAGTTAATGAACTTCAACTTCAATTGAATGTATTGCAAAAATTCACTAGTCATAGTTTAATCAAATCAAATCAGACTGTTCATCACAAACAGAGGAAATTTCATGCATATTCCTTTTGTGGTAAAAATGGACATAGTACTAACCAATGCAAGAACAGAATCAAAGCAGAAAAAGACCCTGAAAATTCCAATAGTCTGTCTTGTTTTTATTATGGTAAAAGGGGCCACACCTCAAGTCACTGCAGATTCAAGGATGATAGTAGATGGGTCTGGTGACCCAAATCTTCAAATCAAACTAACACTCAGCATTCTAACAATTCAGGACCCAAGCAAGCTTGGTTACCTAAAAACAAGTAATTTTATTTTGAAGGAACACCGCAAGAAGAATCGAAAAGGAAAATGGTATCTCGACAGCGCGTGATGGAGGAATAGTCACATTTGGAGACAAATCCAAATGAAATGTAATTGGTGTTGGTAAAGTTCCTCTGAGCGCAACATGTGATGTAGATGAAGTCTACCTGGTTTATGAACTCAGCTACAATTTTCTCAGCATTAGTCAACTATGTGATAATGACTACGAGGTTCGTTTTAAGAAACATGGTTGGTTTATAGAAGATGAATCAGGTAAAGTCATTCTTTCAGGTAATAAAGATAGAAATGTCTACACTATTAGCAAATTAGATAATCTTGGGGATCAAATTTGTCTACACTATTGGTCATGCCAGCATGCATACTATTCAAAAGCTTTCTAAACATGATCTCGTTATTGGACTTCCAAAACTCACAAGATCATATTTGTGATGAATGTCAACTAGGAAAACAAACTCGCTCTTCTTTCAAAATCAAGAATATTGTTTCCACCTCAAAACCTCTCCAACTATTGCATATAGATTTATTAGATCTAACTAGAACTGCTAGCATAGATGGTAGGAAATATGCTTTTGTCACTGTGGATGATTTCTCTAGATTTACCTGGGTTATGTTTTTAAGTCATAAAGATGATACTCTAAAGAATTTTGAAGTTTTATGTAAAAAGGTTCAACGAGAAAAGGGTTACTACATCTCTTCTATCAGAAGTGATCATGGAGGAGAATTTGAAAGCAGAGCCTTTGAAAACTTTTGCAACGATCAAGGAATCTCTCACAACTTCTCTTCACCAAGATCTCCACAACAAAATGGAGTGGTAGAGCGTAAAAATAGAACCCTACAGGACATGGCAAGAACCATGATTGTGGAAAATTCTCTACCTCACCATTTCTGAGCAGAAATGGTAAGCACAGAATGCCATATCATCAATAGGTGTCTGATTCGACCAATCCTCAAAAAGATACCGTATGAACTGTGGAATGGTAAGAAACTCAATATTAGCTATTTTCACCCTTTTGGATGCAAATGCTTTATTCACAACAATGGAAAGGACAATTTGGGTAAGTTCGATCCTAAAAATGATGAAGGGATATTTCTTGGTTACTCTCCTTCAAGTAGAGCATATAGAGTTTATAATAAAAGAACAATTTGCGTTGAAAAATCAATTCATTTTGTTTTTGTTGATACTAACCCTCGTCTAAGGAGTGAAAAACTTCCTGAAGATGAGGAAATTCCCTTTGTCCCTAAATCTGTCATTACAAGAAAGGATCATTACAGTGAGTCAGCTGATCAGCAAACTCAACCAGCTGAAGAGTCTTGTAAAAATTCACGAACCATCTCAAACAGATTAGTCGACTAATGTAGAAAGAGATCCTCCCTCAAACACTCCAAATGAATGGAAAAACGAACATGGTTATCCTCACAAATTCATTATAGGAAATCCACAGGAAGGAATCACTACAAGAAGATCTCAAAAGAACAAATCTCATGTGGCTCTTATTTCTCAACTTGAGCCAAAGAAAGTGAATGAAACTCTGAAAGATACTCACTGGATAAGTGCTATGAAAGAGGATTTAGATCAATTTGAAAGAAATAAAGTATGGAAATTGGTTCCAAGACCTTCAAACTCCTCCATCATTGGAACTAAATGTGTATTCAGAAACAAATTGAATGAATCCGGTCAAGTGGTTCGAAATAAAGCAAGATTGGTTGCTCAAGGATACTCTCAACAAGAAGGAATCCACTATGATGAAACCTTTGCTCTTGTAGCAAGACTCAAATCCATTCGAATATTACTTGCTTTCGCTGCTCACAAAGGATTCAAGCTGTTTCAAATGGATGTTAAAAGTGCGTTCCTAAATGGCTACATCTATGAAGAAGTATATGCGAAGCAACCACCAGGATTTGCAAACGTCACCTTTCCTGATCACGTATACAAACTGACTAAAGCTTTTTATGGTCTCAAACAAGCTCCGCGTGACTGTTATGAAAGTTAAGTTCTTTTCTTTTAAATCAAGGGTTCAAAAGAGGTAATATCGATACAACCCTATTTATCAAGCATTCTAGTTCAAGTAATCTTATTACTCAAATTTATGTTGATGACATTATTTTTGGTAGTCCTAACTCTGTTTTATGTGAAGAATTTGCTCTTTCCATGAAAGGAGAATTCGAAATGAGCATGATGGAGAACTGACATTCTTTCTCGGACTTCAAATCAAACAGTCCCCCAAAGGAATTTTCATTAGCCAAACCAAGTACACTAAGGAGCTTATCAAAAAGTTTGGCATGAAAAATGCAAAGTCAATCGGCACTCCAATGAGTTCAACAACAATGCTCGATGAAGACAACAATGGAAAAAAGGTTGATGGAACCATGTATAGAGGGATGATTGGATCCCTATTATATCTCACTGCTATCGACCAGATATTATGTTCAGTGTATGCAAGTGTGAAAGATCGGCTCCTAAGGAATCCCATCTCACCGCTGTTAAACGAATTATTAGATATCTAATTGGTACTTTTGATCTAGGATTATGGTATGATCGTTCTAACAATTTTGCTTTAAAAGGTTTTTCAGATACAGATTTTGCAGGTGACAAGATTGATAGGAAAAACACTAGTGGCACGTGTCAACTCTTGGGAAATGCATTAGTGTCTTGGCATAGCAAGAAACAAAATTGTGTTGCCCTATCAATGACTGAATCAAAATATTTAGTTGTTGGAAGCTGTTGTACACAAGTTCTATGGATTATGTATCAACTTCTCGACTATGATTTATCTCTTACCTCTACTCCTATATTTTGTGATAATACCAATGCTATTTGTTTATCAAAAAATTCTGTGCATCATTCTAGAGCAAAGCATATAGAAATTAAGCATCATTTTATCTGTGATCATTTCGCTAAAGGTGATATTGTTTTAGAATTTATTAGTACTGATTCTCAACTTGCTGATATTTTTACAAAACTATTTTTGGAAGAAAGATTTTGTTTTCTCAGGAAAAAGATTGGCATTTTGCCAAATTTGTAAAACAAATCTTTTTATCGTGTTCTAGAATATTTTATTTCCTTAAGTATGTGTGGCTTAATTAATTTTCGTGTAGGTATAATAATTGATTCTTCATCAGTACCGCCGATCAGTCACTTCAGAAGCATCACTTTCTTCTGAATCCGTCTTTTCCTTTAACCAAGGCAACCCTCCGTTCCTCCCAAAAGTACCGATAAAAATCCTTCCGTCCCTGTTACTCTCTCCATTCTTATCAAAGTCAACCTTCTCGCCATGGCCAAAAGAAACCTCTTTTCCTCCACTGCAACCAGACGAAGCCGAAGGTTTCAAAAACCCCTCAATCTTGAAGAACCTAAAGTCGTCCATTGACTCAGATTTCCTCAAAACGGATAATGAGAGTAGTGAACTTCAGAAAATCCTCCCATTAGCTAGAAAAAAGCATGCAAAAGACCTATGGAGAAAACCCCCAAAATGTCTGCATGCAAGAAAGGAAAGGTAGAGAACACTGAATTCGGACCTGAGGACAAGTTGATCTTTTATGGCCCGAGTGAAAAAGCAAGGTTTGAGTCCTACAAGTCAAAATCTATGGCTTATGGATGCTTTGTAAGTTTTTCTCTCATGAAAAATCTGCATTGTGATGTGATCTCTATATTTGATTTTCAGCATCTTTCTTCTCTGTTTGACACTGTTGGTAACTTTGTTTATGAGGAACCTGTGAGGATGTTTTATGCAAACCTGTTTGTGAATGACAAAGATGATTTGGAACCTATAGTGCTAGGCACTAGAATTGTTCTGGACTCTTATCAATTTGAAAAGATTTTCTCTGCTAAGTTTAGTGGGTTTGATGTTTTTGTGCAAAATTCTTGGCCAAAAGATTTTGAAGTATCTTTTGAAGAGGCCAAAATCTTTTTATCTGATAACCCTTCTGATATTGGCCCCAAGAACCTAAAGTTTGAACATCGTGTCTTGGCCCACATGATTGCTACTACTTTACTCCCCAGAACTGGGTCCCTTAGTTTTTTATCCACCAGATATGTTTTTGTCCTTTACTGTCTTGTTAATAATAAAAGACTAGATTGGTTTGTGTGGATTCGCCAATACATGCTTGAAAGTATTAAGGATATATCTTCCTCCGCTCTTATTTACCATATGGTCTACTCATCTCACGCATTCTCGAAGTTATGAAGGTAGACTTGACACCCTTTACACCAAGCACATTACCAGCACTGATGATAAGATAGCATATTCAATGATGGGGTACACCTTGGGTGATAATGGATGGGTTAAGCGCGCCAAAGTTGAAAGTATTCTAGTGTCAGTTGAAGTTCAAACTGAACAACCAGCATCTCAGTCGACTGCCTCTCAAAATCTTCAGCAGATGCAGAAATATTTAGATGAGGTAAAACAGCTGGTAGTTGAGATGAAGGAACATGTAGAAAAGATCAGGGAAGTCACTAGGGAGACATGTACAGATGTGGCTAAGCTCAGAATGGATATAGGAGCTACGCGGAGACAAGGAACCAGAGCATTTAATTCTATGACTGAAATGATGGATAAGCTTGTAAGATATCGAGAATTCCTATGACTCCTTCTGCACCAAAGTGATCAACACTCTCAAGTACTTCCTGGGAAGAAGCTAATGTGCATTTGTGTGATGGTGTTCAAAAACAATTTTTTCTCTTTTCTTGTTTTTTGCTTGCTTGCTTGTTGGTGGTTCTAACAAACTTTTTTTGGGTCTGTATAACATATGCCTATGTTGAAGGCATTACTTTTGCTGCACTATCTCGCTAGTTATTATGTATATTACTTCCTATATTACTTGTCTTGGTTGTTTTCTTTCCCTTTTTGATTGATGTCAAAGGGGGAGAATAGGTAGAGAAGTAAATCAACCTCTCTAGGGGAGCAAACATCAACTCAGGGGGAGCAACTTGGAAGTGAAATAAAAAGGGAAGTCTCATAATTAATGTTTACTCTCTCTTGATTGTCATCATAAAAAGGGGAAGATTGTTAAGTTAAATTCCAAGGTTTCAATGATGACAATGTTTACTTACCTGTTTTGCAGGAATCATCAAAAGGAAAGAAAACCAATGAGAAGCTGTCCAAAGATGTAATTGCTAAATTAATGGACAAGAAGAAGGAATTAAAAATCAGCAGATCCATTCAGCCTTAATCAAGGAAATTAGATTACAAATCAAAGAGCTATTGCCAGCAAATATTCAATATCCTTAATTAAGCTCAATCAAAGGCTTGATTGTCTCTTGAATGAAAGCTATGACAAGAAAAGTCACGATCGAATCTGGCCCTTCCGAAGAGCAGGATTCGAACAGGCACCCCTTGGGTCAAATCCTTTTAAAGATCTCGTGCCTCTATTTTCGGTCAAAGCTCAACGACTCTTTCCTCTCCTATAAGAAGTTTGCTAAGATCAAATGGAAGACGTGTGCAACTACAAACATTATTTTCTAAGTCTCTCTACTTCTTAGCCTAAACACTGTAATCCTTAGTTTACCAGTGTCTCAAAAGATAGGAAGAGTTAGAACACAAAAGAGAATTGTGTCACTATTCGAGATTCATTGTTGTTGTACTTCGTTAGTGGTGAACGAATCAAAACCATCTGTACTGTAATACTTTCAAGATCTAAAGGGAACCTTTGTGACCCAAGGGAAACTGGATGTAAGTACCACACCGGTACCGAACTAGTATAAAATCGTTGTGTATCATTCTCTTTCCATTTACTGTTATTTTACATTTTGCTCTCAATCTAGTCAACTAAATCATCGTTAGTCGACTAATTTTAATAGACCACAATCCCCCCCCCTTGTACTTTCACTCTCAGTTTCTGATGTTATGGTCATCTCAACATATGTTGAATCACTGAGTTGCAATTACCAGATTGTATAGTATCACTAAGCTTCTTATCAAAATGGGCCCCGATGTCTTTCCATTTTCAATAAGGTGAGAGTGATACTACAAATGCTAGAATATTAATGTGATTCATTATTACTACACATTAATTAGCTCATCGCTAATGCACATTCTCTGGACAAAAAAATACTTATGCACACTTGAATATAGGGCTGGGCATATATCGAGTAAAATCGATAACCCGAACCGTTAATTGTTTATTGGGTTATCGGTATCGGGCTATTGAGTTAACGGTTCGGTAACGGTTTAAATTTTTTCACTATTGGGTTATCGGTTCGGGCCTCGGTTTGCCAATTTTGGTAATGGGTTAAACAATAACCCAATAAGAATTAATAAAATTACGACTTTACCCTTAAGTATATACATATGCTAGGGCTTCAGTTCATTCTCTCCTATTCTTTCTTAGCCACACTCTTGAGTTGCTTCATCTTCATTCTTCATAGACCTTACTAGTTACTTCTAGCGTAAGTCATTAGTCTTATATATTAGGCTTTTAATTTCTATAACAAAATTCATTTTCATATTGGTATTTTTGACTGTTAATGATTCTTTATTTTTTATTTTCGTTTCTTAATTTTGTGAGCTCACGTTGTGCAGCCTATACCTACTACCAATTTCTCTTCGCACTTATCAATTCTCAATCGACAATCTTCGTCAGTTTCGGGTATATTTTTGAACATTATTCTTCTGTACAGTACGCTGAGTTTTGACAACAGGACAACATTTTCTTGCCTTCTAGCTGTTTTTCATTTCTGTGTTAGTATTGCCCATGCACAGATCAAGGTTTTGCTCTATGGTTTTTTTTTCTTTCAGGTTAGGCATTTGACAAACAACATCCAGTCTAGATAAACCGTTAGTACTATATGTTTGGACTTGTTAATTTTAAGGTGAAATTGCTACTACTTAGCATTATTATTAATGTATTTGGACAACTATTGTTGAAGAATTAGAACTATTCCAGTTGTGGCCACCGGAAAGAACGCAGAAATGGATAGTATACTATATGTGATTTTTTTTTTTTGCTTAACTCCAGTGAATTGCCTTGTCTTTTTTGCTTAAATCTTGATTGAGTTATCTTATCGGGTAAACCGATAACCAAACCGATAATGATTGATAATCGATTAATCAATAATCGATAATCGATATCTTATCGGTTCGGTTATCGGTTTATCAAATTTGTAAACCGATAATCGATATGCTAAACCGATAATATTCATAACCGAACCGAACCGACCGATGCCTACCCCTACTTGAATAAAGAAAATTATAGAAGACATATGTTTAGACCAAAAAGAATACTAGGTTGTTGTATTAAAGAAAGCAAGATAAAGGCCACGATTTAAACAGTTCAAGAACCAGTGAAAAGAGAAGAAATGGAAAGTTCGGATGTTCTGGTGATGCAACCAGAACCACTTGTGTATAAAGTTAGCTCAGTGCAAGGAAATCCTTCAGGCATTAACACAGCAATCACTTGTAGATCAATCACACTTAGTTCCTTTATATGGGGAAAAAAACATGTATTGGAGAAGTTAAAGAAAGTATCAAATTGAGTGCATTGACTTACTGAAGAATTCTGCTGGGGTATCGACCTGTATACAACTTTTTCTCCAAATCAGAGTTCCTGTCAGTTATTTGTCTTCCTTGAAGCATCTGCAGCAACTTCAGATTTAGTGTTGAATCTCAATGGAAACACATAAGATAGCAGTCAATTCAAGTAAGAAGAGCAAACAGAAAAATAACTTGCTGAATATTCGAGGCATCAATTTTGATAAATGTAGGAATAGGATAACAAAACTCCTTGAATCTACCTGATAAAAGATGAGACCAAATGAATAAATATCTTTGCTAATGTCATGAGACAAATGGCTGATAAAGTTACATCCGTTGTTTAATTGGCCTGAAAAAGAAAGACATTAATTATAAATAACAGTACCGTGACAAAAAGTACATTTTTAAACAAATAAGAGAAAACCAAAAAGTATTCAGACAAGAGTCTTGATTTGCATATATCCGGTTATCCAATATTTGAACCCAATATTCGCCAATCTTCAAGTGGCCACCTTCATCTAGTAACAAGTTCCTGGGACAAATTAAACAAAAGACTTCAGTGAAGGTACCAGCTAATAACTTAGGAAAGACATATTCTACAAAGCTTAACTAAATTCTTTAGAACTTGCTTCATAACCTATGTATATTACTTAGTTCTCATGTGAGCATAAATTAAAATGGTTCGAACGGTCTGCGCTTGCTGAAATAATGTTACAAACAGAAGAACTCTCTAGAATCCACTGCAGAAAACTATAGACAGACTGAAAGAAAAGAAGCATACATTCATGTAGTAATCATAAGAATTCAGCATAGAGAAAGATCTAAACTAGAAGTAATTATATTCTCTGATTCTATTGTTGGAACGAAACTAAGTTGCAATTCCCAAGTATGCAAGATAAATAAATAAAGAACAGAAGTAAGATGTCAACAACGAATCAAAAAGGGAAGAAACGTACTTTGGATGCAAGTTATTGTGAACTATAGGCAAAGGCTTGTGCCGATGGAGGTAATTCATTCCCCTGTCAGTCAACTTAAGCACTAAAATGACTTGCTCTTTCACATAATAAAACAAAATCAACTGAATAGAAATCAAATGAAATGAAATGTTCTACCTAGCAATGTCAAGTGCATAGCGCAAAGCAGTTGGGTGGTCAAGGCGCTTTCTCAAAATATCTTGCAAATTCCCCTGACAAACAAGAAACAAAATAAGGAGTGTATCATGTTTATTGGCATTGCTTAGCTCTTACAGTAAAAAAACATCTGTACTGTTTCTGCCTACACCTTTGATTGAAAAACCTAAGACACTTACTTTTGGCAAATACTCAGTGATCAAGATCATTTCGTCTCCATGTACAATTGATCCAAGAAACTGTAGAATATTTGGATGTCGAAGTTCCCGCAGCAAAGTATTGACCTTTGCAGAGAACACCCTGCAGAAATTATATTGAAGTAAAAATTATAGGAAGAATTATCCAGAAGGCCCTTTTAAAATCATTAAAGTAAAAACAAGAAGAATTGAATGCCTTTTGATTACTGTTTTGACCACCCATGTTCCACGCCATTTGACCTTTTCCGACTCCCCAAATAAACCCTGTGAAATAAAACAAGTCTAAGTTCCTTGAAAGTAACATGCTAAGTAAAAGAAATGGCCCTTCTTCTGGCACAGTTCTCATTTTCTATATGCTTGACACTTGTTTCCCTGGGAGACCTTTATGTATTTTCTTGAGAAAATTCTTTAGAAGATATTTAACAGCACGACATTCCAAGCTTTGGATTTCCATATTAATACCTGCTCAATCATTGATGAGTGCTGCAAGTTCAGTTCAGATATGTCAATGTTCACTTCAATTGAATCCTCTTCACGCCGAACAGTCTGCATATAACAGAATTCAAGCTTAAAATATCTCATTCAGATTGATTAGCAAAAACAACAAAGGAGTAAAAGGAAAACACAGTGTCATGAGTAAATTGGATTTTCATTTACTGCACCAATCTGCTTGGCATTTTGCTGAGTGAAACATTACTCTAGTATTTGGAGCTAATTCCAAATTTGTTCCCAGTATTATTTGCCTATGTTCATCTGATCTCTGGAAAATAAGCTAGTTAATCCTTCTACTAGTGTAAATGACAGAACTCAAAATAAAACATTCTTAGATTCTGCTACCTCAGCCGCCTTTTCAATATCCTATCCCACCCCTATTTAAGTCTGCAACTCCAATCCCACGCCTGCCAATCCTACTTGCAATAATAGTGTGATGTTCCAAGGTGTACAGATGAATTGTATGGCCCTAGAAAGGGGTGAATTGAGAAGTTTATGTGAAAGTAATTTGATTGGTTGCATTAATGCAACAGGTGAAAGCAAGCTAAATAGCGAAGCAATGCATAGGACGAGAATAAGTACTATGCTTATTTTGACGATACAAAGTGCAATTCATGCATACCTTTATAAAAGGTAGATTCACAAGTTTATATTTTTCTATCACAAGCAAACTATCAGTTGACGCCAGTCATGCTCTGAAAGCCAACATATAAAGATGAAACTATAATGGACACCCATTTCACCAGCACAACCACCCGAGGCGGATCCATAACTTAAACTCTATGTGTTCAACCTTTAAAGTTTTAGCATTGAACCTCTTATATTTTTTAAACTATGGGTTCATATATATTACTATATTTATTGTAATTTTAGTAGATTTTACACATAAATTTATGTATCTCATCGAAAGTTACGGGTTCAATCGAACCCGTAGCTTTAATGCTACATTCTCCCCTGACAGCCACCACCAAAGCCAAGAAAACTTAACAAATTTAGAACTGCTTGAAATCTCTAATGCATTTGCAACTTAAACCATGAACAACTTACCAAAGGATGATCGCTGTTGGAATCCTTGCCACCATAAACCTCAAGGATCCTGCATATGTCACGATGCCCATACAATTTCGCATCTGTCAAGGGCTTAACATCAAGAATTGAAAGGAAAAATTGTGATGGTCAATCCCTCATAAACTAATTGAAAAGCATATGCATTCGAAAAGACAATAAGAGGCCCTATGTATTAAATCTAAAGCAACACGTTTCTTATGATTAGTTCAGTAGAGTTAACAATAGCAGATTAAATCAGTCTTGATGATGCTTCATAAATCATATGATACCCATTATTATAAGGTAATTAGAAGCAAATCTATATGATAAGCATTAATTGCTACGTATTCTGATAACTATCGACTATCACAGGTTAGACTAGATTTAATTTATAGTGTGAAAAATCATTACATAGTCAGAAACATGGTTACTTTATCAGAAAAGAAAAGCAGAGCAGTAGTATATTAAGGTACTCACAGTGCGTCGCCATCTATCACTGAGATTAACATCAGCCTTGTAAGCCAGAAGAAGCTCAACAATGGAGGCGTGTCCTTCACTAGCAGCAAGATGGAGAGCAGTTCGTTTATCATAGTCCTGCACATTGGGAGAAATACCCTGCCTCAACATCTGGTTTAGGCCTACTCTATCCCCTCTTGACGCGAAACTCAAGAACGTCCCTATCAGCTGCATGTCTAAACGCCCAATAATTATTACTAATGGACTCTCCATATCTCTCAATAATCGATCTTTTTACTCTTAGAACAAATAGTATGCATGTACAAGTGAAGATATTTAACATATATAGTAAAGGTGGCGGTTTAGTCGAAGAAATGGGGCTTGGGTTTTAACGATTTGCTTACTTCTTCCACCCCAGGCTCCGCTCCTGATTCCCGACTTCATTTTTGTGTTTTCGATTCGCGCGTCCACTTCTATCTTTATATTCAGAGGAATATATCGTACTACCTTGTTTGAATTAAGTTTCAATACCAACATAACCCTCTATACCATAATAATTTTATTTTCATTCTCACTTTCACCAAAAGAATACACTGTTTAGGGTGTAAATGTGAAAAAACATAACTAGGCAACATTAGTTAATTATCTAAATATTAGCATATCATAATAGCTTTTAAATGAATATTCCTAAATTTCAGCCGGACAAATAGGAAACTGTTCCTATTTTTTCGCTCTGATTTTTTATCTTCCATAACTGATCATACAATCCTTTCATTCTTTTTTGTCTTCCCTTTTCTAATGCCTTTCTTCTTATTTTCTTTTTGTATATGCAAAATTCTTCTTTTCGTTTCCTTTTTTGGAGTTTAAATTTGGATAATAGCATATTATTTTAACATGTTACAACTTCGACCGGCGGTTCTTATATATTTTCTATTTCAATGGTATATGTAATAAATTATATAATGGTGGTATATATAAAGTATAATACCCAACTATAAAGAATATGCATGCTATATTTTGTTTATTTATTTGTATTTTGATGTATATATATAGATAGATAGATAGATGGAATATTTGCATTATAAATTATCATAATATAGTTTACTTGAAATATATTAAAGGTATATATTGAGTAAAAATAAAATTATATAGCAAAAAAAGTTTAAAACTTAAAGAAAAAAAATACTAAAATTCTAATTCTTCAACCTCATTAAAGAGGAAATTACTTTTGAGATATTTTTCTTTCAGAATCTTTGATATATTTGACTAAAATGTTATTTATGGAAGTGAAAAAAATATTATGGAAGAGAGGGAAAATAAAATGTAGTAAAAAGTGTATTGATATAGAAGGATCCCTTAGTTCATGGACTTACCAACGTGGAAGTGCTAAAAATATAAAAAAATATGTGCTATTTTTGAAATAAACAAAGATTACTATCATTTATGAAAATAATTTTTAAAAAGGGAGCAATCATATAAAACTCTATTAGCTTTTTGATAACTGAACAATGAAAAATTAGAAGTGCAAAGAAAAGTTTTCCTTACTAAAATAATGCGTATGGGCCAATTATTGGGACAGAGGCTGTTGGGTGGGGTATTTGCATTTATACCCGCTTTTTGGGTCATGTTTTAACTTGTACCCGCTTTGTAAAAAAAATTGCAAACGTACTCACTTTTTCGCGTAACTTCAGCATACGGAGCTGAAGTAGCAAAGACAATCACGCAAAACTTTAGCATTCTAGTAGACGGGTCTGAAGTAGCAAGTGTGCTGACTAAGTGTGCTGAAGTTTTTGTTTGTAATTGCTGAACTTGAGCATAGTAGTTGAAGTTTTGTTCTCTATTTGCTGAAATTTTTGTTTGTAATTGCTGAACTTAAGCATAGTAGCTGAAGTTTTGTTCTCTATTTGCTGAAGTTTTTGTTTGTAATTGCACTAAATAAACTGGAGTTTTTTTTGTCCTGGATTCATTAATTTTGTCATTAAGCTTTTTCAAAAACTTTAGCAGAAGATGCTGAAGTTATTTAGTTCATTTATAAAAACTTCAGCACTAAATAAGCTGAAGTTTTTTTTTGTCCTGGATAAGCTTTTTCAAAAACTTTATTTAGAAAATGCTGAAGTTATTTAGTTCATTTGCAAAAACTTCAGCACTAAAAGCTGAAGTTTATTTGTCCTGGATTCATTAGTTTTGTCATAAAGCTTTTTCAAAAATTGCAGCAGAAGATGCTGAAGTTATTTAGTTCATTTGTAAAAATTTCAGCACTGTATAAGCTGAAGTTTTTGAAAAGGCTTTCTAACATACTAGATAAATAATCAGATTGCCAACAATATCTAAATCATAAATTTTGGAAACAATAAACGTGAAAAGAACATAATTATCATTGTTTACAATCTTAATTACGCGGAAATATTCACAAATTATTGTCTACTAACTTACGTAATTATTTATAATTTGTTTTTAAATAATCTGATAAACATATTTATGACAGTCATCCCATGAACTGAAGTTTCATAGCAGCACCAACAACAACAGAAGAAAGAAGAAGAAGAAGAAAACGAAGGAGGAGGAGAAAGAGGGCTGAAGTTGTTTAAAAAATAAGTACAAGTTAAAACTTTTTAAAAAATGGGTATAGATTAAATGAGGGCGACCAAATAGGACGCCCCATATAATTTTTACATGTTGGGTGGGGGCTAAACTGCAAAGAGGCCCAAGAGTTGGACAATCCAACAAGTGAATTGTGTGGGATCCGGGTCAAGGAAGGGGTCAAGGAAGCACGTGACAAAGGGAATAAAAGGGGTTATCGTCTGTGGATTTAGGATTAGGCATATGTATATGAAAAGCTTTGTAATTTTCATCTCATTTCTGTCTAAACTCTAAACTTCTCTATCTCCTTCTTCTATGGTATTTTTCTGTCTTCTCATACCTCTTTGTTTCTCCTCTATCGTTGTATTTAGTTAGTATTTCTAATTCCTATAGTGTCCTGAGTTCCTTTTGATTGTTGAAGGAATACAAGTGTTGGGAAACTGGTTTGTTTTCGTGCGCACATAATTCGAGACAATCTGTAGTAGAAAATAAAAGAATTAACTAGAAAGGAGTACAAAAATAAAAGTAATTTTTTTTTTTTAGAATTTCTGTTTTCTTCGTTGTTTAAACAATAATCTGTTCGAACATGATGATAGTAACATATACACCAACAATATATAATAACAAATGATGTAACTTAAATATTAGGATATTAGTATTACATATCCTTCATGACAAGTTGAAAATGCCATCCGATCGGACTGCCTTTGGACTTTCTCTCCACCCAAATGCGGTTTACCATGTATTTTAACTTCAACCCTTTAATTTTGACGAACAGGCCAAAACTAGGCCCCAAGTCCATAAAAGTAGTACATTTTTTTTAAACTTTTCTTTTGTTGCCATACATTGCTTTTCTTTTCCAAAACATCAAATCATGATGTATCAATCGTGTACTAGAACTTATGTCATATATATATTTAATAATGATAAATAAGTGTGGTCCATGAAATGGCTATTTGTGTTTGTGTAACACTAATTATTTGTGGTCCTATAATATATTCACCACGTCCCAAAGTGAACAAAGCGGGTTGGGGTCAATCAATGGGAGAGGGTGGAGATGAAAATTTGTGGTCCGTCATACTGAGCATCCGATAAATATTATAGTAAATTGTATTTCGCACAAAATATAAATAGAAATATAACATTTAAAAAAATAATCAAAGATAATGTTAGGAGAAGGGACGAGAGAGATAAAGGATTTTGGTCCGCCATATTGGATATCCGTCAAATATTAATGTATTTTCCCACAGAATATAAATAAAAAATAATGAGAAGAATCAAAATAGCGTTAGTACAAAGCGTAGAATCTTGAAATAGTTCAAATAAGTCACATAGTCCAATCAATAATTCAATTGTTTATCACTAGTTTCCTTTAGTCTCCTTGTTCATCACACCAATCAACAAACGTACAGATCGATTAAGACCCAATTGCATTTTATCTTACGTTTGTGGTGCTGAAATCTTTTTATACTTAGTTCGACAAACTGCAATTTTTCATTACATAATAAGGAATGGATATGTGAGCAACAATACTTGAAACTACTCCCTCCTGATAATAGCTAACACGAGTTCTTAGAATTAAATTAGACGATGAACGAAATCAGTGTAGTTACTCTTGATAGCCGACTAATAAGTTTGTGATTGTGTATTGATATGTCTACTTGTGATCAAAACAACAGCCAATTAGGTGAAAAGGATGATAGTATATATAACGATGATACGAAAATGGTAATGAAACAGTAAAAAGAAGAAAGAAAAGTTGCGGCAGAAATGTAACAAAAGGACAAAAGGAAATAAAGAAGAAGAAGATAACTAGGGCAAAAATAAAAAAAGTTATATTCTCTGATTGATTTTACTAAAATAGGAATTACAATATATATATAGAGTGAGTGAGGGAAGATTCCCTCAACTACCCGTGCCCCTCCCCTATTTGGTCACTTGGACCTTTCGTATAAGAGACAAAGAAAATTACAGGGTCATTGTGTAATTACTATAAGTTGTAATTTAAAACTTAAGTAGACTAAACTAATATTTCTCAAACTTCTCTTCATCCTTATATTTAACTAACTTAACTACTCTGTACCATTCCGCAAGCACAATGTATTACTGACGCAAGCTACTCGTATCAGATCCGCCTTGTCAAAATCTTCCTTGTCCTGAGGGAAGGAAAGATGAAAATCTAGTCCTTATGGAATGATAATCCTCCCAAGTAGCCTGTTCTAGTGTTGTGTGCTCCCATTGAACAAGTACTTGAGCAATGGCTTTGTTCCCTTTTTGTACTAGGTGTCTGTCTAGAATTTGTTGAGGTTGAGGGCAGTAGGGACTAGAAATATCAATGACTGGGGAGGTGTGAAATCTTCTCAGGTAACTTGTGGTAAGGTTTGAGCTCGGATACGTGAAATGTAGGGTAGAGGAGAAGTTGAGAGGGCAAAGATAGTTTGTAAGATACATTTCCAATTCTTTGTAAGATCTGATATGGCCCATAATATTTGGCTGAGAGTTTGGAGAAGTGAGAGCCTGATATACTGAGTTGCCTATACGGTTGGATCTTGAGGTACACCAATCACCTTCCTTGAATTGTCTGTCAGACCTATGCTTATTAGCTTGTGTAGCCATCTTCTGTTGTGCCCTCTGTAGATAGTATTTCAGCAACTGTTACTTGAACTCTCTAGTGAGTAGGCTTCTATCTACTTCTTCCATGATAGAATCCTCTGCAATGTAAGGTAAGTGGAGTGGTGGGGGCTATCCATACAAGGCTTCATAGTGTGTGGTTTGGATTGAGGAGTGGAATGCGGTGTTGTACTACCACTTAGTCGTTTCCAAATAAGAGAACCAATCTTTTTGAGAGTCAGAACAGAAACACCTGAGATATGTCTCCAAACATCTATTGACAACCTCTGTTTGCCCATCAGATTGAGGATGATAGGCTGTGGAGGTACTGAGTGTGACTCCATGCGTAGAGAATAGCTCTTGCCAAAGTTTGCTAGTGAATATAGGATCCCTATCACTGACTATATCTTCTGGCATCCCATGTAGTTTGAACACACATTCTATGAACAATTTAGCAATATCACCAGCTGAATGTGGATGTGACACTCCAATGAAATATGCATATTTTTGTTAATCTGTCAACAGCTACCCAAATGACAGACTTCCCATGGGACTTTGGTAATCCCTCAATGAAATCCATACTAATACTACTCCAGGCCAGTGAAGGTAATTTGAGGGGTTGAAGTAGTCCTGGGTAGGGTGTGATTTCATACTTGCTTCTTTGACAAGTATCACACTGTTTGACATGAGTCTGAACATCTTCTTTCAAACCTTTCCAATAGAAAAGTGCAGCTATTCTCCTGTAAGATGGTCTATACTTGAGTGTCCTCCACAAAGAGAGTTATGCCACAATTGGACAATGTTCTTCCTTAGCTGCTCACCAGGGCCTACCACCAGCTTCCCATTTCTTTTGAGTTGTTCATGTACAAAGGAGTAGCCATTGATCTCAGCATTCCCTAGCTTAAGTGCAGCAATAAGGTCAGTGAGTTCAGCGTCTATAGTCCAACTTTGCATAATGAGACTTAACAAATCAGTTTTGACAGTGGGCAGTATCAATGCAGCTAGTTCTACCAATGGTAACCTGGATAATGCATCTGCTACCTTATTCTCCTTTCCCTTTTTGTATTCAATAATGAAGTCATATTGCATGAGCTTAGTTATCCATTTAAGTTGGGACCCTGTGTGCAACTTTTGCTTTAAGAGAAACTTAAGAGCCTTTTGATATGTTTTCACTGTGAAAGGCATTCCTGTCAAATATTGAGCCCACTTGTTCACTGCCATCACCAATGCTAGAAGTTTCTTGTCATAAACAAATAAGGATTGGTGTTGAGAAGACAATCCCTTGCTTAAGTAAGCAATTGGCTGTCCTTTTTGCATTAGAACAACCATTATTCCCATGCTACATACATCAGCCTCTACCACAAAGGGAATAGAAAAGTCAGGTAAAGTTAACACAGGTGCAGAAGTTAAGGCTTCCTTCAGTTTGTTGAAAGCTTCAGTTGCCTTGCAAGACCACTAGAAGTTGTCATTCTTGAGTAAATCAATAAGAGGTTTACTCATAACTCCATAACCTTTGATAAACCTCCTATAATATCCTGCTAAACCTAGCAATCCTTAAGTAAATTAGTAAGAGGTTTACTCATAACTCTATAACCTTTGATAAACCTCTTATAATATCCTGCTAAACCTAGGAATCCCCTTAGTTGCTTGAGGTTAGCAGGTTCAGGCCAGGATTGTACAACTTTTACCTTCTTAGGGTCAGTGGCAATACTTGAAGCTGAGACGTAGTGGCCTAAGTATTCAATTCTATCAGTAGCAAAGACACACTTGCTCCTCTTGGCAAAGAGCTGGTGTTGCACCAATAGTTCAAAGGTAGTTCTGAGGTGTTGTACATGATCCTCTAAGCTCTTAATGAACACTAAGATGTCATCAAGGAAGACCAATATGAATTTCCTCAGATAAGTCTTGAATATATGGTTCATCAATCCCTGAAAGCTTGAAGGGGCATTAATTAAGCCAAAGGGCATAACTAGGTATTCATAGTGTCCAAAGTTAGTTCTGAAAGCTGTTTTGCGTATGTTTACAGGTGTCATCCTGATTTGATGATACCCAGCTCTTAAGTCTATTTTAGAGTAGACTTTTGATCCCCCTAACTCATCCAGTAGTTCTTCAATGATAGGTATGGGAAACTTATCTTTGATAGTTAACTTGTTCAATGCTCTGTAGTCCACACACAATCTCCAAGAGCCATCTTTTTTGCTCACTAGGACTACAGGTGATGCATAAGAGCTAGAGCTGTACTAGATTATGCCTTGGCTCAACATTTCTTGTGTCATTTTTTCAATCACATCCTTCTGAATAGAGGAGTACCTATAGGGTCTAAAGTTCACTGGAAGGCGATCTCTACTAAAGGAATGTGATGATCAAACACCCCTCTTGAGGGAGGTAGCTATTTAGGTTCAACAAACAGTTCCCTATATCCATCTAGTAGCATTTGTATTTCAAGGGGTGCTTCTTCCTGCCTTGAATTTGACTCCTCTTCACTACTTCCCTCTGGGCAAACCTTAATCATAAATAGTTGACCAGTGTTGACTGTGATATTATTGAGAGCCTTAGCATTCACAGTCTTGAAGGAGAGGTGGATTTCTTGCAAGGTGACTGATTTCCCTTGGTATACAGATTGCATCCATATCTTTGCAAAGTTAACTTGGATGTCTCTTAACTTACATAGCCATTGTATTCCCAGTACCACATTACAGTTGCCTATAAGGAGCACCAAGAAGTCATATGTAAACATCACACCTTGCATTAGCCAAGTAAAACCTTTGCTGCCCCTTACTGATTGTATCACTCTCCCACCAGCAACTGAGACATCTTGTGGACTCATTTGATAAACCTTGCATCCAAGCCTTTTTGTTGTTTGTTCGTTGATAAAATTGTGAGTGGAACCACAATCAATCAAGATATTGATTGGCTTTTGTTCAGTGAAGCCTTGAATCCTCAAAGTCTTGTATCCCCTAGACATAGCTTCCAAGGAAATCTCACAGTTCTTAATAGGCGCTTCTTCCATCTCTTGCTCTTCAGTGATTTCCTCAAGGTCTAGCTCTTCTAGAGCAGTCAATTGTTCATCCTCAATTTCTAAGGAGTACAATTGCCTTTTTGCCTTACACTTGTGCCTTGGTGTAAACTTTTCATCACAGAAGAAACAAATCCTATTTGCTCTCTTCTCATCCATCTCAGCTGGGGTGAGCCTTATTCTTCTGTTGTTGTCAAAGTTAGCAACCATTGGCTTCTTGTAAGTAGGCTGGTTCCTTTTAAACATGCCCCCATTACCTTGAGGTGTTTTGTACATAGTTGAAGCTGAAAAGGTACCCTTGATTGCATTGTATTGGGCATCAAAATTGGCCTCTTGTAGCCTAGCTGTTAGTTTATATGAGTCCATCAAATAGTAGAATACCTGGTACTTTATGAGGTTAAGCTGAGAATGCTAGTAAAACTGTTAGTAAATGAGACTCAGGATTTTTACATGGAAAAATCCCACACAAAGGAACAAAAAACCATGACCTACACTTGTAGGTTTTCAATTTCACTAACTTATAATCTCACTATTACAAGCCACTTTGTAATATCTCTACTACAAAGGATTCAACTTAACTAACTTGTGATACTCTTACCACAAGCCACTTTGTGACTCTCTAGTTACAAAGGCTTTAAACTTATGACTAAACCTAGTCACAACATAAACTCAGAAAGTTTACGAATTTTGGGTTTCCTAAAACAAAGCTTCTAAGAAAACAAGATAGGAGTTACAATGAAGAACAAATAACAAGATTATAACTCAACTATGGATACACATAGACTCACTGTGAAACTGATCCTTAAGTGGAGTTGTCTTCTTGTTCTTGATACACCAGTGACTTCAATGCTGGATGAACACTTTAATGTTTGAGAGAATATCACTGAATGCACAAGTGAATGTGTTATGCCTTGGACCAGGTTGTTATACCACAAAAGACATCACAATGGTGATGTCAAATCTTGGTACACACTTCTTCCCAATGAGAAGTGACTACTGCACTGTCTGTTGCACTATCACATGTACAGTTGTGGACAGTCACTTTCTGTAGTTGCGTTCCAGCTGTATAGTTGACTTGTACTTTTATCAGAGAACCCTAAGGGACCAGGTCCCTATTGTGTTCCTCTTTGTAATAGTTGCGGATAGTCACTATCTGCTGTTACGTTCCAGCTATACAGTTGACTTGTACTTTTGTTGGAGATCCCTAAGGGACCAGGTCCATGTTGTGTTCTTCCTTGTGGTTGTTCTCTCACTTGTTGGAGATCAGACTAAACATTGTTCATTTGAAAAGTACACCAGATGGGTAAGGTTCTTTATCTGGTTCTTGACAATAAGTTTGTTAGATCATCAAAACATAAGAAGCATAAAGCAAAGACATTGAAAACCCATCAATTTCCTCCTTTTTGATGATGACAAACTTAGGCAGTGATGGTATTTGTTTAGAACAGAGATAACCAGATAAGGTACCAGAAACTACACAAGTTTCCCCTGACCTTTTGCTTTTGATTCCTCCTCAGATCCCTTATATTTGTAGCAAGTTTATACACAAGTTCCCCCGGACTCCCTGACCCCTGACATTTTCCCCATTTTGGCATCATTAAAAAGATACACAAGTAGGCAATCAGCATAAAGAAGTCTAACACAGCGAACTCATGCCACATATGTGCACACAACATGACATAAAAGAGAAGCCAGAGGAAAACAACATTGTACATGCACAAAGAGAAGTTGTTTCATTAATATTAGCAATGGACTGAGCAAAATAGGAGCATAATGGTGAAATCCATCATGCCTATCACAAAAAGACAAACAAAAGGAAAACAACAGCCACAAGTCATTAGAGCAAAAGATAGCTTGCCACTGAGAGGATCCTAGGGGCACTAGAAGAAGAAGGCTTGGAAGACGAGGCAACAATGGTTTTGAGAACCAGGTCCAGTCGGGCATTTGCAGACAATTGTTCTTCAAGAAGATTTGCACGAAGCTTATCATTTTCCTTTGTCAGGTGGGCAAATTCTTCATTAATGGAATCGTGTCCTTTAACTACTTGACTGAGCTAAGTTTCCAGTATGGCATTTTGAGCCCTCAACCTTCTGATCTCTTCAGAAGCTGCATTTTGAGCATTGATCAGCTGAGAAATGGTCGAGATGCTTTCACCAACTCTTTTTATGCACTCACATTCTTCCAGAGTGGTTTTTAGAGAAGGTTTTCTTGCGTGTGCCCACTTTGGGATTACCCAAGGGGACCTTGTAAAATCTGAACAGTTGAGTGAGGAGAAAATCTTATGGTAACCCATGATTTCCACCTTTAAAATTTGCCACCTTTTGCATATGATCTATCATGATTGCTGGCAGATTGATTGGAACAAACTCATCAAGCGCCTCCATTAAGACCACATCCGATTTTGTGGCAATGGACCGTCTCTTAGAACGAGGCAAGAGCACCTTGTTGACCAGTTCAAAAAGAAACTGAAACTTAGGAAGTAATACCTTCTTATGCACTTGTTCCCCCTGCTGAATAGCTTGCTCTTTCATAATAGCTCTCCTAAAGTTGACACCACAGACACCTTTAACTGAGAACATTCCTTCACATGGAATTCTGAAAACCTTTCCCAATGCTGAAGCGTCGAGTACAATGTCTACTCCATTTACTAGCACACAAATATGATCCCCCTCAACAGTGAAAAGAGATGCGTAGAAATTTTGTACCGCATCTTCGTACACCAGAGGCATGCTCCCCTGAATTTACTATCTCCAGAATCTGTCTCATACCGGCTATCTCTGAAATTGCTGGGTCAAATGTATGACCCCACAAGACTTTCTGAGTTCTTAATCTCTCCTACCAAAGACCACTATCACTGGGCATGGTCTTCAGAGGACCAGGTTCCCTTATAGTTTCCCGTTTTCATTTGCTAGATCCTTCAACAGATTTTCCTTTCCAATTTACTAGCCCTACAGTATCATCTTTAGACATGGCTTGCTCAACTGGACTCTTCTTAGACTTGTTGTTGCCCTTCACGGGTGCACCATTTTGTTTCTCAATATTTTCATCGGAAGCTTCATCCACAGACTTTTGAACTTTTATAGATTGTTTCACTAATGAACCAGGTTCCTTTGGAGCATTTTTGTCAACCCCACTTACTGGAATGCTCTTGTCAGTAACAAATTCCCCTTGTTCATCAACCTCTTTTTCCTTGTCTTGACACTCCTCCTACTTTTCTGTAAGGTAGACTCAAAGCCCCCTTTCTGCTGTGACCTGATAGTGGGTGACTTGGAGGGGGATTCTAAGAGCTTAGGATGATCAAGAGGTGCAGGAGTGGGTTTGCCTGGAAGAGAATCAAGTTCTTCAGTAGTTTTTTTGGGAACGTCTCATGAGCCAAAGATTCGAGAAGTGTTATGGTTCTTACATCACCTAGGAATGGAGTTTCCTCCCCTGATACTTAGACAAGAGATATGCTCCTTTATTCATCAGACTCTTAGCAGCGATAGCCATGATGTTTTGCGCTACTTCCTTTTTTGGTGACTCTGTAAAAGTCACTAAGTCCAAAATGGAGGAGTTCAGATACTGATCAGGATCATCCTCAGAAACCTCTAACATTTGAGAGGTAAAGCCTCCTGAGTGTTCTTTTGATGAGATCAGAGGAATGTACACATAGGGTTTTCAATACATGGAAGGAAAATAGGGTTTGTTAGAAAATGAGAGACTATAGGAAAAGAGGAGGAACCAGGTGTGGATATAGTAGTATTGGAAGGAGTGGAATGGTGAATTTTTGGGGATGATTTTACGGATGGTAGGGAAGTGAGAATAGTGTTAATGGTGGGAGAGGGAAGTGATCGTTTGATTGCCATTATAGGAGTATCTAGTAGGTAAGTAGAGTGATAAAGAGAGATGAAGAGAGAATCACAGATATACAGAAGGGATGAAGGTTCATGACTTGCTGTGAGGGAGAAAGAAAGTTCTATTGGAAAGAGGACTAATGATGAGAAGATAGAGAAACGGGTTCTGAATAGTTCTGAAAATGGTAGTAGGTTTGTGGAAAAACGTTATCGTGCAGAGGGGATGAAGGAATTTAAAAGACAAGACAAGACATGCAAACTTTGAAAAGTCGGATGATGTGGCAATTAAGTTAATTTTATTAACATTTTTGAGAAGGCATGCAGAACAAGCACATTACTACTAACCTGTGGTACAGGAACCTGATGCCCAAACATTTTTTTGAAAATGATTTTAGCAGCTCTTCTTTTGCAGTTCATAACTATGCCTTTAGCTTCTATGTTCGTCGTGCATGTTTACTTGCAACGGTATCGATATGAGTTAGGCTTTGCCAGAAAACACTTTAGCTAATTTACCTGAAGGTGCTTTTCATAGCCAACTGATGGAGAATCAGGTTCTCTATTAGGTTTCAATAATCCTAGCTTCACCTTGTTTTTTCCAAAATGTCCCCTCCTCAAGGCTTTGGTGAGGATATCTGGAATTTGGTCTTCTGCGCCGCAGGACTTTCCACAGATCAACCGTTTCTCCATATTGATCCTCGGAAGATAATGCTTCACCTCAATATGCTTGGTCCTCTTGTTTTGAACTGGATAGAGAAGGTATACCATCAGAAAATACCCCAAAATCTTCCAGTTTCTACTTAATTCAAAGGGTTTGAGCACATCAGGATGCTGCCGCTACATATTCAGCTTGAGTTGTTGACGAAGCCATTGAGTTTTGCTTCCTTGTGCCCCAAGAGACGAGACATGATCATGGCAAGTGAGCCATTCCAGAAGTGCTTTTCCAGTCCACAAGATAACCTGCATAGTTAACATCAGTATACCTAATAAGATTAAAACTGTCACCTGAGGGGTAATATATGACCAGGTCTTGAGTTCCCTTAGGTATCTCAAACTTCTTTTGGCAGCCTTCAAGTAGGATTCCTTGGGACTTTGACTTTGAATTCTATTATGGAGTGGAAATACAGAAGGGACCAAATTTTTTTTTTGAATTTTTGATTCTTGTCTAAAACCAGAATGAAGAGGAGTGATTATGTTATCAGGTGGATGAGAGCTTTTGTGTTTCCAGTTTGGGACTGAGATTTGATTGGTAGAGGAACTTGGTAGGTTAATTGGATTTCTCTGCACTCCTTGTTCTATTACTTGTGGAGTGCCTTGCACTGCATCTCCACTCTTTCTTCAACTTCAGTGGTAATAATTGAAGTATCAGGTTCCTTATGAGGAGTGGAAGAGAATGTTGCATTGTCTTTCACCTGTTTCCTTCATCTTACTCATCATATCAGCCTTCCCATCTGAAACCTCAGATATTTCCCAGGTGTCAGACATGGTTCATTATATTGATCATCACTGTTTCCTCCTTTGTTAGAAGAAGGTGTCTCGTTGAAAATAGCACATGAGCACTTCCTTCCACCCAGTGTGCTATTTTGTTGTAGACTTTGAGGCCTTTGCTTTGTGGGGAGTATCCCAGAAGGATTCCTGTTGATACCCAATTTTTCCCTAGATATTTTTAATATGCAATATATATATATATATATATATATATATATATATATATATATATATATATATATATATATATATATATATATATATATATATATATATATATATATATATATATATATATATATATATATATATATATATATATATATATATATATATATATATATATATATATATATATATATATATATATATATATATATATATATATATATATATATATATTTTATTATTTTTTCATAATTTTTAAAGGTCTTTAAATCAATTTATTTTCCTCTTTTATTCATAAAAATCCAATATTTATTTTGATAATTCATTTGTTGGATTTTATATTTATACTAAAATATAGCTAAGGTAATTTTTTGCATATTTTTACAAATTTATTAGTATTTTTAAGCTAAATTGCATATAATTGCAACATTAGCCTTTTTAAGATTTAATTGTGTTTTATATTTATAAAATTAAGTCTTGTATTTTTAAATTTTTAATTATATGTTATAAATCATTTTAATTCTTTCAATTTATTTTCAAAAATTTGTTTACTATTTTCTATAATTTAAAAAGGGGAAAAATTGGCTATATAAATAATAGCCCATTGGTATTTAAATTCTAGCCTAAATTAAACCTCAAATCAAACTAATTTCCCCGGCCCAATTTCAATTAAACCCGACCCCAACCCAATTAAACCAACCCAAACCCGGATTCCCCATCTACCCTTTTAAATCTAGGCCGTTGATCATTTAGATCAACGACCACCGTTCCCCCTTACCATTTTTAACCCTGAACGACCACTAAACCTAACTCATTTTCCACCACCCACCACCTCTGAATCCCTTCCCTCTCAATTCTCTCTGCAACCTCTCATGAACCCTAGCCACCTCCATCTAATTTTACCCTAATCTACCTCAACCCCTGCCTAATCCATGGCCTCTCATGGCCATTTGAGATGTGTATCAGCCTCCTATGGCTCCTGGGTGTTTGTTTCTGTGGTTTCATGTCCAGACCTCGAAGGAATCTGGTCCAGTCCTTGCTCAACTTCTATTCATGGCCTTTCTCCGGCCATCCATGACCTTTCTCTGGCCATTCATGGCCTTTCAAGGCAGATCCTTGACTTTTCTGGTTAGATCGGTAACTTTCAAGGTCTTTCTCACATTTTCTGGGTTTTCTGACACCTTAGTCTTTGAGATCTTTCAATTTTCTTCAGA
Source organism: Nicotiana tabacum (assembly GCF_000715075.1). Lineage (NCBI taxonomy): Eukaryota > Viridiplantae > Streptophyta > Magnoliopsida > Solanales > Solanaceae > Nicotiana > Nicotiana tabacum. The sequence continues at coordinate 123,313,750 of NC_134082.1, forward strand.
TCTATCTTAGATCTGTGCTTACTATGAACTTCTTAAGTGTTTTTCTCAAAGATTCTCCTATTTCTTTCAAAGTGACTCTTCATTTTTCAACGATTAGGGTTTTCTTTTAAGTTTTTCAAAAGAGCTCTTCTCTGATTTTAATGTTGTTTGTGATTTTGCTATGTTTAAAATGATTTGCTCATGTTGTTCTTCTATCTATTTCAGCATGTTAAAAACCCTAGTTCCCTTTTGGTCTTATCCGAGTTCTGAAATTGTTTGCTTAAATGTGTGCTTATTTTATGTTCTTCGTCTATGACTCTCTTCTCCTTGTTTGACTTATCTGATTTGAGTTCTTATCACCTCTTAAACTCGACTACTATTGAAGCCCTAATTTCTTAGAAGTTTTGCCTCACTTGTTACTATGAGACATTTACTTATTTCCGACTCTCTTTACCTGTTACTATGTTCTTCTTCACTATTGATTCTATGCGACTACTTGACCTACTTGACTACTGTGCTTCGAATATTTTCTTGCTACTGAACCCTAGCTTACCCCTACTGCTATTGTATGTTTGTGTTGCTTCTTTTGTCAACATGTTTAACTCTGCATGCTTGTTCATCCCTTGCTATTTATATGGTGAAGTGCAGAATCATGTTCCTTTCTTGATTGATCTTGATTTCCTCGATCTTCCGACTAATTGTAAAAGGTTTTCTTACAAGCCCTAATTTTTACTCATCTGTTTAAAATTAATCGATCCCTTTCCTTTACTGTGATGTTTTACCTTGCTGAATTCTTTCCCAAAACTAAGCCTATTTTGTACTTAGACTTGATTATTTACTTCATACTTTTACTGCCCCCTTATATGGCAATAATCAATCTGTCCCCAAACTGATTTCTTTCCTTAATTAAACCTGTTACTACCCGTTAAACAGTGAATCCTTAATTAAAGGGAATCACTTGTGTTAATTAATTTTTATTGTGATTATTTCCATGTTTGTGTTTAAGACTTTACCTCTTCTTCACTCATTTTCAAAACTATAAATACCCACCCCCTCTTCTTTCAAAGACACGAACAATTTGAGTTCAAGAACACACACTTACACTCAAAACTTTCTCTCTTTTCTCTACTACTACTTGTGCTACTACTTTGTCTGCCCGGCTGAAAGCCAAGGCTAGACTGCAGAATTTTGCTTACTTTTTTGCACTTTGCTTCACTACCGGTATGTCCTAGTTAATTTTCAAGCATCAACAACAACATGTTTCTTTAATTGTTCCAACTTCTCTCATTCTTGTCTACTTCTGCTTATGTTTCTGCAGTCAAGTTACATTACTAGCATGCTGAAATATGTTCCCTTCCCCTTTTAAATTAATTCTCTCCTATGTGTATTAATCCCAAACCCCATATCCCCTCTACGTGTTAGTGTTCCTTTGGTTGGTTTGTGGCCATGCCAACATCACTTATTGTTGTGCATGACCAAACCAGACCCTTGCTGGGTCATGTGCTACAAACAATGTATTCCCAAAACCCCTTGACCCCTTTTATGACTATTAATTCTGTGTTTTGATCATTACCCCAACATATTTTAAGAATTTCCGCTACTGATTACCTTCAAAAAATGGACTTACCAGTCTAGTTTTAAACAAACTCTTTTTTAAACTTTGTGTTCTGTACTTCCACTATATTCTTAGAACCTAGGTTCTGCCCCTCTTGTGTGAGCCTTACCTTAGGAACCTTGAGCTCCCTCTGAACTTGGACACATAAGGGCTGGCCCTTCCACACTGCACTCATTTCTGTCTGGTTATGCAAACTTGGGTGTAAGCACTGCCCGGGGTCCCTTGAGGCCCTTAGGAAACTGAGACATACCCAGGTCTGAGAAAGGCTTTGAAACAACATTGGCATTTGAGGTAGTTTATTCCATAACTCAGAGAGCAAGTTAAGAATCAGGCTTCCTATGGTTGTAACTTCTTATTTTTTGCACTTTTCCGATGTAATTCAGTCATTTTTGGTATGTAATAATTGGTAACAAATACTGGGGTTGGCTAGTGAAAAGGGATGAGGTGATTATGCATGTTTTAGCAATTAGAAGGGTAGATAACATGCCTATAGGATCTGTTTAATAAATTCTGCATGTTTTACTTCCACACTTAGACACCATGCCTATAGGGTCTAATTCGCTATAATCAGACATTATGCCTACAAGGTTAAAATCAACTTTGAAATTAGATGTCATGTTTATAAGATCAAAATCAATTTTTTATAGAAATCATGCCTATAGGAATTTCGATGTGATCAAATGAAACCTGCCTACTCCACACTTCATGTTTAATTAGATACCATGCCTATAGGACTAAAATTAGCTTTTAATACTTAGATGACATGTCTATAGGAATTAAAATCAGCTATAATAGAGATCATGCCTATAGGATCTAAAACCAGTTTAGCTAAAATCAGTTCCGATTCAGTTCAAATAACTTACTCTTTTAAATTAAATACGGTTAGAAGGCATGTCTATAGGATCCAGATCGCTCGTTTCAAATTGTTTACTATTTTTACTACACCCCTAATCAGTAATAGATATCATGCTTATTACTGTGCCTAGGCAAGCCTTAGGTAATAATGATAAAACTGAACTCGCCTTTGTTTAATTAGCACTGCTACAACTAGAAGGCAGGCCTGATTCAGACTTTTTATCTGAGTTATGTAATAAATTGGTGTGCTTCAACAATCAAAATACCCTGCCTTAGTACTTTAAATTCTGACCCCAATTGTTTTTAAGTCATGCTATTTATATGCATTGTCTGCGGAGGTATATATGAGCAATTGTTTTTATGTGTTTCCCCTTTAAATGCAGTCCTACATGTTTTTGTCTGTCGCCTTAGCCTTTTACCTTTAAAACCTAAGAGTCAGCCTAAAATCCTCCCTCTTATAGGAATAGTAGTCCTACATTCCTCCGGAACTGATAGTAATGGGACGAGTAATAGCATGCAATAGAGGTCGAGATCAATTCGCGCTTTAATACCTTAACGGGGTGGGAAGGGTAGATATGGATATGATGACCGGTGCGCTAATACCACATGTATCCCCTCTTCTGAGGATTGTCATACCGGGTATCACATTGATGTGATCCATATTACAAACAAACCTAGGACCCCCCTCCTTTTTATATTCTCAAGTATTTGTAAAACTATAACTCCTTTTTAAAATTTGCCTTTTAAAGATTGTTTTCAAACTCTTATGTGTTTAAACTTAAATCCCCTATTATTTGAGCTTATACTTGTCTATTTGCTAATTGTACAAATTCACAAAACTGTCTGGCCGGGAACCACACTAATGGATCCTAAGGGATGCCTAACACCTTCTCCTTAGGATAATTTCAAGCCCTTACCATATCTCTGGTTATCAAACAAACTTAGAAATGAACCCTATAGGTGTCCTAATGCACCTTAAATCATTAGGTGGTGACTCTTCAAAAATACAAACCCCGTTCCCAAAAGGAATGAGTTGTCTATACCCAAAAAATCATAAACCCGATTTTCCAATATGAAGAGAGATGGGGATCTTTAGGCTTTTACCACTTTAGATTGTTCTTGTGAATTTGTACCTTTCCTTATGTGCAATTACTTGTTTAAATTTCTTTAAGCATTTAATTTCTTTTCAAAATGTGAAACTGACATGTCTTCCTTGTTTCTTTCCTTTATTGCCACTTTAAATTATAAACTACTGTATTTATTGCTTTTTAACGTGCAAATACATGTCAACATATTTTAATTATTGCATGATTATGCTCAACATCATAGTCCACTCGTGACAAACAAATACTATAACAACGCTTATAGTGAGTGGTCGCGCTCTTCCTATATCATTACCCCCTAAATTCAGAAAGACATATTTGCGATAAAACTAGTCGATCAGCGGTGCAGTCGACAGTTTTGTGCCTTCCCCCTTGAGTTGTCTGCTCAAGGGTACCATTCTAAAACCCCATAGAAACCTTACTCTGTTCAAATTGTGCATGCATTATGGTAAAACCTAACCGAGCCAGTTATGTTGTCCACATAATGATCCTTTAAGATAGCCTTGCCCAAAGTCCACTGGGTTTCCCTGAACCCAAATGGATATCATCACTTTTTGTGAATTTATTTGGATAACTAAATGTTTCATGCTAATTGTTGATATTAAATAGTCGAGTCCGGTGGGGGTATGGTCTTAACCCTTTTGTTTTGCAGAAAATGAAGAACGAATCCCCAGCTTCGGTATGGTTAGCATGCCCCCACTCTTGCTAGACTGGTGGAGGAGCCTTCCATCAAATGACCAAATCAATGAGTGGAAAGAGAGGGCCGCCAAAGCTAGCGAAAAGTTGGCATATCTGGAATACAGTCTACTGGAATTGGAAGGAAAAGTGAGGAAGAGAGTCACCGACTACTAGAACGTTGAGGGAAACGAAGGAGAACACCTGGTGAAGACATTTTTACTGGTGAACCTACGAGAACTGGAGGATTTGATCGACGAGAACATTCAACCTGGGTAAGGTCCTTCTGGGACCAAGTAGATAAGATTTTATCTTTTTCGCTTTATAAATGCAATAAGGCCAATGGCCATTAGTGACTTCTATTTCCTGCTTATTTAGTGTCGATTTGGGATTCGTCTATTTCTATCAATAAAATGAGGCATTTAGCATTCTAAGTTCTCCGAATCAATTTGTCGCTAGGCCTACCTCGGGTACAAAGGGGTTCCCAAATTAGGATACGCTTTACATTCTCGCACTATGTGTTTAAATATTGCAATACTTTTTATAATCCTCACTGACTTGATTACCTTTTTGTTTTTATTTTTGTTTTTGTTTTATTATTCCCATCCCCAACACTCTGGCATCATCTTATTTCACAAGATCCAAAAGCCCTTCCATACAGGCTATGAGCAGAGGGGCACATCTCAATAACTGGACCATCAGGACAACCAGAGCCCGACGAGACTCAGGGTAGTAAGGCTAAAACAAGCATTATCCATTGTTTTTACTAAATGGTTTTCTTTTCGCATTTTCAATTCCCGCAATAAGATCTTCAATGTTCAAAACTGTTATGCAATTTATCAAAACATTTTGACTTTTCTTATAAATCAACACTCATTATTGTTTTTATTTCATTACTTTACTTATACATCATTACTATTACTTATCTTGATGAATCAATGACTATGACATGCAATGAGACAACAAAAAAAATGAACATTGATTCAGAGGAAGATGACATACCTGACGAGATTGTCAAAGAAGTTGAGAATTTTGAGAACAGGCCTAAGTCCAACCTGGACGAAACCGAAATTGTTAACCTGGGAGATGTAGAAAACGTCAAGGAAACACGTATCAGTGTTCACCTATCGCCATCAGAAAGAAAGAATATACAGAATTTCTAAAGGAATATGAGGACATAGTTTCTTGGTCGTATGATGACATAACTGGTCTGAGTACGTCTATTGTGGCTCACAAACTGCCAACCGATCTGACATGTCCACCGGTAAAACAAAAACTCAAAAATTTCAAGCCTGATATGAGTCTGAAAATCAAGGAAGAAGTCACCAAGCAGGTCAAAGCTAGGGTTCTCAGAGTAGTAGAATACCCGACATGGTTAGCCAACATCGTGCCGGTGCCAAAGAAGGATGGGAAAGTCAGAGTTTGTGTCGACTACTGGGATCTCAACCGAGCCAGTCCGAAAGATGACTTCCTTTTACCGAATATACACATCCTAATTGACAATTGCGCCAAGCATGAGCTGCAGTCATTTGTGGATTGCTTCTCTGGTTATCATCAGATCTGGATGGATGAAGAAGATGTTGAGAAAATGGCTTTCATTACACCGTGGGGAATATATTGTTACAAGATGATGCCGTTCGGCCTGAAGAATGCAGGGGCCACCTACATGAGGGCCATGACTACCATTTTCCATGATATGATACACAAGGAGATTGAGGTATATGTAGATGATGTCATCGTCAAGTCCAAGAAGGCCACTGATCACATGGAAGATTTGAGGAAGTTCTTCAATAGAGTACAACTTGAAACTGAATCTCACGAAGTGTGCATTTGGGGTTCCTGCTGGGAAATTGCTTGGGTTTATTGTGAGTCGTCGAGGAATAGAACTGGATCCATCAAAAGTCAAAGCTATTCAAGAATTTCCACCGCCAAAGAACAAGAAAGATGTGATGAGCTTCTTGGGAAGGCTCAATTACATCAGCCGATTCATAGCACAGTCTACGGTTATCTGTGAGCCAATCTTTAAGATGTTGAAGAAGGACGCTGCTATCAAATGGACTGATGACTGTCAAAGGGCCTTCGATAGAGTCAAGGAGTACCTGTCAACACCACCAGTTTTGGTCCCGCCCGATCCAGGCAGAACCTTATTACTCTACCTTGCAGTATTGGATGGAGCTTTCGATTGCGTTTTGGGGCAGCATGATAAAATGGGGAGGAAGGAGCAGGCCATCTATTATCTCAGTAAGAAGTTCACCCAGTACGAGGCCCGATATTCTCTGTTGGAGCGCACATGTTATGCTTTAACTTGGGTAGCTCAGAAGCTGAGGCACTACTTCTGTGCCTATACTACATATCTCATACCAAGGATGGACCCCTTAAAGTACATCTTTCAGAAGCCCATGCCCACCAGCAAGCTAGCCAAGTGGCAAATCCTGTTAAGTGAGTTCGACATTGTTTACGTAACTCAGAAAGTGGTCAAGGGATAAGCACTAGCAGACTACCTTGATGAGAATCCCGTGGATGGAGAATACAAACCATTGAAAACGTATTTTTCTGACGAAGAGGTATCATTCATAGGAGAAGACATTGCAGAATCCTATGACAGTTGGAGAATGTTTTTCGATGGAGCAGGAAATTTCAAAGGAGTTGGCATAGGAGCAGTCCTAGTATCAGAAACTGGTCAGCATTATCCGGTGTCCGCCAAACTCAGGTTCCCTTGCACCAATAATATGGCTGAGTATGAAGCTTGCATCCTAGGGCTCAAAATGGCCATTGACATCAATGTTCAAGAGCTACTAATGATTGGAGATTCAGACCTACTTATACATCATGTGCGAGAAGAATGGGCAACCAAGAACTCCAAGATACTCCCGTATCTGCATCATGTACAGGAATTGAGAAAGAGGTTCACGAAGACGGAGTTCCAACATGTTCCCAGAGTTCAGAATGAGTTCGCCGATGCATTGGCTAGCCTGTCATCTATGATACAACATCTAGACAAGAATTTCATTGACCCCATTCCAGTAAAGATCCATGATCAGCCAGCTTACTATGCCCATGTTGAAGAAGAGGCAGATGGAAAGCTTTGGTTTCATGATATCAAGGAATATTTGGCAAAAGGAAAGTACTAGAGCTTGCAAATCCTACCCAGAAACGCACACTTTGGAGACTGTCCAACAACCTCTTTCACAGTGGAGGAGTTCTATATAGGAGGACTCCCGATTTGGGATTACTAAGGTGTGTCGACGCAAAAGAAGCATCCAGGCTACTTGAGGAAATTCATGCTGGGACCTGCGGTCCACATATGAACGGTTTTGTCTTAGTAGAGAAGATACTCCGAGCAGGTTACTTTTGGATGACTATGGAAATGGACTGCATCCAGTATGTCCGGAAATGCCACCGATGTCAGATACACGCAGACATGATAAAGGTACCTCCAAATAAGCTCAATGCAACAAGCTCACCATGGCCTTTTGCCACTTGGGGGATGGATGTTATTGGACCGATCGAACCTGCCGCTTCCAATGGACACAAATTTTGTCCGCGACCGCATTGTTTGTCGATTCAGAATTCCAGAGTCAATCATTACTGATAATGGCTCCAACCTCAACAACAACTTGATGAAAGCTATGTGTGAAACTTTCCAAATCAGAGACAAGAATTCCACAGCTTATAGGCCTCAAATAAATGGAGCTGTAGAAGCCGCCAACAAGAATATCAAGAAGATATTAAGGAAAATGATAGAAAAGCATAAATAGTGGCACGAGAAGTTATCATTTGCTCTATTGGGGTATCGCACCACAGTTTGCACATCAACCAGGGCAACCCCCTATATGCTGGTTTATGGTACAAAGGCTGTCATTCCCGTTGAAGTAGAAAATCCTTCCCTAAGGATCATACAAGAAGCTGAGCTTGATGACGCAGAGTGGGTAAAAAATCGTTATGAGCAACTAGCCCTTATAGATGGAAAGAGAATGAACACAGTCTGCCATGGTCAACTCTATCAGAACAGAATGTCCAGAGCCTTCAACAACAGAGTCAAGCCAAGACAATTCACACCGGGAAAACTGGTGTTAAAGAAAATCTTTCCGCATCAAGACGAAGCCAAAGGAAAGTTCTCTCCCAATTGGAAGGGTCCATACATAGTTCACCGGATTCTGACAGGAGGAGCCCTCATACTTGCAAAAATGGACGGAGAAGTCTGGCCAAAGCCAATCAATTCAGATGCAGTCAAACGCTACTATGTGTAATCCTTATACTTTCCTTATATGATATAAATTGAACTACGCCTGACCTGATTCCATTTTAAGAGGGGATAGGTAGGCAGCCCTATGGGTTCGGTCACAACTCAATAAAATTTTCATTCCCCCCCCCACAATTGGAAACTGGGGCAGAATTTTGAGGAAGATCCTCAAAATTCCGAAGTAACTTCAGCCGATCATCGCAAGCAACAGTCAGAAGCATCAACCCATCAAACTAGGGCAGAATTTTGAGGAGGATCCTCAAAATTTCGTAGCAAGAGAGGTTGCAATGTCTCAAACCACGTTACAGTCGTTGGTTCATCTAAAAACCTTTTTAATTATACATTTATGGCATACTTTTACAAGAATCATGCATGTTTATCGGAACTGCTTTGTTTAGAAATGCTACCCCAATGATACATACGGTATCACCAGATCAAAGCCGAGCAGGTCAAGCAAAGTCAGGGGGGATACGAACTGACCTTCCCCCTTACAAAACTCACAATTTTTCTTTGGATGCATGCATTAGGATTGCAAAATCAGTAAGCATACTATACACTCATGGGACAAACATTATTTAGAAATACAACTCTTCGAACTGTCGCACTTACCAACATTTGCTATCCGTACACACCAGTGATACTCCATCTGTCACAATACTCTCAGTAATCACGACATCGCAATCTGCTATCAGCTAAGAAAACTCTACTATCACTCGTTATTTGCATTGCTGAATAAGGCTACCTTTCTGCCTTTCGAGACTAAACACTGTCTCCATATGCATTCTTGCATAAGGCTACTATTCTGCCTTCCGAGATTAAGCCCTACCTCCTTCTACATTTGCATTGCATAAGACTACCTTTCTGCCTTCCGATACTAAACGCTATCTCCAGCTACATCCTGCATTGCATAAGGCTACAATTCTGCCTTCTGAAGTTAAGCTCTACCTCCATCTGCATTCCTGCATAAGGCTACCATTCTACCTTCCGAGGTTAAGCTTTACCTCTCTCCGCATTTGCATCTTTGCATAAGGCTATCATTCTGCCTTCCGAGGCTAAGCTCTGCCTCCAATTTTCTTCGAAACTAAGCACTATCTCAAGCATCGTTTATTTCATTTCTCTTACGGGCTAAGATCTGCCCTTCAAATCGCAAGACTAAGCTATATCTTGTCCGCATCATGCTACTGCATATCAAGGGCTGAAAGATCGCCTGATACTGCATCTCATAGGCTAAAATATCGCCAAATTATTCACAGGCATCATCGTTCAGAGGCACCATTTTCATAGCCCGAGAACACCATGTCATGGCTTGAGGATCCCTTTCAATCTTTTGCATATCATTATTCAAAGGCATCATGGTTCGGAGGCACCATCCTCATAGCCAAAAGCATCATTTCATGGCTTGCGAATCCTTTATCATATGTTTCATGGCACGGGATGTTATGGTCTAAGGACGTCATCCTAACCGTCCAAAGGCAACATTCATAGTCCGACGGGAATTTGCATCATGTCTAGATTTACGCACAGAATACGCTTGTATTGTTTCATTGTAGGTAAACCGGCAAGCAACGACCATCCTAGCAGGAGCAACCTTGCTCCAGTCCCGCAGCCATATTGAACCTTAACCATTCCCACAAGCCGTCCACTCGCCCCGCCCTGGATATTGCGTCCGTTCTTGAAAAAATCTCCATCGGCATACTCCACCAACGGATCCTGAACTACATATGGTCTGATTTCTATAAAACCAGGGATATGTAGGTAGATCAGAAGCCAGGGTGCGGTCTAAACCTCTTCAAACCATTTCGCTCGGTCAAAATTGGTCATCATATCTTTACCCGACAACTCTTTCATCCTTCCCGGGTAAAAGGGGGCAGCTATTGATACACAATTTTTCCCTAGATATTTTTAATATGCAAAATAACTTCAAAACAGCATATATATGTATATATAAGTATGTCCAAATGTTTTATTATTTTTCCATAATTTTTAAAGGTTTTTAAATCAATTTATTTCCCTCTTTTATCCATTAAACCCAATAATTATTTCCAAAATTATTATTTTTGGTAATTCATTTATTGTATTTTTATATTTATGCTAAAATATAGCTAAGGAAATTTTTTTCATATTCTTACAAATTTATTTAGTATTTTTAAGCTAAATTGCATATAATTGCAACATTAGCCTTTTTAAGATTTAATTATGTTTTATATTCATAAAAATAAGTCCTGTATTTTTAAATTGTTAATTATATGTAATAAATCATTTTAGTAATTTCAATTTATTTTCAGAAATTTATTTACTATTTTTTATAATTTAAAAAGATGATGGAATAATAAGACATATGGGCATTCAAGAACATAGACATCTCTAATATTTCTATGAATATAGTCATTTATGGAATTTGTGCATTTGCTCATTTCGTTTGTGTCGTATATATCATGCCAAAAAGAAAGAAGGGATAGCCTTAACATACCTGAGCCGATTCTCTTAACAATCCTTCTAACCCACGTCAATTGCGACAACATGTAATGACGGATTGGTGTAGGGGAAAATCCATATGATATTTGGGGAAAATTGGCTATTTAAATAATAGCCCATTGGTATTTAAATTCTAGCCTAAATTAAACCTCAAATCAGACCCAATTTCCCTGGCCCAATTTCAATTAAATCCGACCCCAACCCAATTAAACCAACTCAAACCCGGATTCCCCACCTACCCCTTTAAATCTAGGTCGTTGATCATTTAGATCAACGACCACCATTTCCCCTTACCATTTTTAACCCTGAACGACCCATAAACCTAACTCATTTTCCATCACCCGCTACCTCTGAATCCCTTCCCTCTCAATTCTCTCTGCAGCCTCTCATGAACCCTAGCCGCCGCCATCTAATTTCACCCTAATCTACCTCAACCCCTGCCTAATCCATGGCCTCTCATAGACATTTGAGATGTGTATCGGCCTCCTATGGATCCTAAGTGTTTGTTTCTGTGGTTTCATGGCCAGACCTCGAAGGAATCTGGTCCAGTCCTTGCTCAACTTCTGTTTATGGCCTTTCTCCGGCCATCTATGACCTTTCTCCGGCCATTCATGGCCTTTCAAGGCAGATCCTTGACTTTTCTGGTTAGATCGGTAACTTTCAAGGTCTTTTTCACCTTTTCTGGGTTTTCTGAAACCATAATCTTTGAGATCTTTTAATTTTCTTTAGATCTATCTTAGATATATGCTTACTATGAGCTTCTTAAGTGTTTTTCTCAAAGATTCTCCAATTTTCTTTCAAAGTGACTCTTCATTTTTCAATGATTAGGGTTTTTCTTTAAATTTTTCAAAAGAACTCTTCTCTGATTTTAATGTTGTTTGTGATTTTGCTATGTTTAAAATGATTTGCTCATATTGTTCTTCTATCTATTTCAACATGTTAAAAACCTAGTTCCCTTTTAGTCTTATCCGAGTTCTGAAATTGTTTGCTTAAATGTGTGCTTATTTTAAGTTCTTCGTCTATGACTCTCTTCTCCTTATTTGACTTATCTGATTTGAGTTCTTATCACCTCTTAAACTCGACTATTGTTGAAGCCCTAATTTCTTAGAAGTTTTGCCTCACTTGTTATTGTGAGACCTTTACTTGTTTCTGACTCTCTTTACCTGTTACTATGTCTGAAAGCCCAACATACTGCACTAACTGACAAGATATGTCTCCAAGACTCTACTAATGGATATACTGTGATCGGAATGGCTCTCCAACCTACTCATGACATATATACGTATATATATAAGATATACATAAGGCACTAGACCCGAAAACTCCGAAAGTCATGGAGTTTACCGATCAAGCTGAACTCGAGCAACACTTATTAAAGAGGCCTACTCGTATGTCTGTCTGACCTGCACACATGAAATGCAGTGCCCCCAGAAAAGGGACGTCAATACGAAATAATGTACTGAGTATGTAAGGCAATATACTGAAAGCTGAAACTGAACTGATAATATAATAACTGCAAGTAGCTGGAAGTCAAAGATAATTTGAAGATATGCTTACCTGCTGATACTGACTTAATTTTCTCAATATAGTAAGTAAAATAGTTGTCCGGCCCTATAAGGCTTGGTATACATATATATCTGCTCTGCCTAAGCACTCGGCCATACTAGGCTCTGTATCTCAACCAACTAGGCTCGCTCATATGCGCTCGGCCACAGTAGGATCGTCATATAACTTACCATCTGATCAGAGGTTGCCCAATAGGGGCCTACCCATCGATTATAGCTCGATGGTAATGAAAATACTTTTAATACTGTATATATAAACTCTCTGCTCTCTTGACTAGAAGAGGGAAATACTCAATGGAATATAAAGTCCCGATAAGAGGAATATTGTAACTTACAAAACTAGAAAAATATACGTAACTTGCGAGACAACAAAATATACGCAAATTCCGGAATATGAATTTTTCTCTATGGCTTGTTACCAAACTTGTGTAATGACGAGATCATGCAAAATAAAGGAAGAGCTTAGCCTTAACATAAATGTTCCTGGAATTACTCGAATGAGATGAAGCTTTTGCTTCAGTGACATATGTTGAACGAGAATTCTTCTTGAATCTCTTGAAATTCCAATTGAAATGTTGACTAAATATTTGGATGAATTGATTTGTTGTTCTAGCGTTTTTGGTTTTAAAACCAAAGACAAAATGGATGGAATTTGAATTTTGATTTATTCCAACGTTTTTGTTGGATTTGTTTCCAAGTGCTTGATTTTCAAACCAAAGAAAATGAATTGAGGATTGGTTTTTGGCAACATACAAATTCCTCCATTTTAAATCATGCTACATATACTATAATGTATGAGTCATACTTGTATTAAGGCAAACATTTGCCACATAATTTTAATGACTCAAGAGTCATTCGAACAATAGGTCCCTTGCTGCCACGTTTTGGACTTATACTTATTCAAATATTTGGATTAATTAGATAATGTCCCGGTACCCGGTAATTAATCAATTACCCGTAAAATTGAGAATTATTTCCACTTACTTAAAATATTACTCACTTTTCACATACCTTATACACCTTACTAACATGGTCACATGGTACTAGTCCATAAATACCGGGTATTAACGTTCGGCCCGTATTATCCCAATATGCCAAACTTCAACGAAATTCATTTTCTTCGACTTGCTTCCCCTCTCGCCTTCACGAATTTACTAATCACTTGTGAAATAACATAATCCTTATAATCCCCAAATAATCTTTTCCTTGGACTGATGTCAATTACCTTACGACAAATTTAACGTAAAATACTGCAGGGTGCAAAACTGTCGTAACTTATTACTACAAAGCGCAACATCACCGTAATGTAATATTGCTGGGTAGAACACGATCATAACTTAATACTGCAGGACGTAACATCATCGTAATATATTACTGCAAAGAGTAACAACATCGTAACATATTACTGCAGAGCATAACATTGTCGTAATATAATACTGCGGGACGTAGTATTGATATAATATTGTGGGGCATAACAGTTAGACTTTACAAACGTAAAATTCTATATGTAAAACTAAGAAATTTTTTATAAATAATTACCATTCTTAGTTTATGAGCCGCAAAAGTAATCGAACCTCCTTTGTGCAACGAGCCACCTTTTTTAGAGGCACGACTTGCCTTTACTTGTTCACTCTTTGCCTTCCATTCTGGGGTATTCCATTTCTCAAGAAGTTTGTCCCAAACATCTTCTCTTAACCAGTCCGGCATTTTACCGGAATTCCGAGCAGCGCACATAGTTTCTTTAATCCTTATACCAACTTTCTTCTCGAAAATACTATTTATTGCATTTTGATGCTGAGGATGCCATGTACACCTTGTCTGCAATATAAAAAAGTAACATTAGATAAAGACGATAATTACTAAATAAATATAATTAATTTTTACCCTAAATTGATTCCACATTTGCTCTCTGATGCTGTACGGTATCTTTCTCCAAGAAGTCCATGGCTCATGATAAAATGGCTTCATAGAATCTGTAACCAAATGTGTAGCTTGAAAGGATGGCAAAAACCTGCATTAAAGTTAACATATATAATTACTAAATATCTTTTAATTGCAAATAAATACTCTTTAATGTTAACATATCTAAAAGTACATTCAAAACATAATAATTTGTATAAGAACCTTCTTACCCATCCTTGTGGGGGACGATTATGTCACGACCCAAATTCCGCTAAGGGTCGTGATGGCGCCAGACAGCGCTGTCAGGCAAGCTAACCAAAATACTTAATTTAATTCTCGTTTTAATAATTTTGAAAATTATGATTTTCCTTAAATTTCACTAGTATAAAATAATCATTTCAAATCAATTATGAATGTTAAGAAGTTAATACAAGATACCCCATAATCATCCCAGAACCCGATGTCATAAGTGCATGAGCATTTACTAGGGAATGAAATAAAATACAGTGATTGTCCGGAATATAAGTGGATAGAAACGAAAAATACCATACAATACTCTGAAGGAGACTCTGCCGACTGCGGGGCGTCTCGATAAATGCAACTCACCTGAGTCTCCGTATCAACCCTGTCGCTATGCCACTAGCCACACATAAACCTGTGCAACAAAAATGCATAGCAAGTGTAGTATGAGTACGAAAATAACGTGTACCCAATGAGTATCCCGTCTAATCTCGAAGAAGTAGAGACGAAAGGTCGACTTCGACACTTACTAATGGTCCAATGATAATATAGTAAAAGTGTGAGGAACTCATGGATTTCATAAAGCAATAATTTCAAATAAGTCACGAACATGTAAAAGTTACTTTTTACACTAAAAGTCTTCGGATTCATAATTTATTAATTTTCAATTATCTCAAGTCAGGGAGAGCAAAAATCAATATTAATAAATCTCAAGGCAAACAATACAAGCATGCGCAAATCATGCCGAGGTCGTACGGCCTGACCCAACATAAACGTAAAATGTGCACTACCGAGGGTCGAACGACGCGAACCACAGATGCATCTATTACCCCGCTCGTGAATCATACATGTGACACAGTCAAATTTAAATACACAATCACCCTGCTCGCGAATCATACATACGACGCAGGTACACATAGAAATACATGCTCAAACAGCCAATTAAGAATTTATTGGGGAACTTTTATCTAAATAAAAGCCAATTCGTTTTTAACGATTTAAGAAAATGAAGTTTAGTCATTTTTGAAATTCATTCACCGATTCAATAGGATTTAAGCAATTCAACTGTCAACAAGATTACAAATATTCCAAGTATAGCATGCTTTTGGGTCCTAGACTACCCGGCCTTACATATAATAGTAGCTACGCACAGCCTCTCATCACCTCGTGTGTACGTAGGCCCCCCAAATAGAAGCAGATAACCAATTACTTCACCTATGGGGACAATTTCCTCTTACAAGGTTAGAAAAGAGACTCACCTCGCTCCGAAGATCCATAACCGACATTCCATGCCCTTCCAAAGACTCGATTCGATGCTAAATGCTCAAAAACTAGCCAATAATTATGCAAATCCATTAATATATGTTCAATTACTCATTACAATCTAATTTATAACAATTCATTACCCCGATCGAAAAGTTGACAAAATTGCCCTCAGGCCCACATGCCCGGATTTTGAAATTTCTCGAAGATAAGGTTTACCCATGAACTCACGAACTCAAATATATGATTTTCTCCTAATTTCATACCCAAAATTGTGGTCAAAATTCAAGAATATCAATTTTCTAGGTTTTTCCTCAACCCTAAGTTTCTACCAATTTTCATGCTCAAATCTCTAACAAAACCATGTATTTAACTCACAAGGGGAGAAATTAACTTACCTCATATTTGATGATGAAATCCTTCTCATGAAGCTCTCCAAAAAAATCGCCCAAACAAGAGTAAAATGGAGGAAAATGGCCAAGACCCCCGATTTTTAAAGAACCTTACTGCTTCCAGAAATTCCGCACCTGCGGTCACACGACCGCTTTTGCGGTTCCGCAGGTGCGACCCCTCTATCGCTCCTACAGTTTCTCTCCGGGCTCCCCTTTTCGCTTCTGCGCCTCGACTCCCGCAGGTGCGGTCCCACTTCTGCGGTGAGATGACCGCTTCTGCGGTCCTTACATTTCTAGCCCAAAATTGCCTCTGTGGATCTCCTGGCCGCTTCTGCGGCTCTACACCTGTGGCCCAAGCCTCGCAGGTGCAGTTACACCAAAAGACAGTTGTTGCACTTCCTTTTCCAATTTCCAAAATCGATCCGTTAACCATCCGAAATCCACCCAAGGTCCCCGGAACCCCAACCAATCATACCAACTAGTCCCAAAATACATTACGGACTTGTTCGAGGCCTCAATCATATCAAAAAATGCTAAAATCATGAATTAACCCTCAATCCAAGCTTAAGGAACTTTAGAATTTCAAACTTCTACACTGGATGACGAAACCTATCAAATCACGTTCGATTGACCTCAAATTTTGCACACAAGTCATATTTGACATTACGGACCTACTCCAACTTCTAGAATTGGATTCCGACCCCGATATCAAAAAGTCCACTTCCGGACAAACTTCTTAAAAACCTTCAAATTTCTATCTTTAGCCAAATGACTCCAAAATGACCTACGGACCTCCGAATTCACTTCCGATCGCGCTCCCAATACCAGAATCACCATACAGAGCTATTCCCAAACTCGGAATCTCAAATGGACATTGATAACCCTGAAATGCACTTTAATCCGAACTTATGAGATTCTTCCAAAATGCTAACTTCCACAATAGACGCCGAAAAGTTCCCGAGTCTTCCAAAACCTAGTCCGGACATATGCCCAGGTCCAAAATCATCATACGAACTTGCTGGAACCTTCGAATCCCGATTCCGAGGTCGTTTACTCAAAAATCCAACCTTAGTCAATTCTTTCAATTTAAAGCTTCCGAAATGAGAATTCTCTTTCCAAATCAACTCTGAACTTCCCGAAATTCAATTCCGATCATGCACACAAGTCATAATACCTGAAGTGAAGCTGCTCATGGCCTCAAACTACTGAACGACGCGCTAGAGCTCAAAACGACCGATCAGGTCGTTACATTCTCTCCCACTTAAACATATGTTCGTCCTCGAACGTGCTAAGAACTACGCTGGGGTTGCCCAAAATCACTATTTAACACCTCGAGCACCTACATGTGCTACTACAACTCAGCTGGGCACCCTAGCTCAATCAATCTGAAGATACCCTTTTTCACTTAGGCAAATAAGCCTTAGAGCCCAATTCCAACATCCAGAATTCTCTGCCAGGCCTGTTCCAATATACGCTCACCGAATCAATAACTATACGCAACACCAAAACATGACTGCATACCTTAGCTGAGTTCATACCTTTCACCACTTTACTGGACCACAATAACATTCTCTGATCAATTTAGCCAAAATTCCATGACTCTGATGCTCCCATTGCACCTCATAACATACATAGGTCTTGCTCTAACTCTTACATTACCGCCACGACGGAAGAGATGTGTAGAAATTCATAACCAACTTCTGAATCAATAAATCATTGGATCTATACTCCTGACAAGAAACATCAACTCATTCTGAACCAAATAATCGTCTTAGCTCCTTAATATACTTTATATAATCCGATTAAACTGATCCTAAATCCATTGATCTCGTCTCACCCAGTACGAACTGCTCAGGTAATAAGCCACCCAGACGTGACCAAAAGTCTCATATGATGCCACAATACGCCAATGGGCTACCAACTCGAACGCGATACAAAAGGAAAACGAACTCCGAAAAGGAAATCCAATTACCCCGCTCGCGAATCATACATGCGACGCGGTCAACATAATTAAAAAAACACCCCGCTCGCAAATCATGTATACGACGCGGGCACATAGCTAATATGAGTTTTCCTCAGAAAGATAGGAAATAAAACACATAAAAACAAATATAGGAATTTGTACTAAACATCACACTATTACGGCGCGCTACCTGATCCAAACAACATATCCATGGCGGCGTGTCACCCGATCCACACATAGAATTCACATAGGAGATATACATTGGGCTGAATTTCTCATCACAACAAAATACCGAATATCGGTCACAAGCACGTTAAGTGCATAATACCATCCTTGGAGAGACATATAGCGCTATAAGCTACAAACTCAAGCCCAACTGAGGTGCGATACACGATCTGAATATCAAGAGCCATTCTGCTCATATAACACCATCTCTACACGGAATCTCAACACATAAGAAATTCACCAAGTCATCTCACAACTCACACGGCGCAATATATCATTACATGAAATAGTTAGCGGCGAAATAACACCCCGACTACTCTTCCATAAGGAGCGCATTACTGAAATAACACATCTGGCCTGATATAGAGCCCATATTCACATTTAAATCCACCCACAGACCTCAAGAACAACCATCATAACTGGAGTAATCCTCCACAGTCCCCAACCCAATAAACTAAGTGCCCTCTAGGAATAAATTCTCAAATTAACGATATCACAACAATCTTCATATTTGGTTTAATTTTTCAATCAATCAAGTGACTATATGCCACACTTATACAACCTTCTTGTGGGGCACGCTCCCACAACCTTCTGTAATAGATAATAGGTCTGTACATCCAAACCACCGGTCGTACTAATGCTGAAAAGCGATCAAGAATCCTTAACCAGGATGGAAAGCCTTTTTCCACAAAACACCAATCTCAAGTGACGCTGAAGACATACCAACTTACTTTAGACATCGAAACTCCTTTCCTGCTCATCCGAGCTCGTGACATCCTTGTCAACACCGAACTGCAACCTTGATCCTCACTTCAAATTCCATACCACCCACTGCACCCAACATGCCAATATACGATAGAACATGATTTTCATCATAACTCCATAACCACTAATAGATTAACACTTCATCATATAAAAACTTTTCACTTAACTCTTTTCAGGAGAACCATCGCAACACGCAGGTGAATTCTCATAACCGTAGAATATGCAATCTTCAAGTAGTGGTCTAAGCCACCATAGCCCTTCTGGGATCCGCCTACACATAATAGGCCATAATACTAGAATACTTCCGAATAAGATACGGTGGCCGACAAGCCTCCTAGGTGCCGTCACAAATCACAAGCATAACTTGATCACGCTGAAGGAACTTATCTCTACCACCAATATGCCAATTCATCTATGGCTAACCAATCTATCTTCGTCCAATTTACCCTTGATTGCCTTTGAAATAATAATAACACCATTCAACATATAGCACACTCCATCCACACTCATCCTGAGTGAGCCTGAATCACGAGACCCTGCTGTCTCAAATCCCACGAACCGTTTTATTCCTCCCTTGTGCGCACATTTGCATCCTTAACTGGTATGCCCATTCTGATAATCCCTCTAAGAATTCGAAGTCTTTTCTCATTTTCCTCCCAAATGTTGCACTGCAAATAAAAATATCATAGAACATTCTGGGCCTCTTCTCATAAGCTGTTACAATAGCTTGATTCTTAACCGTACCTATTAGGCACCACACTTTACCCTTTGAATCCACTAGGACTAGTGTTGAGAGCCACCCGCTCTGACTTGGCTCCAAATATAACCAACTCCATGAATCTTTTAGCACATGGATACCCTCTCGACAAAGCACCCGACAGAATCACTTCCCTTGTGTTAGTTTATATGAGTCCACAAAACTATAGAGTACCTGGTCCTCTATGAGATGATGCGTAGAATGTAGTAAAGACTGAATGTAAAGAAGGCAAGAGATTTTCTACGTGAAAAAAACCCACACAAGGGGATCAAAAAACCTCGACCTACTCTTGTAGGCTTTTAACTCCAACTAACTTGCAATCTCCCTATTACAAGCCACTTTGCAAAAACCCTATTGCAAAGACTTCAAACTAACTTGTGATGCAACCACCACAAGCCACTCTATAACTCTCCTAGTTACAAAGGATTTAAACCTATGACTATCCTTAGTCACAATATAAACTCAGAAGTTTACGAATTTGGTTTGTTCTGAAGATAACGCTTCTAAGAAAGCAAACTAGGAATTACAATGACGAACAAATAACAAGATTCCAACTCAACTACGGATGTACATAAACTCATTTAGAAACTGATCCTTAGTGGAGTTGTCTTCTTGTTCTTGACATACCAGTAACTTTAATGCCGGATGAATACTTTTGTTTCTTGAGAGAATATCACTGAATGCACAAAGAATGATGTGTCTTGCACCAGGTTGTTTTATGACAAAAGATAGCACAATGGATAGTGATGTCAACTCTTGGTGTATGCTTCTTCCCAATGAGAAGTGACTGCTGCACTATCTGCATAGCTACTTCTGGGCAGTTGAGTTCCAGCTGGATAGTGGAATTTGTACTTCTGTCAGGACACACCAACGGACCAGGTCCTAGTTGTGTTCCTCTTTTGTGACAGTTGCTAGATGGTCACTTTCTTCTACTACATTCCAGCTGTGCACTTAACTTGTACTTCTGTCAGAGAACCCTAAGGGAGCAGGTCCATGTTGTGTTCCTCTTTATATTGATTGCGTACAGTCACTGACTTGTGCTTGTATCAGAAAACCCTAAGAGACTAGGTCATTAGGTCCCTGTTGTGTTCCTTCCTGTGGTCATTCATCCATTTGCTGATTTTCAGACTTCGACCAGTTCACATGAAATGTATATCCTGTGGGCCAGGTTCTCTATTTGGTTCTTCACGACAAGTATGTTAGATCATCAAAACATAAGAAACATAAGGCTAAGACATTGAAAACCCATCAATTTCCCCCTTTTTGATGATGACAAACTTAAGTATGGTCAATATTTGTTTAGATCAGAAATAACTAGATGAGATACCATAACTACACGAAGTTCCCCCTTAATCTTGGATCCCCCTCTTTGTGATTTTCCCTTGATCGCATTGATATTTCCCCCTTAATCCTCACCTACCCCTCACTTCTTAGCATGCATATATTACCTTTCACTCTCACCTAATATTACCCCTCACTCTCGCCTACATACTTCTTTCCCCCTTTTGGCATCATTAAAAAGAACAGGTATTAAGAAGAGCACAAGCATGTAATAAGCATAAAGAAGTCTAACACAGCTAGCTTATGCCACATATGTACACACAACATGACAAAAAAGAGAAGTTAGAGGAACACAATATTGTACAGGCAACGAAAGTGGAGCTGTTTTATTAATGTTTACATTTGACTGAGAAAGTCAGGAGCAGTAATGGTTAAGTTCAACATGCCATCACAAAAACAAGCAAACAAAAGTAAAACAGCAGCCACATGATGTTGGAGAAAAAATAGCTTGACACAAAGAGGATCCTAGGAGACACTAAAAGAAGGAGGCTTGGAGGAAGAGACAACAATAGTTTTGAGAACCAGGTCCAGTCTAGCATTTGCAGAGAGTTGTTCTTCAAGTAATTGAGCCCGAAGACTCTTATTTTCCTTTGTCAGTCGTGCAACCTCCTCACTTACAGAATCAGGTCCTTTAGCTACTTGACTGAGTTGAGTTTCCAGTATGGCATTTCTAGCCCTCAACCATCTTATTTCCTCAGAGGCTACATTTTGAGCATTGATCAGCTGAGAAATGGTCGAGATGCTTCCACCAACTCTTTTTATACATTCACATTCTTCTAGAGTGGTCTTAGAGAAGGTCTACTTGCGTGTTCCCACTCTAGGATTCCCCAAGGGACCTTATAGAATCTGAATATCTAAGTGAGGAGAAAGCCATAAGGTAACCCATGATTTCCACCCTTAAAATTTGTCACCTTTTGCATATGATCAATCATGATTGCTAGCAAATTGATTGGGACAAACTCATCAAGCGCTTCCATTAGGACCATATCCAATTTTGTAGCAATAGAGCGCCTCTCAGAGTGGGGTAAGAGTACTTTATTGACCATTTCAAAAAAAAGCTGGTACTCAGGAAGCAATACCTTCTTATGCACCTGTTCTCTTGTTGGATAGCTTGCTCTTTCATAATAGCTCCCCGAAAGTTTACTCCACACATACCCTTAACTAAGGACATACCTTCACACGGAATTCTGAGAACCTTTCCCAGTGTTGAAGCGTCGAGTACAATGTCTACTCCGTTTACGAGCGCACAAATGTGATCCCCCTCAATAGTGAAAAGAGATGCATAGAGAGTTTGTACTGCATCTTCATACTCCATAGGCATGCTCCCTTCAAACAAGTGTTCCCATTGTTAAAATTCCACAATCTCCAGAATTTGTCTCATGCCTGCCATCTCCGAAATTGCTGGATCAAATGTACGACCCCACAATACTTTCTGAGTTCTTAATCTTTGCTGGCAAAGACCACTATCACAGGTCATGGACCTTATTGAACCAGGTTCTTTAACAGTTTCCCTTTTTCGTTTGCTAGACCCTTTGGCAGACTTTCCTTTCCAGCTTGTTATCCCCATAATATTGTCCTCAAACACGACTAGCTCTTCTTTACTCCGTTTAGACTTGCTGCTGTATTTCACGGATGACCCTTTCTATTCCTCAACAGTTTCCTCAACTGTCATAGATTGTTGTACTAAGGAACCAGGTTCCCTAGAAGCATCTTTGTCTATCCGGTTTACTGACACACTCTTGATGAAATCTTTTGGATTCATTTTCCTCTTTTTCCTTATCTTGACACTCCTCTTACTTTTCTGCAATGAGGATTCAAAACTCTCTTGCTGTAGTGATCTGGTAGTGGGTGATTTGGAGGAAGACTCTAAGAGCTTGGAGTGAACAGGAGGTGCAGAAGTGAGTTTGCATGGAAGAGAATCAGGTTCATCAGAAGGCTTTTCTGAGAATATCTCATGAGCCAAGGACTCGAGGAGTGATGTGGTTCTTATATCTCCTAGGAATGGAATTTCTTTCCCCTGGTACTCACACGAGAGATATGTTTCTTTATTCATCAGACTCTCAGCAGCTATAGCCATAATGTTATGAGTTGTTTCCTTTTCTGGTGACTCCTTAAGAGTCACTGAGTCCAACATAGAGGAGTTCAGATAGTGGTCAGGATCATCCTCAGGGGATTCTAACACTTGAGGAGTAAAACCTCCTGTGTGGTCTTTGATGAGATCGTAGGATTGACAAGACATAGGATTCTCAACATAATGGTAAACAGGGTTTATCAGAAATGGAAACTGTAGGAGTAGAGGAGGAGCCAGGAGTGGGTAAGGTGGTAGAAGGTGTGAAATAATGACGCGTTGGAGATGATTTCAAGGATAATAACGAAGTGGGAGCAGTGTCAATGGTGGGAGAATGAGATGATTGTTCGATCGCCATTAGATGAGTACTTGGTAGACGAGTAGAGAGAAAGAGATGGAGAGAGATAAGGAGAAGATCCTAGCTATACAAAGGAGATGAAGGTTCATGACTTGTCATGAGACAGAAAGAATGTTTTGTTGGAAGAAGGGCTAATGATGAGTGGAGAGTGAAACAGGTTCTGAATAGTTCTGAAAACGGCGGTAGGTTTGTGGGGAAGTGTTACTGTGCAGAGGGGATGAAGGGATTTGAAAGACAAGACATGACACGCTGACGTTGAAAAGTCGGATAGTGTGGCAGTTGAGTTACAATTTTTTTTGTTTAGAGAGGGCATGCTGAATTAAGCGCATTACTACTAACCTGAGATACTGGAACCTGATGCCAGAGCAATCTTTTGAACAAGATTTTAGCAGCTCCTCTTTCGGAGTTCATAACTGTACCTTTAGCTTCTATGATCATCATGCGTGTTTACCTACAATGGTATTGATATGAGTTAGGCTTGGTCAGAAAACACTTTAGCTACTTTTACCTGAAGGTGTCTTACACAGCCAACAGATGGAGGATCAGGTTCTTCATTAGACTTTTGTGACCCCATCTTCACCTTGATTTATCCAGAATATTCTCTACTTGAGGCTTTGATGCAGATATCTGGAGTTTGGTCTTCTGTTCTGCAATGCTTTCCACTGATCAATCACTTCATCATATTGACCCTCAGAAGATGACCTCACCCTTCAATGTGCTTGATCCTCTTTCTTTTGCAATTCCTCTCCAGTTGTTGACGAGGCCATTTCGTTTTGCTTCCTTGTCTCCCGGAAGATGAGGCATGAATCATGATAAGTGAACTGTTCCAGAAGTGTTTTTCTTTTCCATAGGAAAACATGCTTACCTAGCTCTAGAGTAAAAAAAAGTGATTGACTAGTTACGCAGATGGGAGACTTTGGTTTTCCAATTTGAGATAGAAGTTTGATTGAAGAGAGAGATGTGGAGGTTAATTTGATTTCCCCACAGTTTGTGTTCTGCTGCTTGTGCAGTGCCATGAGCTTCATCTTTACTCTTCCCTCAGCTTCAGTGGTAGTAGGTGACACCAGGTTCTTTGTGAGACGTGGAGGATGATGTTGCGTTGTCTTTCACCAATCTCCTTCATCTTACTCACACTATCATCCTCCCTATTTGAAGCCTCAGATATTTCCTAGAGGTAGGGTTTGTTCATCATATTGATCATCATGGTCTCTTTCTTGGCAGGGGAAAATATCTTGTTGAATACCCCATGAGCACCTTCTACCTTTTAGTGTGCCCTTTGTTGAAGACTTTGTGGCCTTGTTTTGTGGATTGTACCCTAGAAGGATTCCTTCGCTCGTCTTTTTGCATTAAGCTTCCCAAGTTGATCCTTCCTGTTGTCAAGAACAAGGCATTTTCTTCCATTTGGCAGCTCCTGGTGGATTTTGATTCAAGAGAGACCTGGTCTGGCACTTGTTCTCAAGGTAGAGGATAGTATTCACTGCTTTTGCCTAGAATTTCTTGGCGATTCCATAGGCGATGAGCACTGTCCATGCAACATTTTTAGTTTTGTTCTTTCTTTCAGCTACATCATTTTGCTGTGGAGTCCTTGGTGTTGAGAAATTGTGCGTGATCCCTTCTCCCCTTCCTCCTTCATTTTGTGAACTCATGTCCAGGTGATACTTGAGTTTGGCAGACCACAGACCAGGTCCGACTGAGTTAATTTATTCGGAGGTGAGAAGTTTGCATATACCAATCCTTCATGCCATGATTGCGACTTCACTTATCTCATACCACCATCTTGTGGAGATTCATAATTAGTCGAAGTAGATGTTCTTGTTTCCTTTGTCCACTAAGACCACTTGGCAAGTCATCAGATTGGTGACTGCACTTTTTAGGCCATTCACATAGAGCTTGTTCCCACTTGAGTGCCGAAAGAACCTTTCTACCTTTTCATTCACCGAGAATGTACCCTTTACTTCCTTCTCAAGGATACATTCCTTTCCTGCAGGGCTTTCAGTGAGAAGAGATTCATGATTTTTCAGCTGCATGCTTTAAGCATCCACTATCCATAGTCCATCGTAGTCTGCTTCCTCTCACTGTTCCCTGCTCATGCACATCAAGGGTTAGATTTAGGAACCCAAACTAGTTTAGGTCCCTTGTTATTATAAAAAGGATGAATGAGGGATTTCCTAGTCCATGCAGGCAACATCCGCTTTTTGTGAGTGGTACCTGGCCCTTTGTTAGTAGTCACTCCATTAGTAAACGCTTTGTTTTTCTGAGAAGACTGAACCTTGGCTTGGCAATTTTCTTTAAAATGCCCATTGTTCCCACAGTGGGTACATAAGCAGTTATCAGGTACAGTGACATACTTGTTGTGCGGGTTGTAGGGAGTTTTCTCCCTTTGGAACTCGATGCCCTACTTGTTCCCACTATTGTTGAGATACATGGCAGTGACAACATCTGAGGACCAGATCCACTTTAGAGATTTCTCAAGATCATTTCTTACTTTCTCCAACTCAACTTGGAGTTGCTGATTCCTCTCGAGTTCACTGCATAGACTGGTTTTTACAACAGTTAACTCCTTTTCAAGCATGATGTGGGTCTCACTGGCTACTTCCTTCCCTTTACCAAGACTTACATTCTTATGTTCTCTATTGAGTCCCTCAATGGTTTCTCTAGATCAGTGCATATTACTAACAGATCATCCCTTTCCTCTTCAATAGATGTAACTTTTTCTTCTAAGGTGGTTTTAACATTGTTAAGGCCTTCTATTATTTCCTTTAGATCAATAACTACTACCATCAGATCGTCCCTCTCATTTTCCACACTAGTTATTCTTTCATTCAAGGCTTCCTTCTCTTGTTCAATATTAGCTATGGTCTCTTTTAAGTCCACTACACAGACCACTAAATCATCTTTAGATTGTTCGGCCTCTCCTAGTTCTATGGTCAGGATCTCCTTATCATTTACAAGGCTATAATAAGCATCAATTAGGACATTAGATAAAGACTTTAGCTTCTTAGAAGAATAGGATTTCAGATTTCTCTGAATGTCCTTGAAATTTACCTCATCATCTTCATCTTCTTCTTCATCATCATCATTTGACTGAGCCATCAACGCGAACAGTGAATCGTACTTTGTTGCTTCAATTTCCAGTGCCATCATGGAACTATTTTTTGCATCTGATTCCCTTTTGGATTCACTTGAGGAGTCTCCCCAAGCAGCAAGAGACTGCTTAACGATATTGTCTGCATCATTTTTTCGATTGAATCTTTTATCTGGAACCAGGTTCCTTTTTCCTGCTTTGTTAGGATTTTGCTTGTACTGCTCCTGTTTCGCGAGTGGGCAGTCTTTGATGAAATGCCCTGACTTTCCACATCTATGACAGAGATCGTTGTTCCTTGTTTTACTTGAACTGCCCCACTTTGGTATACCACCATTTCTTCGAACCATATTTTGAAATCTCTTAGTAAGATAGGCCATGTCACTATCTTCATCACTTGAATCACTTCTTTCAGCCTTAAGCACTAGGTTCTTTTCCTTCTTAGGCTCTCTTCTTTCACTGTCTTTCTTTCTTTTCAACTCGTATGTCTTCAGATTACCAATCAACTCATCCATGGTCAGAGTCTATAGATCTTTAGCTTCAGTGATGGCATTTACCTTACTTTCCCAAGACCCAGGTAGAACATTGAGAATTTTCCTTACAAGTTTGTTTCTGGGAATGACATCTCCAAGTGAGTGAAGCTCATTTATGATAAAGGTGAATCTGGTGTGCATATCTTGTATGGACTCATCATCCTTCATCCTGAAGAGCTCATATTCAGTGGTGAGCATGTCGATCTTGGATTGGTTGACCTGAGTAGTTCCTTCGTGTGCGGTTTGTAAGGCTTCCCATATTTCTTTTGGCAGTATCACAAGCTGACACTCTATTGTACTCATCAGGTCCTATGCCACACATCAAGATTTTCTTGGAACGATAGTTCTTTTCTACAACTTTTCTGTCAATGTCGTTGTACTCTCTTCTCCCTTTGGGCACCAATGGTCTTGTTTCTTCAAGTTTCTTCATGGGAACATGTGGGCCATCACAGATGATATCCCACTGCTCTGAATCATCTACCATCATAAAATCATGCATCCGAATCTTCCACCAGCCATAGTATTGACCATTGAATCTGGGAGGTCTATAGGTTGATTGTCCTTCTTCAAAGTTTGGTGGAGCAGCCATTGAGGATCCTTCCTAGGTGTTAGCTTGATAGGAGAAATCTGCTCTGATACCAATTGTTAGTTTATATGAGTCCACCAAACTATAGAGTACCTAGTCCTCTATAAGATGATGCGTAAAATGTAGTAAAGACTAAATGTAAAGAAGGCAAGAGATTTTCTACGTGAAAAAATCCCACACAAGGGGATCAAAAAACCACGGCCTACTCTTGTAGGCTTTTAACTCAACTAACTTGCAATCTCCCTATTACAAGCCACTTTGCAAAAATCTTATTGCAAAGACTTCAAACTAAATTGTGATGCAACCACCACAAGCCACTCTATAACTCTCCTAGTTACAAAGGATTTAAACTTATGACTATCCCTAGTCATAACATAAACTCAGAAGTTTACGAATTTGTTTTGTTCCTAAGACAACGCTTCTAAGAAAGCAAACTAGGAATTACAATGACGAACAAATAACAAGATTACAACTCAACTACAGATGTACATAAACTCATTTAGAAACTGATCCTTAGTGGAGCTGGCTTCTTATTCTTGACACACCAGTGACTTCAATGCTGGATAAATACTTTTGTTTATTAAGAGAATATCACTGAATGCACAAAGAATGGTGTGTCTTGTACCAGGTTGTTTTATCACAAAAGATAGCATAATTGTGAGTAATGTCAACTCTTGGTGTACGCTTCTTGCCAATGAGAAATGACTGTTGCACTGTCTGCACAGCCACTTCTGGGCAGTTGCGTTCCAGCTAGATAGTGGACTTTGTACTTCTATCAGGACACACCAACGAACCAGGTCCTAGTTGTGTTCCTTTTTTGTGACAGTTGCTAGATGGTTACTTTCTTCTGCTACGTTCCAGTTGTGTACTTGACTTTTACTTCTGTCAGAGAACCTTAAGGGAGCAGGTCCCTGTTGTGCTCCTCTTTATATTGATTGCATACAGTCACTGACTTGTGCTTGTGTCGGATAACCCCAAGGGACCAGGTCATCAGGTCCCTGTTGTGTTCCTCCCTGTGGTCGTTCATCTATTTGCTGATTTTTAGACTTCGACCAGTTCACATGAAATGTATATCCTGTGGGCCAGGTTCTCTATCTGGTTCTTCACGACAAATTTGTTAGATCATCAAAACATAAGAAACATAAGGCTAAGACATTGAAAACCCATCACCTTGAAACCCACATCTATACAAGGCATAAATCTTGAATCTTTTCCCAAATCTGAACATGAGCCAATAAGGCTAAGCATAACACACCTTTAACAATTCCTTTACTCAAATTACCGCTTATGTTCTTTTCCCGTAGTTGAAATAATCCATCAATATGCTAATAACTAGAAACCTCACAAGTAGTTAACCATACAACCCATTCATAGGTGGTGGGACTCACCCACTTAGCTTGAAGCCACTATTACACAACTTTGGAATTCACTAGGATTCTTTATCTCTTATTGACATAACCTTGCGCAATCAACCGCCAAAATTCACGGAATCTTTCTGTAAAACCCCTTTTTATATCTGAATCATCAACACATTCGTATGACCGATCTCTTTGTTGTATGTCACACCTCCTTTTTACACACCCGAGAGGGGATACAAGGGAGTTTTTCCAATTTAAGTGACATTATTCGAAATGAGATTATTTATTTAATTCAGAGTCGCCACTTGGAATAATTTATTTGGTGTCCCAAGTCACCGGTTTATTTTAAAATCCCAAATCGAGGAAAATCGATTTTCTTTTGAAGTATGCGAACCAGAAATTCTAATTAAGGAATTCTGTTAACCTAGGAGAAGGTGTTAGGTATTCCCGAATTCTGTGGTTCTCGCACGGTCGTTTAAACTATTATAATTGGCCTATTATCTGATTTTATTACATGTTTTAGCCTATGGTCTATTTTTAACTTATTAACCACTTTTAATTAATTTTAGAAAGATTCAACGTTATCTAAAACACGTCTTGAACTGCGCCATATGAAATGTACCCGCGGTCTACGACACATTTTATTTAACGTTGTTGAGAATTGGAATTGGGTCACATGAAATGCACCCCCGAGCTTAGTAAATAAGGAAATCAATTTAAATATCACGCGTAAAGCAACTACGCACCTTAAAGTTAATAACAAAATTTGCGAGGGCCATGGAAAGTTCAACTGATGGTGCACCTCGATTTCTAAAGAGTTAAAAATAATTAAGCGAGGGCCATGGGTTTTGGGATTTTATTCAACATGTCACACCTCAATTTCACTTCTATTAAAAGAGTTTTTGATCTAGTCTTTGAGGGCCATAATTTATACGTTTGGCTAATATGGCACACCTCGAACTAATTTAAAGAGTCTAGAAGGCTTAAAGGAATTCTAACTTTATTTTAATCAAATGCTTAAACCAAAATCAATAACTAGCGGCCTAGTGCTGAAAAGGAGGCCAATGCTGGGTTGTTTGGAGGGCTTAAATTGGCAACAGGCCCAAACGTCATGTGCAGAACCACTTACGACAGTCATATGAAGCAGTTGGCTCAACGTGAAGCCCAAAACAGGAACAAGATCGACAATAGGGGGAAATCAGGCACAACTGGGCTCATGACAAAGGCCCAATTATGATTCATGACAAAGGCCCAATTATAAGGAAAAAATAAAACAACGAAAATTTCATTGACTAAATCATGAATCTGGAAATCAGTAGCCATTTGAACAAAATTGAATGAAGACTAAAAGTGATTTTTCATATGACTTAAACTCCGACTTCCAACAACAAATTCCTTAGCATTTTTTCCCTCAAACACGCCAAAAATCTTGTATCAACAACACCATATGAGCACATTAGACTAATTAATTTCAACCAAAGCCAAATAAAAGGTTCACCATATAACTTAAGCCTAGACTACAAAAAATAGAATCCTTCAAACTCGAGGAACAACAAACCATATGTGTTTAAAAATCAGAATTACTAATAACCAAATATTGAACTCACACCCTTAGTGAATTCTGACAGTATAGTGATTTAGCCATTCAAATTAGATATCAAAATGCAAACAGTCCCTATTAAATACATATTGAAAAAGTAGCTTGTCTTAAATGAAGCCAAAGTAGCCAAACTGAACTCTAAACGTAATCCCAAAGGCTGTCAACAACATAACATAACACATCACATGAGATACTAATTCAAAACAAAGCATGACGGGTCTTTAGAGAAAAAAAATGACAAAGCCCAAGCATTTAGCAGATTCTACTCATCCGTAGGAGTTCAAGTTGATCATACAGCTTCAGATATGCATTTCTTACACTCATAGGGTCCAAAAGAGTACCTGGTTACAGCAAAAATGACAAGGAAAATAAGCTTGGAGCTTAAGAAGAAGCAGCAGCAGTAAAACAACAGCAATGTAACAGTACCCAGGCATCAAATCAACCAAACTTTCAAACCAACTCAAACCAATTTAAAATCCAGGTGTACGATTTTGGAGCCTTTTTTAGAAATTCTAGCTAATAAAGGAGATTAAAGGACCAAAAACCAAGTCAATTTTAAGCAACTTTCAGTATTTGGAGTTTGAAAGAAAACTCAACCGTTGCTAAATTTTTCAGTGTTTTTCAGTCTCTAAAAATCTCACTTGATAATAAAGAAACAACCTTTTATAGAGAAGCTCTAGCGCATCAGAAAATGGTTTCAGATTTTACCCATTAATCCTTTTTTAATTTTTGTTTTTGCTAGTTAGTCCTTGATTTTAAAATCTGTTTTTAAACAAGTCTTAAACCCACCTTCCTAGCAGCTTCCTAAATCAGTTACACAAGATTCCCTAAACTAAAATTCCTAAACTAACCTTTAAACCTATGTTATTTACCCTCAAGACCTGGATACGGGTCAAGTTGACCCAATATCAATCCTCAATCAGGTTTGGAAACCCGACCTAATTCCCCTCCTTGGGCCTCTGTTGATAGAGCCCAAATCCAAATCAAACTCAAAACCCATAAATTTAATGGGCTAAAAAGGGTTGCCAAAAATCGGAAAACTTTCGAAGTGAAACCAAAAAAAACAACGAGAAAGAATTAATCAAAACTAAACCTGAGAATTAAAACAAACACAACTACTAAACATACTCTTAATCTAATCATGCACACAGAACACTGATTAAAAACGAAAACATAATAAAGAAAAAGAAAAGAAGAGACAGAAAGAGATGAGGACTGGAAGAAGAATAAAAGAACGGAAAAAATAAAAGAACGAGAGTACCTACATAAGACAACAAATGGTCAAGGATTGAAAGAACTTGGATGTGTTGATTTTGAACTGAAATTGGCCTCAATCATGTGTTCTTGTCAAGAACAGACGAGCAAGGCCAGCTTCGACTCCTAATCTCTTATCAAAACTGAACAAAATCGATAGATTTTTTGTTTTCCTCTTCTGCCTTTTTCAGATCCAAAATTGGCTCCGTTTGGTGATGATTCAAGGGAATATGGTGATGGATCAGGGGTGAGTGAGGGTTGTGTGGTGTTAGTTTGGTGGTGGTTTGGAGTTATTTTGCCGGTGAAAATGGCGGATTTTAGAGGGTGTTTGGACTAAGTTGTCTGGTGGGGATTTCAGACAGATTTAATCGAAAGTGTTCCTGACCGTTAGATACACTGAGATGATGGGCTAGGATTTAATTAATTAGGTTACTCAAAATGGCATAGTATTGGCCCTATACTACGTCGTTTGGGTCATCTGAAAGACCAACTGATTTGGACTGGGTAAAGGCGTGATTGGGCCGGATTTGAACGGGTTTTGGGGATGTGAACACTTGGGCCTGGGGGAATTCAATTGCAACAGCCCAAAATCAGAATTCTTTTATTTCTTTTCTTTTTCGTTTTTCAATTTCAAATTCCTTTTTCTTTTCAAATTAAAAATAAAACCTAAATTAATTTTAAAAACTAAATTAATTTATCAGATTAGATTAATTACTCAACAAAGTATTTACTAAAATTAAATAACTCCTAAACTAAAAGAAAAACTATAAAATTCAAAATTAAAGAGTAAAAATGCAAAAATGAGCTATTACGTTTTTGTGATTTTTCATTTTTAATCTAAAAATGTAAAATTAGATCCTAAATGCAACTGCAATATATTTTTGTATTTTTTCATGAATTAAATAAAATTAAACATGCATAGAAAAATTCAAATAATTAGAAAAATTCTACAATAATTCCTAAAATAACAAACAATTAAAAGAAAATTCTAATTCTTTAGGATTCTGTAGGAGTAATTCATGTGAGGCAAAAATCACGTGCTCACAACTGCCCCTTTTTTCTCGGAGACATAAAAGATTTTCGGGCAAAGATAAAATGAGAAATTATGAGGGATTTTTGCCCGTTTGAAACTCCATGAGAAGCATTTTTGAAAGAGCCTGACCGAACCTTGCTTCAGAGGTTGCCTACATATCCTTGACTATAAAGGAATCAGGTCAGTATAGTTCTGGAAGTTTCGGTAGCTGGGACTACCGGGGAGCTATGATTTCACTGTTGTTGTTGCTGCTACTGCTTGTTGAACTCCTTATTACACTAAAATGGAAAATAAAAAGTTAAACTAACTAATCCTATCAACTACGAGTTACAAGATTCCTATCTATAAATCTTCTGAAGCTTGATCTTGAGTCTTGGCTGGTTCTTGTTGCAGACTCCGATCTGAATCTTGATGCTCGTCAGCTGTAACTGTTGGTTCATTCTTCAGCTTTTGGATCAAGGCGGGACACGCGAAGCTTGTGACTTCAATCATATCTTGAGCAGTCAACATCTTTCTCCACTTCAGCACTTTGAGTTCACTTTTTTTTGCTCTTTTTCTTCTTTTCTTTATTTTGGATTGAGACTCATTCTTTTGGTCATCTCGAACCCTGTGCCTCGAGGTCAAACCTGCTCAGACACCAAAACAAATAAACGAACGAAATTTTTCTGCCACGGTTTTCACTAGGAAAATTTCGTGAGTTATTGTAACAAAACATACACTATTTCTCTATTGAAAGTAATAAAATAAGAATTGTGTGTCTTTAGGAGAAAGAGATTAGGGAGTGGAGCCCTATATCTATAAAATCTCAACTAGGGATTGGAGACACTATGTTGGCAAAGGCGACTAGAGAGTGGATATCCTATGTCTAAAATAATCTCGACTAGGGATTGGAGACCCTATGTTGGAAAAAGGCGACTAGGGAGTAGAGACCCTATGTCTAAAAATAATCTCAACTAGGGAGTGGAGACCCTATGTTGGCAAAAGGCGACTAGGGAGTGGATACCCTATGTCTAAAAATTAATCTCAACTAGGGATTGGAGACCCTATGTTGGCAAAACGTGACTAAGGGATAGAGACCCTATGTCTAAAAATGATCTCAACTAGGGATCGGAGACCCTATGTTAGCAAAAGGTGACTAGGGGATGGAGACCCTATGTCTAAAATAATCTCAACTAGGGAGTGGAGACCCTATGTTGGCAAAAGGCGACTAGGGAGTGGAAACCCTATGTCTAAAAATAATCTCAACTAGGGATTGGAGACCCTATGTTGGCAAAAGGCGACTAGGGGATGGAGACCCT
This sequence comes from Nicotiana tabacum, assembly GCF_000715075.1. Lineage (NCBI taxonomy): Eukaryota > Viridiplantae > Streptophyta > Magnoliopsida > Solanales > Solanaceae > Nicotiana > Nicotiana tabacum. Next base: position 123,348,278 of record NC_134082.1, read on the forward strand.
ATGTCTAAAAATATCTCAACTAGGGATTGGAGACCCTATGTTGGCAGAAGGCGACTAGGGAGTGGAGACCCTATGTCTAAAAAAAATAATCTCAACTAGGGATTGGAGACTCTATGTTGGCAAAAGGCGACTAGGGAGTGGAGAACCTATGTCTAAAAATAATCTCAACTAGGGATTGGAGACCCTATGTTGGCAAAAGGCGACTAGGGTATGGAGACCCTATGTCTAAAAATAATCTCAACTAGGGAGTGGATACCTTATGTTGGAAAAGCATAAAAAAATTGAGATTGGGGATTCTAAACTATTATTTTTTTTTAATTTTCTTCTTATCCCTTTTTTTCATTTTGTTTTCCTTTCTCTTTTTCTTTTTAATTCATGGAATGAGTAAATGCGGGGAAAAATTTGGAGAGGACTTCCCTTTTTATGGATTGTTGCTGCAAAGCTGTTTCTAGCACTTGCATTTTTTTTCTTTTTTGGTTGCACATGATTCTTGCACGGTTGCTTTGGATTGCACTTGTTTCAAATTTTTCAAACAAAGAGCAATTGTTAGTTTGAAACGGTGGTTGGTTTTGTGGCCTTGATTGTTTTTGATCACTTGATCTCGGCCCAACTCTTTTAATGAGAACCTAAGTTGCTTGTTGGCTTTTTGAAGATCGATCTCTCTTCTAAAACCGAGGAACTCAACTTTCCAAAATTTTACATGACGATTCACCCGTGTGGGGCTTTGGCCCTTTCACCTTATTCTTCATCTAGGGGCTTTTGATTCTGGATTTCTTTTCATTCTCAATAACTTTGATTTCAGACCATCAGTTATCATGGCCAGTCGGGATCGACTTGATGCACCCGCTGAGGATGGGTACTTTTCTTTGGTCTTGGCTTTTATTAAGCAGAATCCTGTAAAACCAATCTTGCCACATTTTCTTTGTATTAGTTTCGGAATAGAGTTAGATCGAAAGGGATTCAAAGAAAAGCAAACAAAGACACGAAAGTGAATTTAAGGAGAAGTTTCCCTTTCGGGGAGGAAAGAAGGATTTATCTGGAGTGCATGCAGACTTCAACAGACATGACATGATTCTTGGATTGGATACCTGATCTGCACAACTACCCAACTTCTCGTAAACCCATTGTGATCCGTGTTTTAAAATCGAGAAACCTTGCCAAGACTCTTTCAGTACCAATGGTGGTGAGGGGTTTCTTCTTTTCGATCAACGGTGCCCTTTGCGGGTTCTCGCCAATCGAACTCTCTCAATTATCTTCTCACCGTCTCCTTATAGTGCTCTTTACGAGTTTTCACTTATCAAGACTCTCTCATTTTTCAGTTTCTCTTCTTACCATCGCCTTACGGTGCCCGTAGGTTTTCACAAATAAGACTTTCTCATTTTATTTCTCTCATCTTTGATTGCATCGGATCCAAACAACTGCGTTCTCTGATTTTGAAAACCTTTCACCGATTGATCGGAAGGACTTGAACAAGGTTTGGGTAAAAGAACTTGGATCGAATTACAACTTTGGAACCGTTCAGGCGGGATCATCGCCAAACCATTATAACATCTGCCCCAGTTTCACTTTTTGGGGGAAATTGGATTTTTGTTTTGGTATGACTGAAACCCAGAGAGAGGCTGCCTACGTATCCTTTCGGAATCAAGTTGAACGTAGTTCAGGGAAACATTTTGTTTTTGTTGTTTTTCCTTTTCTTTTTCTTTTTCTTTTGTTTTGATGCTTTTTTTTACAAACGTCTTCAAGTTCCAAAGAGGGTAATGAAATAAAGGTAAGCGGCTCAAAGGGTTAGCAAAAGATTGGAGTGTTTGGGGTAGCGAGAATGAAAGCCTTCGTCATCCCAATCAGATAATGTTATTGTTGTAGAAGGATTAAACATAGTACCTTTTGACTGCGTCTGCTGTGTTTCGGGGTCATTCCCTTTGATGTCTCCCAGGTATAATGCCCATTTTGGCAACAATTTTCTGATAATGTATGGGCCTTTCCAGTTAGGAGCAAATTTTCCTTTTGCTTCCTGATTATGGGGGAGAATATGCCTTAAAACGAGTTGCCCCACTTCAAAGTTTCTAGGCCGCACTTTCTTGTTGTAGGCACGGGCCATTCTTTGTTGATACAACTGCCCGTGGCATACTGCGGCCATTCACTTTTCATCGATCAGGGTTAAATGTTCCAGACGGGTTTTGACCCACTCACTGTCTTCAATTTTAGCTTCAACAATGATCTGAAGAGAAGGGATTTCAACTTCTGCGGGTATCACGGCTTCAGTGCCATAAACCAAAAGATATGGGGTTGCTCCAACTGATGTGCGCATAGTGGTGCGATACCCCAATAATGCAAAAGGCAACTTTTCATGCCACTACCTGGAACTTTGAATCATCTTTCTCAAAATCTTTTTGATGTTCTTGTTTGCTGCTTCGACGACACCATTGGCTTTGGGCCGATAAGGAGTAGAATTTCGATGCTTGATCTTAAACTGCTCACATATCTCCCTCGTCAGGTGACTATTCAAGTTTACAGCATTATCTGTAATGATAGTTGCAGGGATACCGAAATGGCAGATGAGATTGGAATGCACAAAATCCACCACAGCTTTCTTGGTGACAGATTTGAGAGTAATTGCTTCAACCCACTTTTTGAAGTAGTCGATAGCGACCAATATGAATCTATGCCCATTTGAAGCTTTTGGCTCGATCGGCCCAATAACGTCCATACCCCAGGCAACAAATGGCCAAGGTGCTAATATGGGATGCAGTTCTGTAGGTGGTGCATGAATCAGATCACTATGCATCTAACACTGATAATATTTTCGGACAAATCTGAAGCAATCTTTTTCCATAGTCATCCAATAATAGCCTGCTCGAAGGATCTTCTTTTCCAAAATATACTCGTTCATGTGGGGTCCACACACTCCTGCGTGCACTTCATACATGATTCTTCCCGCCTCTTCGGCGTCAACACATCTTAACAAGTTGAGATCTGGAGTCCTTTTGTATAAGGCCTCACCAAAAGAAATTGCTTGCGAGCCGTCTAATAGTTCTTTTTTGGTCTCCACTGGCTTGCTCGGGATATTCTTTAGTTCTTAGAAATCTCTTGATATTATGATACCATGGCTGAACATTCGGTTCTACCTCAACCATGTTGCAGTAACCTTGCCTTTCTCGGATTTGGATTTAAAATGGGTCAATGTGGGCATTGCCTGGGTATGGCAGCATCGAGACCAAAGTAGCGAGCACATCGGCTAACTCATTGTGAAAATGAGGAATGTATCTGAACTCTACTAACTTGAACCGCCTGCTAAGATCTTCCACATGTTGCCTATAGGGAATAAGCTTGACATCCCGGGTCTCCCATTCTCCCTGAGCTTGTCGGATAATCAGATCTGAATCTTCAATGATTAACAATTCTTCGACATCTTGGTTGATTGCCATGTTCATACCCATAATGTAGGCTTCATACTCGGTAGTGTTGTTTGTGCAAAAAAATCAAAGCCGGGTTGTGGCTGGATAATGCTGACCAGTGGGTGAGATCAATATTGCCCTAATTCCAATGCCTTTTGCGTTCACAGCTCCATAAAAGAACATTTTCCAAGCATTGGTGTCTTCTGATGTTATCTCAACTAAATTTACGTCTTTATCCGGGAAGTAGGTGCTTAAAGGTTGGTATTCATCATCAACAGGGTTTTCAGCCAGGTGATTTGCTAAAGCCTGGGCTTTCATTGTCGTGCGGGTGACGTAGACTATGTCAAATTCAGTGAGCAAGATCTGCCATTTTTCTAACCTCCCTATGGGCATTGTCTTCTGGAATATGTACTTTAAAGGATCCAACCTGGTGATGAGGTAAGTGGTATAGGCCAGTAGGTAATGCCTAAGCTTCTGAGCGACCCAAGTTAGGGCACAACAAGTCCTTTCCAGTAGGGTATATTTGGCTTCATAACTTGTGAACTTCTTGCTCAGATAGTAGATCACCTGCTCTCTTTTCCCGATCACGTCAAATTGTCTGAGGACACATCTAAAAGAATTCTTCAAGACTGTCAAATACAGAAACAAAGGCCTCACAAATTCAGGTGGGACCAGGACTGGCGGGTTCGACAAATATTCTTTAATTTTGTCAAAGGCTTCTTGACACTCATCCGTCCATTTAATTGCTGCATATTTCTTTAATAGCTTGAAGATGGGTTCACATGTGGAAATCAACTGAGCAATGAATCGGCTAATGTAGTTCAACCTTCCCAACAGGCTCATAACCTCTTTCTTGGTTCTTGGAGGAGGAAACTCTCGAATAGACTTTATCTTTGTTGGGTCTAACTCGATGCCCCTCCGACTGACTATAAATCCCAAAAGTTTGCAAGACGGAACCCCAAATGTACATTTAGCCGGATTTAGCTTCAAATCATATTTACGCAGCCACTAAAAGAATTTTCTCAAGTCCCGAACATGGTCATCCTGGGTCCTGGACTTGATGATCACATCGTCTACATACACCTCAATTTCTTAGTGCATCATGTCATAAAAATGGCAGTCATGGACCTCATATAGGTTGCATCGGCGTTCTTCAAATCAAAAGGCATGACTCTGTAATAGTAGGTGCCCCAGGGTGTGGTGAAAGCTGTCTTTTCCGCATCCTCTTCATCCATCAACACCTGTTGATATCCTACATAACAATCCACGAAGGATTGTATCTCATATTTGGCGCAGTTATCAACAAGGATGTGGATGTTCGGCAAAAGGAAATTGTCCTTGGGACTTGCTTTGTTCAGATCTCTGTAGTCCACACACACTCGTGTTTTCTCGTCTTTCTTTGGCACTGGAACTACATTGGCTAACCATGTGGTGTATCGAACCACTCGGATTACTCCCACTTTCAACTGTTTTGTGACCTCTTCTTTAATCTTGTCACTGATATCAGTTTTGAACTTTCTTTGCTTTTGCTGGACAGGGGGATAATCAGGGTGGTTGGCAACTTGTGAACCACCAAATCGCCACTTAGTCCTGGCATGTCATCATATGACCAAGCAAACACATCTTTGAATTCAAACAAAAGTTGGATCAATGCGTCCCGGGTTTTTTCATCTATGTGAATGCTTATCTTGGTTTCTTTGACTTCATCAGAACTACCCAAATTAATCGGCTCAGTATCATTTAAGTTCGGCTTAGGTTTATTCTCAAATTGTTCCAATTCTCGATTTATTTCCCTAAAAGCCTCTTCTTCATCATATTCCGGTTCTTGGTTCATTATTTCACAATTAGATAGCATGTTTGGATCTGGGCATGAAGTCCGCAAGCATGTCATGTTATTTAAAGTCGCATTATTAGAACTGAAAGAAGAAATAAGAAAAAGTAACAAAATCAGAAAGAATAAAGAGATGAACGATGAAATATTGATTTGATTTCATTGAATTTTGAAGATAACAGTGTTTACATTGGAAATTAAAGACAATAAACTAAAAGAAAACATCTGAGTTACACCCTAAAATAAATCGTGATGCAGAAAAGGTGGCAGGATTGGACTACCGGGATTCCCGCCTGATTGGGAAAGGAGTAGCCTTCCAATTTTGCAGCTTGGCATTAGGCCCCATATACAGCACCTCAGCGGTGCTCGAGCCTTCTCCCGGCTAAACCATGTGGGTTTCATATAGCATCTGTCTCATAGACCCACAAATTTCTTCAATTTTCTCGGCCGTGAAGGCCTCATCTTCCTCTTCCTCATTGTACTTGGGCCTGACAAATGTTCTATAAAGATGAAGAACTGGCTGAGGCAAGACCCAACCATTGTTCTTTCATTATCTGCCCATTTTTCATCAACTGACGTGGGTTGGAAACCTACCACAAAGAACTTCTCGCTAGCAGCCAGAGTGATAAGTTCGGTGATTCCTTGCAATGACGTCCCGATCCCCTTCCCGGGTTTATAAACATGCCTGATCATTTTCTTGGCAACCATAATTGACGCATTTGAGAGAAAGGGTTAAGGACAAGGGTTTCCTTCTTCGCATTGGTCTACGACCACAACCTCAAAAGCTTGATAGACTATATGTTCACTTCCTTCCCTAGCTTCAAGACATAGGACTGATGGGTCCCGGTAAATCGACTGCTCATCTTCTCCGTGAGCTACAATCTCCTGATCTTCATGTTCGAATTTCACCATCTGGTGGAGAGTAGAAGGTACAACCTCTGCAGCGTGAATCCAAGGTCTTCCCAAGAGGAAATTATAGGAAGTATCCATATCCGGGACCTGAAAGGTCACCTCGAAATCCACCGGACTAATAGTCAGAGTCAAATCAATCTCGCCAATGGTATCTCTCTTGATGCCATCAAAGACATGCACACACACATTGTTGGGCCTAATTCTCTCAGCACCGATCTCCATTCTTTGCAGAGTTGAGAGAGGGCAAATATCTACTCCGGAACCACCATCCAGCATGACCTTTTTCACATAATATCCCTCGCATTTAACTGTCAGATGAAGGTCTTTGTTGTGGGCGGCCCCTTCCAGGGGCAAATCATTCTTGCTGAAAGAAATTTGATTGACTGCAAAAAATATTTTCGCCATCCTTTCCAGCTGTTCCACAGTGGTTTCAATGGGAACATATGCTTAATTGAGAGTTTTGATCAACACCTTCTGATGTTCAGTTGAATTCATTAGAAGAGACAACAAAGAGACCTGAGCAGGAAACTTCTGGAGTTGGTCAATTAGCTCGTAGTCTGCCATTTTCATTTTTCGGAAGAACTCTTCTGCTTCTTCAGCACTAACTGGCTTCTTGAGTGGGAAACGCTTCTTCGTGGCATTATTCACTTCTTCCCGATTGAAGTATTTCTCGGTCGGGTTAATTTCATTTGCTTCTCATGATGTCTTTTTACCCTTGTAGGTTACTACCACCTTGTTGTGATTCCATGGAACGGTAGTGGGATCTGTCATGGGCCTCTACGGTGCGCGGCAAATAACCACGGGCTCATTCAGCCTTGGGGAAATTACTGGCCCCCGCACCACGTAGGTCCCTTTAGGCACATACATTTTAGATCCCTTGTTTAGCTCAAACCTTCTTAGAGGGCTCAATGTCGCTTGTCCTTTCCTGTGACCCCGGGGAACATAGAGAACGACATCTTTTGAGGGCGCTGCCACAGTTTTGGTTTCTACTTTCTTTTCTGTATTTTAAGGGGTGGTCTTACTCTTCTGCTCCCCCTTGTCTTGTTTTGCGGTGTCCTTTGGCTTCCTTTCAACATCAGCAATTGCAATTATGGCTTTCAAAGCAGGATCGAATTCCTTATCCTCGCAGATTATCCCAATGATCGGCCCGTTATTGTGAGCCGGCAATGGATTGTTGGTCATATTAGGAATGTCTTCATCCTTTATCACTATCCGCTTTTGTTCTACAAGATTTTCCACAGCCCTTTTCAAGGTCCAACAGTCATCTGTGTCATGCCTTTCCGCCCCCGAATGGTAAGCACATCGAGTACCGGCTCTATAGGAGGGTGACTCTAGGTACTGCCTTGTTTGAGGTACGGGCTGCAAAAGACCCATCTGGACAAGTTTGGGGAAAAGGCTGGAATATGACTCACCAATGGGTGTGATGTTTGCTATCCCGGGTGGTTCCCGGGCATGGGCATTATAGGGGAAGTTGTTCTATAGGGGTCGGGAATTATACTGGGCTTAGCGAGGAGGTTGATTTTTGGGGAATGGAGATCGGTTTTGATTGAATTGTTGTTGTGTCCTAACGTAGGGCTGGGCATTCATCACTGTGTATGGCTGAGGAACCATAGTATATGCCTCATCCTGATGGGGATAGTAATATTGTGGGGTTCTTGCATGGAAGTAAGGTCTGGGTAGACGGGGTTTTCTTTCGCTTAAAGTTGCCATTGCCACTTCTTCCTTCTTCTTACATTTCGCTACACCTCCAGACCCACCTTGAATTGCTTGGGAGGTAGCCCTTATAGCAGATTGACTCAATATTCACCCTATTTTTAAACCATTCTCGACCATTTCACCAATTTTGATAGCCTCGGCAAAAGGTTTTCCCATCGCAGACATCATATTTTGATAATAATCAGCCTCTTGGGCTTGAAGAAAAACACTAACCATCTTCGTTTCATCTGTTGGAGGCTTGAATCTAGCCGCTTGTTAGCGCCATTTGACAGCATACTCTCGGAAGCATTCCGAGTACTTCTTCTTAAGATTTGACAACGAATTCCTGTTAGGGGCTATATCTATATTATACTGAAACTGCCTGACAAAATCCCGAGCCAGGTCATCCCAAATATGCCAACGAGATATATCTTGATCCATGTACTATTCAGAAGCAATGCCGACCAAACTCTCTCCAAAATAAGCCATGTGAAGCTCCTCTTTTCCACTTGCTCCTTGCAATTGGTTGCAGTACCTCTTGAGGTGGGCTATAGGATCCCCATGCCTGTCAAACTTTTCAAACTTCGGGGTTTTGAAACCCAAGGGTAAATGTACGTGTGGGAACATACACAGGTCAGCATAGGCTACGCTCTTTTGCCCGCTCAAACCCTGTATATTTTTTAGACTCTGCTCCATGCTCCTTATCTTTCTAGTAATCTCCTCTTGTTCAAGGGTTTTTGTAGTTTTCTCCTGCCCCGCGGTAAACTCGTACCGGGGTTGCTGAGGGTAGGAATTAGTAGTGAACTGAGTTGGTTCCATTGGGAAAGATGGTACTTGAAAGGTGAAGGATGACGGATCAAAGCTAGGCCTGGGTAGAGTAGGTTGTGCCGTAGTTGAACAAGGTGGCGTAGTGAATATGTCTGAGGCCACACCTGAACTTAAAACCTAGGGGTGAGCCTTAGAAGGTGTCCCAACAAAGTGGGCTGAGATGGTAGGATATCCCAGTGGGGTATTTGGATAACTTATGGGGATGTTTGAAGTCCCACTTGCCCTAGGAAATAACTCAGGGGATCCAGGTATCGCACTCGGTGGTTCCCTACCGTTGGTCCAGGCGTCCCACATTTCCATCATGCGGAGACGCAGAATTCTGTTTTCCTCAGCAGTTGCTGACTCGGAAGTTAGGATGGCCGAGATCGGACTATCCTCCGGAATAGGAACTGCTGGTAGATGACTTTCCGAAGACATTTCAACACTTCCTCTTGACCTTGTGAAGTACGGATGTGAAGCCAGATTACCACAAAACCAACCACCTTAATATAGAACATGTACTTAACAGTAGACAACAAACCAGTCAGTTTAAAGCAGTTAACACATAGGTAATCGCACGTTGAGGGTGTGATGCACCTATACAGTTAAATGTGTTTCTACATGTTTCGCAACGGTTGCATGTTTCATCCCGGCTTTGCTTATTTCCCCAATTTTCTTTTCTTTCCACTTTGGCTCTTTGATGTTGTTCCTCTTATTCCCATTTTACTCCCTTTATTTCCTCTCTTTTCTTGCTTTGCTTTTTTTCGTTTTTTTCGGTTTTTCTTTGGCTCTCTTTTTCTTTCTTTTTGGTTTTTCTTTCGGTTCTTTCCCCCCACATACCTCTTTTACTTGAGTTATTTACAAAAATCATGACCGGATCCGATGAGGATTCCCTACGTATCACGACGCCGCGTGAATTAGATCATCACGTAATTCAAGAAATAAGTACGAAAAATAAGGAAACAGTTTTTGGGAATTTTCAATTTTCATTAATAAAACTCCTAAATTTTATATTACAAAAGACTCCAACATACTCATTTCTTGGAATTTTAAAAAACTACAAACAGACTCGAAACAATATTTTAAACTAAAAACAGAAATACAGACTCGATAAATGAAAAATCAAGAGTACATAAGTGCTTCGACTCCTGGGGCCCGTGGGACATCATTCGGTATTGCCACGAGCCTATGTGCAAGATCCCCTTGAAAATGCTCCAGATCACCCATTATTTGGCGGACAAATGTCATTACTGCAGCAAAGAAAGTGGTTTGAGTCATGTCCTCACATTCGTGGCATTTCATGACAATGTAGTTGGCAATTGCTCTAACCCTCTCCCGGATAATACCCTTTTCTTGGAGCAAACGCCCGATTTGCTGATTCCGAGCTTCTAACACTTGGGTGTCATGATGGTTTTGACTTTGCAACTGTTGCATATCTTCCTCCATCTGGGACATCAAGGCATAGCAATATTCCCTTTCAGTTTTAAAGTTCCTAGCCTGTTTGGCCACCTCATTTTCAACGGTAGTTAGCTTCCTCTTCAAATTGGTGACCGTCCCCTCATATTTTCTTTTCAATTGCTGCACAAATTTTGCCCGTCCTTCTGCGTTCTTTATCAGTTGTGCCCGGTCTCTTGCTAGACTGGCCTCAGATGTTTCCAAGTCATCTTGACACTCGATTACTTTCTTTCTAAGACCACTTATAAGCCTTTCATCTGCTCGGCTTCTTTCATGGTTTTTAGTAACTATTTTCATCTTTTGGATCTGAGCTTTAAGGGCTTCGTTTTCCTAAGCCAACTTCTTCTTTTCCCTTTCATCAGCAGCAGCTTGGACACTATTGTCAAATTTGAGTTCCTGATTTGTCCCTCCAATTTACTTATCTTGGCCCTATAGCTTGCTTCTTTCATCAACCAGTCCCATTGCTCCCGTGAGTCGTCAGTGAATTGTTGGACGTGAGGTTTTTTAGCAGGCATTTCGGGCTCTCGAGGGATTTGAAACCTTTTACCGAACCAATTCATGTAATTAGGGTCTAACTCGCCTTTAGCTAAATTCCGCACCAGAGTCTTAGGTTCTAGAAATCTGCACTCATTCCAAACTTGACGAACTCTTCCTTCTGGGAATACAGCCTTTGGGCCCAATTCAACGACTTGTTGTCTCAGATCTTCATCATGGGGAATAGTTTGAAACCTGCCCAGTTGGTGCAAAACCCTGTGAGGAGCATATGGCTGAATGATCCGGAGACCCATTAGGAGAAGATAACACACCTCGGCTGACATGTATATGACTTCGGTGACAGGGAGCCATCCGAAAGTCCACTCAATTTTGTCTGATGTTAAAGAACTCAAGTGCGCAAACCAAGCCTCTATACCTTCTGAAAATTCAACACCCACCACTCGGTTTTCGTACTCTTCGATGCAATTCAGATCGGTCATACCGTAGTTCATATACCCGACACGGTGACAAAGATATTCTTGTATTCAAAGTTGTAGCAGCAGGTTACAACCCTGGAAGAATCTTCCCATTTCTCTGCATATGGTTAAGGCTCGGTAAATCTTAACTAAGATCATTGGAACAAGGATGTCGTTAGCTTTCTTAATCATGACATCAACCATTCCCACGAGACCCAATTCTATGTTGCCATCTTTTCTTGGGTAGATTATGACACCCAAGAATGCTACTATAAAGGCCAAACCCCGTCGTGCCTCCCATTTATCTTTGTTTCCCGCATGGGTCATACCAGTATCTGGTGCTTCAAAACCGTGGGGATTGCCATAGCGCTGGTATAAGAAGTGGAAAGTGCAAAACCCTTCGGATAAATTACCATCCTGAACCTCCTGACTGATACTCAACATATCTAGAAACTTGTGAGGAGACACTGTTCTTGATGACACCGGGTACCGACTTCTAAGATTTCCACTAAGGCCGGCATAGCCCGCAATTTCCTCTAGCGTAGGGGTGAGCTCAAAATCAGAAAAGTGAAACACATTGTGAGTCGGGTCCCAGAAAGGTATCAAGGCCTCAATCACATCCAATCTCGGCTTGATTTTCAAAAGTCCAACGAGACCACCCAAAACTTTTACCACAGTCCCTATGCTGACTTTTCCTAAGTCGTTCCACCACATATGGAGCTGTAAGGGGATTTCCTCAAGAACTGCGAAGGGTTCATTTTCATTTGTGCCCATCTTGCACATTTATTAGGGTGATTGGTTAAGAAATCATAATTTATTTGACTCAAGAAAAGGTTATCAATTTTTTTTATTTTTGTTTTTTCAAAAAATTTCAATTCAAAATAAAAACCCGGTCTTTGCAAATACGGCCCTTGAGCACTTCGGAAAAGAAGATTTTAAGGTTCTGTATGCTAACCGACCAAAAATTTGAAAAACAGACCGTAGGTGGCTATTCTTGTAAAAACAGCCTTTCGGCGTCCTTTTAGGGACATTTGGCTATTTTAGACAAGAATGACATCACCTTACTTATTTATGACAAAACAATAAAAACTTTACTCTTTTTGGGTTATTTTTGCAAATAATGAAGTTGGACCCGATGGGGGTTGCCTACGTATCCCACATCCGGTGAGAATAAAATTGGCGTAGTTCGGGCAGGTTTGACATAATAAAAACAACACTAACTAATTTTTAAAATAAAATTTTCTTTTCTTTTTTTTTTCCAAAATTTCGGCAGAGTTTCGGTACTTATTGGTCTTTTTCAAAAATAGGTAATTATCTCTCTCAGCTCTCACATTGATTTTTCTTTTTCCCAACTTTTCTCCTATTATTCATAAACCGGTCAACATGCAAATCCGAAGCAAATAAATGCACAAGTAGCAAGTAGAATGCATCAGGATGGTCTTTTTATTTCGGGTACACCTGTCCTAGATAGACTCAACCCTTGTGTTGAGTTTCCAAAGTCAAATGCATGTGATGCAAATAAATGTTCCTACTAAGGATCCGGCATGAGGCTTTGTTATACTAGGTTTAAAACCTGGGTGTATTGTTCTAGACCTGGCTTACCCGAGCGGACAGCTCGAGCCGAGGGGAGGCAGCATACTGGGAATACAGAAGCTTCACCGGCTTTGCAACTTGTCTGAACCTCGTTCTAAATTTGGGATAAGACTCTAACATAAAAGAAGTCACACGAAGTGCACCCTTCCCAGATGATTTAGAAGACTCAGGGAGAAGAGGGTTTCGTAACAGTTTTATATACAATTCAAACAATATCAAAGCGATAAAAGCGGCAATTAGCACATTAGGCTCAACATGTAAAATCAGATAAAACAAGCCAACGATAACAGTTATCCTAAGCTCGAATTCTTAAAACCTGAACCGAAGTTCTGGGTTTAGGTCCCAAGCAGAGTCGCCAGAGCTGTCACACCTCCTTTTCACACACCCGGGAGGGGATATAAGGGAGTTTTTCCAATTTAAGTGACTTTATTCGAAATGAGATTATTTATTTAATTCAAAGTCGCCACTTGGAATAATTTATTTGGTGTCCCAAGTCACCGGTTTATATTAAAATCCCAAATCAAGGAAAATCGACTTTCCTTTTGAAGTCTGCGAACCAAAAATTCTAAGAAATTCTGTTAACCCGAGAGAATGTGTTAGGCATTCCCGAATTCTATGGTTCTAGCACGGTCGCTTAAACTATTATAATTGGCCTATTATCTGATTTTATTACATGTTTTAGCCTATGGTCCATTTTAACTTATTAATCATTTTTAATTAATTTTAGGAAGATTCAATGTTATCTAAAACAAGTCTTGAACCGCGCCACATGAAATGCACCCGCGGTCTACGACACATTTTATTTAACGTTGTTGAGAATTGGAATTGGGTCACATGAAATGCACCCCCGAGCTTAGTAAATAAGGAAATCAATTTAAATAGCACGCCTAAATCAACACACCTTAAAGTTAATAACAAAATTTGCGAGGGCTATAGAAAGTTCAACTGATAGCGCACCTCGATTTCTAAAGAGTTAAAAATAATTAAGCGAGGGCCATGGGTTTTGGGATTTTATTCAACGTGGCACACCTCAATTTCACTTCTATTAAAAGAGTTTTTGATCTAGTCTTTGAGGGCCATAATTTATACGTTTGGCTAATATGGCACACCTCGAACTAATTTAAAGAGTCTAACTAGTTAAGGAAGGCTTAAAGAAATTCTAACTTTATTTTAATCAAATGATTAAATCAAAATCAATAACTAGCGGCCTAGTGCTGAAAAAGAGGCCAATGTTGGGTTGTTTGGAGGGCCTAAATTGGCAATAGGCCCAAACGTCATGTGCAGAACTACCTATGGCAGTTATATGAAGCAGATGGCTCAACTTGAAGCCCAAAACAGGAACAAGATCGACAAAAGGGGGAAATCGGGTACAACTGGGCTCATGACAAAGGCCCAATTGTGATTCGTGACAAAGACCCAATTATAAGGAACACATAAAACAACGAAAATTTCATTGACTAAATCATGAATCTGGAAATCAGTAGCCATTTGAACAAAATTGAATGAAGACTAAAAGTGATTCTTCATATGACTTAAACTCCTACTTCCAACAACAAAATCCTAAGCATTTTTCCCTCAAACACACCAAAAATCTTGTATCAACAACACCATATGAGCACATTAGACTAATTAATTTCAACCAAAGACAAATAAAAGATTCACCATATAACTTAAGCCTAGACTACAAAAATAGAATCCTTCAAACTCGAGGAACAACAAACCATATGTGTTTAAAAATCAGAATTACTACTAACCAAATATTGAACTCACACCCTTAGTGAATTCTGACAGTATAGTGATTTAGCCATTCAAATTAGATATCAAAATGCAAACAATCCCTATTAAATACATATTGAAAAAGTAGCTCGTCTTAATTGAAGCCAAAGTAGCCAAACTGAACTCTAAACGTAATCCCAAAGGTTGTCAACAGGATAACATAACACATCACATGAGATACTAATTCAAAATAAAGCATGACGGATCTTTAGAGAAAAAAAATGACAAAGCCCAAGCATTTAGCAGATTCCACTCATCCGTAGGAGTTCAAGTTGATCATATAGCTTCGAATATGCATTTCTTACACTCATAGGGTCCAAAAGAGTACCTGGTTACAACAAAAATGACAAGGAAAATAAGCTTGGAGCTTAAGAAGAAGCAGCAGGAGTAAGACAGCAGCAATGTAACAGTACCCAGGCAGCAAATCAACCAAACTTTCAAACCAATTTAAAACCCAGGTGTACGATTTTGTAGCCTTTTTTAGAAATTCTACTTAATAAAGGGGATTAAAGAACCAAAAACCAAGCCAATTTTAAGCAACTTTCAGTATTTGGAGTTTGAAAGAAAACTCAACCGTTGCTAAATTTTTCAATGTTTTTCAGTCTCTAAAAATCTCACTTGATAATGAAGAAACAACATTTTATAGAGAAGCTCTAGGGCGGCAGAAAATGATTTCAGATTTTGCCCATTAATCCTTTTTTAATTTTCGTTTTTGCTAGTTAGTCCTTGATTTTAAAATCTATTTTTTAAACAAGTCCCAAACCCACCTTCCTAGCAGCTTCCTAAATCAGTTACACAAGATTCCCTAAACTAAAATTCCTAAACTAACCTTTAAACCTATGTTATTTACCCTGAAGACCTGGATACGGGTCAAGTTGACCCAATATCAATCCTCAATCAGGTTTGGAAACCCGGCCTAATACCCTTCCTTGGGCCTCTGTTGACAGAGCCCAAATCTAAATCAAACTCAAAACCCACAAATTTAATGGGCTAAAAAGGGTTGCCAAAAATCAGAAAACTTTCGAAGTGAAACCAAAAACAAAAACGAGAAAGAATTAATCAAAACTAAACCTAAGAATTAAAACAAACGCAACTAAACATACTCTTAATCTAATCATGCACTCAGAACACTGATTAAAAACGAAAACATAATAAAGAAAAAGAAAAGGGGAGACAGAAAGAGATGAGGACTAGAAGAAGAATAAAAGAACGGAAAAAATAAAAGAACGAGAGTACCTACAGAAGACAACAAATGGTCATGGATTGAAAGAACTCGGATGTGTTGATTTTGAGCCGAAATTGGCCTCAATCATGTGTTCTTGTCAAGAACAAACGAGCAAGGCCAGCTTCGACTCTTAATCTCTTGTCAAAACTGAAAAACTTCGGGAGATTTTTTGTTTTCCTCTTCTGCCTTTTTCAGATCCAAAATTGTCTCTATTTGGTGATAATTCGAGGGAATATGGTGATGGATTGGGGGTCAGGGATGAGTGAGGGGTGTGTGGTGTTAGTTTGGTGGTGGTTTGGAGTTATTTTACCGG
The DNA here is from genome assembly GCF_000715075.1 of Nicotiana tabacum. Taxonomy (NCBI): domain Eukaryota; kingdom Viridiplantae; phylum Streptophyta; class Magnoliopsida; order Solanales; family Solanaceae; genus Nicotiana; species Nicotiana tabacum. The sequence goes on from NC_134082.1 coordinate 123,364,230, forward strand.
TGAAAATGGCGGATTTTAGAGGCGTCATTAGGGTTACGATGAGAGAGATAGACGGGGGTGTTTGGACTAAGTTGTCTGATGGGGATTTCGGACAGATTTTATCAAATTGGGGAAAGTGTTCCTGGCCATTGGATACACTGAGATGAAGGGCCAGGATTTAATTAATTAGGTAACTCAAAACAACATAGTATTGGCCTTATACTACGTCGTTTGGGTCATCTGAAAGACCTACTGATTTGGAATGGGTAAAGGTGTGATTGGGTCGGATTTGAACGGATCTTGTGGATTTAAACACTTGGGCCTGGGGGAATTCAATTGCAACAGCCCAAAATCAGAATTCTTTTATTTCTTTTCTTTTTCTTTTTCAATTTCAAGTTCCTTTTTCTTTTCAAATTAAAAATAAAACCTAAATTAATTTTAAAAACTAAATTAATTTATCAGATTAGATTAATTACTCAACAAAGTATTTTCAAAAATTAAATAACTCCTAAACTAAAAGAAAAGCTATAAAATTCAAAATTAAAGAGTAAAAATGCAAAAATGAGCTTTTTTTTGTGATTTTTCATTTTTAATCTAAAAATGTAAAATTAGATCCTAAATAAAAATGCAATATATTTTTGTATTTTTTCATGAATTAAATAAAATTAAACATGCACAGAAAAATGCAAATAATTAGAAAAATTCTACAATAATTCCTAAAATAACAAACAATTAAAAGAAAAATCTAATTCTTTGGGATTTTGTAGGAGTAATTCATGTGAGACAAAAATCACGTGCTCACACTGTATAACCAATAGAATTCTTCACAGAAGCTTCGCCAACCATATGACCGCCGATCTGCTCACTGGAGATAACCCACCTGTGGAATTTACGTGCCGACATCTTCCAACGCTGTTGCACGAGGCACAATCACTATGACATCAATAACCCATCCTGAGTCCGAGCTCACTCTCTAGCTGCACAAGTCCATTCACCCCTTGCGGACATCAATTAAATGTGCGGCAACATCCTTCCAATTCAAATTTATGTTGTATCCTTCTTCATGTCAAGCAGCTCCTTTCCGATATATCAAATCTCTTGCCGCATAATAGCCTATACTTCAAATTAAATCCGTAGACCCCAATCACCAGTTACTAAAATTCCCAAATTATTCCAAACTCTCCTTAAGGTGCGTAGTCATCCTACCACGAAGCCCATATGCAACTCCGCCACTCTCCCACTTTGGAAGAACTCACCCCTTTAATCGACTACTTGACCTTTGTTTCTTATACTTGGACTTCTAGAAATCTTAACCACCGCCTGACACTCCCCACATGTCCTTCCTCATCCTTAGCTGCTCAGTTGTTGCCTTAATTAAAATCTATCTTCGTAGCACTAGAACCCACAAATCGCTACTAACTTTAAACATTTCCGAAGGTCATCTTTCTCGAGCCGTCAACATTAGAAACACCGATTCAATCCTAAACCACCATACCCCGCGATATCTAATAGTCGTTTCTCCAACATTATTTCACAATATCTTACCCCAAGGCGAATTGCAGAAGACCATAACACCGGCGAACTTAACACATACAATCGAGGACGACGACACCACATCGTAGATGAAAATCCTATCACGCTTAAAATCACCAAGTCTTGTTACTCCCTTACTCCAAATTTGGATATCCCTAGGCCAATTGTTTTTCCTCTGCCGGAAATGAAATATCAGATCTCTGAATCATGCACTGAGTAGGCTTCCTTTCAAATCATTCACTGCCCCAACACATAGGCAAGTATCCTGCTATCAAGTCATTACTATGCGACAATCAATCGTGAGCATCATAGCAACCTATGCATGGCCTCCAATATCTTAGAAGCACAACTACTAAGCCGAAATGATAGAAAAGAATCCTTACGCAAGGCGACGACAGTAGCCCAATCAACTATACCGAGAGAAACAACTCGCACCACGTCCATAGTACCATTACCAATCCCTCAATTCTCGATTTATAACAAGCGATTCGCGTTACGTAAGATTGAGTAGGAAAGAAACAAGGGCATAAGCCTCAAAGGAATCAAACCGCACGATGAGGAATCAAGAAGGGAAGTGCTCCTAACAGCCCTATAGCCTCTTGAAGATAAGTACAGACGTCTCTGTACCGATTCGCAAGACTCTACTAGACTCGCTCATGACTCGTGAGACCTAAGGAAACCTAGTGCTCTGATACCATGCTGTCACGACCCAAATTCCACTAAGGGTCGTGATGGCGTCGGACACCGCTGTCAGGCAAGCCAACCAAAATACTTAATTTAATTCTCGTTTTAATAATTTTGAAAATTATGATTTTCCTTAAATTTCGCTAGTAAAAGATAATCATTTCAAATCAATTATGAATGTTAAGAAGTTAATGCAAGATACCTCATAATAATCCCAGAACCCGGTGTCATAAGTGCATGAGCATTTACTAGGGAATGAAATAAAATACAGTGACTGTCCGGAATACAAGTAGACAGAAACGAAAATACCATACAATACTCTGAAGGAGACTTTACCGACTGCGAGGCGTCTCAAAAATGCAGCTCACCTAAGTCTCCGTACCAACCATGCCGCTATGCCTCTAAGCCACTAGCCACACATAAACCTGTGCAACAAAAATGCACAGCAAGTGTAGTATGAGTACGAAAACAACGTGTACCCAGTGAGTATCCCGTCTAATCTCGAAGAAGTAGAGACGAGAGGTCGACTTCGACACTTACTAGTGGTCCAATAATAATATATTATTAATGCGAGTAATCATGGATTTATTAAGAACGACAATAATTTCAAATAAGTCACGAACAGGTAAAGGTTCCTTTTTACATTAAAAGTCTCCGGATTCATAATTTATTAATTTTCAATTATCTCAAGTCAGGGAAAGTAAATATCAATATCAATAAATCTCAAGGCAAGCAATACAAGCATGCGCAAATCATGCCGAGGTCGTATGGCCCGACCCAACATAAATGTAAAATGTGCACTGTCGAGGGTCGAACAGCGTGAACCATAGATGCATCTATTACCCCTCTCGCGAATCATACATGCGATGCGGTAAAATTTAAATAAACAATCACTCTGCTCGCGAATCATGCGATGCACGTATACATAGAAATACATGCTCAAACAGCCAATTAAGAATTTATCGGGGAACGTTTATCCAAATAAAAGTCAATTCTCTTTTAGCGATTTAAGAAAATTAAGTTTAGTCCTTTTTGAAATTCATTTACCGATTCAATAGGATTTAAGCAATTCAACTGTCAACAAGATTACAAATATTCCAAGTATAGCATGCTTTTGGGTCCTAGACTACCCAGACTTACATATAATAGTAGCTACGCACAGTCTCTCGTCACCTCGTGTGTACGTAGGCCCCCCAAATAGAAGCAGATAACCAATTACTTCACCTATGGGGACAATTTCCTCTTACAAGGGCCTCTACGGCTCTTCTGGCCGCTTCTACGGCTCCGCACCTGCGGCCCAAGCCTCATAGGTGCAGTTACACCAGAAGACAACTGCTGCACTTCCTCTTCCAATTTCCAAAATCAATTCGTTAACCATCCGGAATCCACCTGAGGCCCCCGGAACCCCAACGAATCATACCAACTAGTCCCAAAATACATTATGGACTTGCTCGAGGCCTCAAATCATATCAAACAATGCTAAAATCATGAATCGACCCCCAATCCAAGCTTAAGGAACTTTAGAATTTCAAACTTCTACATTCGATGACTAAACCTATCAAATCACGTCCGATTCACCTCAAATTTTGCACACAAGTCATATTTGACATTACGGACATACTCCAACTTCCAAAATTGGATTCCGACCCCGATATCAAAAAGTTCACTTCCAGTCAAACTTCTCAAAAACCTTCAAATTTCTATCTTTAGCCAAATGACTCCAAAATGACCTACGGACCTCTGATTCACTTTCGATCGTGCTCCTAATAGCAGAATTACCATACATATCTATTCCCAGACTCGGGATCTCAAACGGACATTGATAACCCTGAAATGCACTTCAATCCAAACTTATGAGATTCTTCCAATATGCTAACTTCCACAATAGGCGCCGAAACGTTCTCGAGTCTTCCAAAACCTAGTCCGGATATACGCCCAGGTCCGAAATCATCATACGAACCTGCTATAACCTTCAAATCCTGATTCTGAGGTCGTTTACTAAAAAATTCAACCTTAGTCAATTTTTTCAACTTAAAGCTTCCGAAATGAGAATTCTCTTTCCAAATCAACTCCGAACTTCCCGGAATTCAATTCCGAACGTGCGCACAAGTAATAATACCTGAAGTGAAGCTGCTCATGGACTCAAACTGTTGAACTATGCGCTAGAGCTCAAAACGATCATTTCGATCGTTACAAATTATCAATCGATTATAACTATCAAATTTTACATCCCCTCTAAGATTCTGCCTGCGTCTACGAGATGGTGCAGAAGCAGCACTAGATGTAGCTGGGCAAGAACCTCTAATATCCAATCTAGATATGCTGAGAATGGATGATGATGATGGACTGAAAGATGATGGAGCAACAAAAGATGAACCATCATGCTGACTACCTTAAGAAAAGAAAATGACATTCTTCAGACATATTAATCATTAACTTTATTTTGTAACAGATATTAAATAATTATTTTCAAATATTAATCATTAAGATAACTTAACTGTTTTTTCCACTTCCAAATAATTTGATTTAATCATTGAAATAGTCATATCACTTAGTTGTTTCCAGCTAAGGGTTCTGATGTTCTATCACTTCACCAGATTTCTTGGAAATTCCACAGGCTATTAGGAGTATAGCTAGAGATTAACAATTACTGTCACTACATTGCAAAGCTACAATTTTAAGTGAGAAATACAGATAAATACCATAGATCGTTTGCATAAATAATTCAAGTTGAATGTTGTGAGTATTCAATAGGTGCTCTATAGGTGCATTATTTTATTTTTGTTAATGGTAATTTTCATAATTATTACCAAAAAAATTCTATTATCAATCAAATAATGAGATTTCTAATACTTATGTGGTTCAACGAAACACTTACCTCGAAGGAAAAAATGATGGAGAAGTCGACTGAGGAGTTGTTGCCGCCGCTGCCGACCACTCTAGCTGCTGCAAAACAAAGTAAAAAAAATTAATTAAGGGGAAAAGGGAGGAGGAAGGAGAGCGAGAAGGGAGGAGGAAATGAGAGAGAGCGCAAAATACTAGCTTTGGGACGGGGGAGAAGGACGAGAGGAAGCAAGGACCTTGGGGAAGAGATGGAGAGATGAGAAAATTGAAAATGGAGGTTCTATTTTTTGGGGAGGGGCTGTAGGGTTTTGTAAAAATAATTCCGACCGATTCGGTCGGAATTATTATTTTATTTTATTTTAGAAAAAACTACCGACCAAATAGGTCGGAAATGAAGTCAAACTAGTCAAAATAAATTTTTCGCCAAAAGTTGCGACCGATTTGGTCAGAAATGTGGTCGAAAAAAATTTAAAAATATATATATATAATATTTTCTTGACAATTTTGATGGATTCCGTCGGAGATTTCCGACCAAAAATTTCAGTCGAAAATTTTGATCGGAAGTTAGTGTTTTTCTAGTAGTGTATGCTTGTGGAAGATTGGTAGGGTTGTCCACCTTAACAACATTGCTAAGCTCGGGTTTTAGGTTATTCAGAAAAATGTTGATATCATATTCTGTAGAGAGGTTAATCCTTGTCATCACACTCACAAAAGCCTTCTGATAATCCTTTACAGAACATGTATGTTTAATGTTCATTAACTCAGTCATGGGGTCAGAATATTCAGCTCCAAAGCCGTCACAAAGAGCCCACAAATACTCATCCCAAGTAGGTAATGGCATAGGACCTCTACTCCTCATATACCCTAAGTGCCACTGTAAAGCATCTTCCTCAAAGTGTAGTAAGACTAATTTCATCTTTTGCTGAATGGTAATATCTTCATCTGCAAAAAATGGATCCACCTTATACAACCTTGTTCTTAAGTCATCCCCATTGAACTTAGGGAACTCAACCTTAGTGTATTTAGTATAGGAGATATTAGGCAAGGGAACTGTGTGATTGTTTTGTGTTTGGGGGTGGTTTTGTGTATTGGTATTATACTGATAATGCGAAAGGGTTGGTATATAGGTGGTCTGGTGGTACGGAGGAGGAGGTATGTGTGCATTTTGAGTGTAATAGGGTGGAGGAAACTGTGTGGCTTGGGGGTAAGGAAGGTAGTGAGGCATTACTCCCATAGGTGAATCTTGGTTCCAACTCATTGTGGGTTGGTAAAACCTTCCATTAAGAGATTGAGTTGGGAAGTTTTGGGGTTGGAGTGTAGTGTTTCTGGGGTAAGGAGAAGGTAGGTTTGGAGGCACATAAGGTTGAGATTGAGGGGGTTGTATGAGAGGTGTGTTTATCATGACTAAGCGAAGGGAGTGGGGTTGTGGTTGAGTCTGAGCTATAGCTGTGTGAATTGGTTGTACCATTGGGGGTGTAGAAGAAGGAACACCACTAACTGAAATATTAGTAGTATCTTGTCTAGGGTTCTGAGTAGTGGCATTAGCAGGGGAGGCAAGGGCACCCAAAATGTAGTGTTCAGGTTGCTAGTACTAGGTGTTGCTAGATCTCCAAAATCAAAAGGTCTATCACTTGGAGAGTAGAGCTCACCCTCATCCTGCGATGCCTTCTTGTCCCTCTCAGGTCGTTTACCTTCATGGATGACCTCATTGAGAACCTCTCTCAGCTCATTCAAGGATTCCTTTTGTTGTTTGCTACTCTGCTCTTGAGCAGCTTCCAGTTGCTCTTGTCGAGCTGTAAAACTGGACATTTCAGTAGAGATCTTGTGTAATGCGCTCATAACCTCGTTCATCTCACTCGCCATATACAAAGAGCCAAAAAGTGCTCAGATACCACTGATACGAAAATGGCAATGGAATAGTAAAAAAAAAAAAGTTGCGACAGAAATGTAACAAAAGGAAATAAAGAAGAAGAAGATAACTAGCGCAAAAATAAAAGGGTATACTCTCTGATTGATTGTGCTAAAAACAGGAATTACAATATATATAGAGCGAGTGAAGGAAGATTCCCTCAGCTAACACCCATGCCCCTTCCCTATTTGGTCACTTGGACCTTTCGTATAAAAGACAAAGAAAATTACAGGGTCGTCAATGTGTAATTACTATAAGTTGTAATTTAAAACTTAAGTGAACTAAACTAATATTTCTCAAACTTCTCTTCAGCCTTCTATTTAACTAACTTAACTACTCTGTACCATTTGGCAAGCACAACGTACTACTGGTGCAAGCTACTCGTATCAAGCGATGAGACTTATCTCGTATATCTTTTTGAACAATTAGGAGTTATTAATTAAGCGCTTATAGTAATAAAATTGTGTATTGGTATGTCTGCTTGTCTAGTGGCGATCAAAACAACAGCCAAGGTAAAAAGGATGATGTAGTGAAATATACATCAAACCTACGAATTTTTTATTTGGTTGCATACGGTTAACAGGAACCAACGAGGTTCATTAGACAGTAGTGACCAAACTAATGAGATTAAAATTCGTGACATTACAGTTTGAATTATGATATCTTAACTATTAGTAGTTCTCCTGAAAATCCTCAAATTGTTACCGCCAATGAACATGCAACAAAATTTAACGGCTTACCACTTTTATTTTGAGTAATATTTGATGATTTCCTTCTTATATGTGCATTTAAACACCATATTAATTCTTTAGTTTTATTTTATCTTTTTCCATGCCGTAAAAAAAAAAAAAAAAAAAAAAAAAGGATACTATGAGCATAATGATTGGTGAATTATGATATGGAGACGGGAATCTATCTCCCATTCTATGAAGTTCACAAAAAGACAATTGTTGTTATGCAACTTTTAGCTTGACTCTATAGGTTTTATAATGAACTTCCGTCACCTATAGGCTATAAATATAGCATGATGCTCTCTAGCTTCTGAAACCAACAGTTTTCGACCCACAAAAGGCTCAAATATATATCCTCCACCAAATTAATTTTTTTTTTTAACAAAAAAACTTAGCAAGTATGGATAACAAATATCACATGAATGGCGGTGATGACCTTAAGAGCTATGCTAAGAATTCTGAATACCAGGTTCAATTCAATCCATTCAAATCATCTATACATATGGATAAAATTCTTAAAAATTGGTATATAATTTTTTTCTTTTTTTTTTCCACCAAAAACATATGTATGTAATTTGGATTCGACTGTGTTGATGACCAGAACCCATGCCTGCAAATTAATCGTTAACACATGTTTTTGCAGAAACAACTACTTGGATATTCAAAGAAAGTAATGAATGAGTTGATTCAGCAGCAACTTGATGTGGGATTAAACCCTCATTTTGATCATTGTAACCCATTTCGCATAGCAGATTTTGGGTGTTCTACTGGACGAAACACCTATCTTGCAGCTCAGAATATCATTGAAGCAGTGGAACAAAAGTATAAATCTAATGAAGAAGATCCTCAAGTACCAGAATTCCTTGTGTTCTTTAATGATTTAGTCCAAAACGATTTCAACACTCTCTTCAATTACATCCATAGCAACAAACCTAACTACTTCGGTGCTGGAGTCCCAGGTATATATATTCATGATCTATTTAGGTAATTATGTTTTGTATTCACGATCTTTTGTATGCTTTGAAGGGGAGCCTTGACTGTAAAGTTGCTATCATGTGATCGGGAGGTCACGTGTTTGAGCCGTGGAAACAGTCTCTTGCAGAAATGCAGGGTAAGACTGTGTACAAAAGACCTTTGTTGTCCGGCCCTTCCCCGGATCTTGCGCATGGCGAGAGCTTAGTTCACCGAGCTCCTTTTTAAAAAAAAAAAAAAAAACTATGTTCTGTATGCAGAATAATAGTGAAAGCCATAAGATATTTAAATATAAATCTACACACGAGCCAATACAGTATAGACAAATTGAACATACATAATTCAGGTTTTCTCATAAGATAATTATAAAAAATTTCTATGATAAAATTAATTGGTAACTTGATAAAATGGTAACTAACATGCTATAATAATATATACTACAGCGATCATATAAGAAAACTTACACTACCCGTTAGCATAATGTATATAACTTAAATCCTTTGATATATATATTATCTACATGTCTAGGTTCTTTCCATGGACGAGTATTTCCAAAGGCGTTCCTACATATTGCCCACAGTTCCATGGCGCTTCTATACTTGTCAAGAATTCCCGAGGAAGTCAAGGACAGAAACTCAGCAGCGTGGAACAAGGGGAGAATTCATTACAGTTGTAGTGGAGCAGCAAAAGAAGTAGAGGCGGCATATTCAACTCAGTTCAGAAAAGATATAGAAGCATTTTTGGATGCAAGAGCAGAAGAGCTGATTCCAGGAGGATTAATGGTGATTATAACTCTTGGAATTCTTGATGGGGTGCTTCCTTCTGAGTGTTCCATGGGAGTCAATTTCAGCATTCTTGGATCTTGCCTAGAGGATATGGCCAAAATGGTAACCACCTAATTAATTAATTAATATATCCTCCTCCCCCACTTCGAAAACGAAACAAAGATAGTTTAAGCTTTGTGAGGACACGATAAGTATGATCATGGTGGAAAAGTAATCGACGAGCAGTTAAAAAATAATCGAACAAACTACTTAATATAAAATAAATATTAAGAGCATTTTTGAAGAGTGATAGCAGTAATTTTTATGCATTGAAGGGGGTGAATATTTGCACAATCACGTCAATTATGAGGTATTATAGGTACATAATTATACTTGCGATAATCTGTTAAAATAGTGATCAGTAATCATTAACATGATACCACAAATTAAAATTTATTAATAGTATAAAAGAATTTACACCGTCAATGTAGGTAATTCAAAGTCTTCTTGCACCTGATTAGTGGCCAGTGAAGTGAGATAAAACCATTGGCATTCAAAAAAAATGATAGCAGGTGGTTTCTTCTCATCTACCTAAGTCTAGATGGGCAAAGTTATTCAATATATGTGATGGAAGATAGCAAATAACCAATGGAATAGGGTGTACCACCGCTATCCCAAAAAAAAAACTACTGAGTTTAAAACTATTAACTTGATATGCATACATCCCTATAACAAATCATATCAAATACTAAGTTTTTTGTCTGTCCCCTCCACGGGTACTTGAAAAAATGACGAATCTTCCGTTTCAGGGCATCATATCAGAGGAAAAGTTGGATTCGTTCAACCTCCCATACTATTACACATCACATATGGAACTGGAAACACTGATAAAGGCACATGGATGCTTTGACATCGCAAGGTTTGAGAAGCTACCAACTCCCTTCAGACAAGTAGTACACGATATCCAGACTGTAGTCTTATCTATACGAGCGGTAACAGAGGGACTATTTGAGGAACACTTTGGGAAAGACGTCATTGAGGAATTGTTTCAACGTTATGCTGAAAAAGTTGGTTCGCATCCGGTTTTGTACGATGATAAATATCGAACAGAGGCCAGCTACTTTGTGTTTCTCAAGCGCAAAACCGATACATCCAAACCAGGAACCTAGGTTGCTTCATAAAACTTACCATGTGCCTCCAAACAGTTGCGCGATAAAGAGGCATTTGCAGAACTTTGTGATTGTGCACTTGTTTGCATAAACCAAGGGAGATAATCCCCTGCAGAATTGAAAATTTTATATGGCAATTCCAACTCTTCTGGAAATTAAAAACAGGAAAAAGAAAAAAACACTGCCACCAGAGAATGCTCATGACTGAGCTTTGTACATAATGTGTGGAGAAACTGTGATAAAAGGAGATCGAATGATCGAAACCACGATACTGTGATATTGCCTTGATTTCTACCAAAGCAGAACCAAAGATCCGTTAATCAAATGATGATTAAGTAAATTTCTTGCAGATTTTGGACAAAACCTAAACAGTTGGATAAAGGAGGAATGAGAAATCCTCATTCGTCCCCAAAAAATGCTACATATTCAGCAGGAAGCCATGGAAAACAGGCAATGACCTTCTGATATCCTGTAACTCACAATCTCACATCAATCAATTTAGGTGGAAAACTACGAGGAAACAGAAGAATACTAATGCTTAGTCTAGACTAACTCATAAGAAAAATAAAGCCGTTTAAAAATCTCCAGTCTCTCTGCCATTTAAATAATGACTTCTTTAAATAATGCCATTTAAACAAGAAACTGCAGTTAAATAATCAACTAGCTGACTCCTTCGCAATCTTCTCAGCCTTAGCAATGACTTCTTCTATACCCCCAACCATGTAAAACGATTGCTCTGATAGGTCATCATATTTCCCGTCCAGGACACCCTGCTCAGAATGAAAATGAAGGTTAAAATTATATACAGAATGAAAATTTCTGGTCAAAGAAACCAACAGCAGGTGATTGTTAAAGTTTAGCAGAAAAATGAAGTACATGTGTTTGTTCGCACAAACTCAGTAAGAAAGTTGCTCTCAGTTACCTGAAAACTTTGGATGCTCTCTTTCAAATCCACATACTTTCCAGGGGCACCAGTAAATACTTCTGCAACATGGAAAGGCTGGCTCAAGAACCTCTGAATTTTACGAGCACGAGCAACAGTTAGTTTGTCATCTTCACTCAGTTCATCCATTCCCAGAATGGCGATAATATCCTGGAGATTCTTGTAGTTCTGGAGAACCTTTTGTACACCTCGCGCAGTATTATAATGATCTTCACCTAGGATATGAGGAGAAAGCATACGGGACGTAGAATCTAAGGGATCCACTGCAGGATAAATACCAAGCTCAGAAATCTGCATTGGAGAAGAGCGACGATGTTAATAAAATAGCATGAAAAGTGTTTTTCTGAAACATAATTGCAAATATAAGAAACTAACCTGCCGAGATAACACGGTTGTAGCATCAAGGTGAGCAAAGGTGGTAGCAGGGGCTGGATCAGTCAAGTCATCAGCAGGCACATAGATAGCTTGGACTGATGTGATGGACCCCTTCTTAGTTGTAGTAATCCTCTCTTGAAGCCCCCCAAGATCTGTAGCTAAAGTTGGCTGGTAACCGACAGCAGAGGGAATACGACCAAGCAAAGCAGACACCTCAGAGTTGGCCTAGAGCAATCCCAGAGACGGAGGGAAAGAGTAGAAATCATTTTACAAAAGTTTAAGCAAGTAAAATATACTCAAACTAAGGTATTTGAAAAGATAGCTCACTTGAGTGAAGCGAAAAATATTATCGATGAAAAGGAGCACATCTTGCCCTTCAGCATCTCGGAAGTGTTCAGCAACTGTCAGCCCAGTGAGCCCAACACGAGCACGAGCACCAGGAGGTTCATTCATTTGACCATATACCAAAGCACATTTGCTTTCACCCTACGGATAAATATACGTGCAAAATCAGCCAATTGCAAGAAATGCCTGCACTATGTTTTGAAAAGCAAATGTTATCTACAGAGACCTGCTTATCACCAAGCTTAATAACACCACTCTCAATCATTTCTCTGTACAAATCATTACCCTCCCGAGTACGTTCACCAACACCAGCAAACACTGAGAAACCACCTGAGGACGAGGAAGTGAATATGAAATTAAATTCACTTAAAGAACAAGAATACATGAAGACTCTCTCTCATTCCTAGTGCAACTAGTAACAAACCATGGGCCTTGGCAACGTTGTTAATAAGCTCCATAATAAGCACCGTCTTTCCAACACCTGCACCACCAAAAAGTCCAATCTTTCCACCTTTTTGATAAGGAGCAAGTAGATCCACCACCTGTCATCAAAAGCAAGTTAAATCATACCCAGAGATAATAGACAACAACGTGATTTATGCATTCAGCAGCAAATGATTTGTATATCGTCTTCCAAAAGCAAATACACATGAAAATATATATTACTTCATAAATTGCATGTGCTAATCAAATATTTGCTACTCCTGTTTTGCTTCCACCAAAAGTATAGAAATGAGGACAGATGCCTTGAATCTATCACACTGAGATGTGTTCAGTTCCTAATATACAGAAAAGTAATATCTCGTACCTTAATTCCAGTCACAAGGATCTGTTGCTCAGTTGCTTGTTCAACAAAAGATGGAGCTTCACGGTGAATCGGGAGATAATGATCCGTTTCTGTAGATCCACAACATCTCAATAAAGCAAATATGAAAAAAGAAAAGACAATAAAAAAAGAGATCGTCCCAATCAAGATCAAAAATTGAAATAGGAAAAAGCAACATTACGTATGTAGTGCCACTAAGAGAAAAAAATGAATTTAGCTAATGGGCAGATTCTTACTTATATCACCCCTTTCATCAATGGCCTCTCCAATGACATTTATAATTCGACCAAGTGTAGCCCTGCCAACAGGCACCTGACATTTCAAAACCAAGATTAGAAGGAGTATGAACGTGCTAATATAAACTTGCAAACATCCTATTCAGGGGTAAAAGATCCTATACAAATTCGGAAATTAAACAAATGCGCAGTGTCCTACACACATTTTTAAGAAGAAATTCAGACCGATAAAACATACAAAAGACAGCATTTTAATTGTCAATTGAGAGACAATATACTGTAACTTAAGTTATGAATGGATTCTTTTACGGGTGCACGTAAAAATATATGGTATGACTGTATGAGCAAGTGTAAAATTTTACCAATTTTTAGTGTATTTTGAAAAATCCGCAGAAATCCATACCCAAATACAACTATGTGACGCGGGTCTTCACGGAAGATTAAGGATCCGTGTAACGTAATGTAGCATATGTAAATAAACTACAATGTCAAGTTTTGACAAAGCTGCACATATATATATAGAGCTTAAAAGCGATATAAGAAAATTACAGTAATAGGGGAGCCAGTATTGAGGACTCTTTGACCACGCACAAGCCCTTCAGTCCCATCCATAGCAATAGTCCTAACCATATTTTCTCCCAAATGTTGAGCTACCTCTAGCACCAACCTTATATCATTATCCATCACTTCTAACGCCGTCAAAATTGGCGGCAGACCTTCATCGAACCGGACATCCACAACAGCTCCGATCACCTGACATACGCTCCCAATGGCACCAGCGCCGGTGTACTCATCGGTGATCTTACCGCCTGTTTCCTTAATCTTCGGAGGAGGAGTTTTTTTCTGAGGTGCAGGCGTCGCCTTTGCGGCGGCAGAGGTGGCGTAGTTGACGGCGCGGTGGAGAAGGTGGCCGGCCGGAGAGGGGCGGTGGATATGGGTTGTGAGTGAGGGTTTTGTGGAAGAGTGACGTATGGATGAGCGGAGCATGGAGGAAAGGAACCTTCGAGAAGCCATGGTTTTGTGAATGTGTAACAAGTGACGTAGCGTAATCAGAGCGACACCCTCACGATATAACTGATTTTACATTTGCATATGAATGAAATGAAGGGAAGTGAATGAATAAAAGAAAGAGAGTTGTGTAACTTGTGTTTCTGTTTGAAGAAAGAGAACGGTATATTCTGCGTCCGACGAGTTCAAACAATGCTGAAGCACCACGTGTTGGTACCATGGGCTGTTTATTCGCCGCCGTTTTTTCCTTCTTCAGCTTAGCTGCAGAGATGTGTGGATTTTTCTTTTTTCTTTTTCCTTTTTTGTTTACCATGGACGATTCAAAAGAATGGATAAAAATTATTTTCTCCTTTCATTTTGTCTTAAAAATTGAACTCATTTCCAATTTTAGGCCACAAATGTTATCCTCCTCTTATTATTTTAACTGTAATGTCCGGGCCAACTTATTGACTGTTTGACTCAAAAGATATCAAAACCTTTTTGAGCAAATCAATCAAAAATGAAGGAGTAAATCTTAGCTGAGGATAATAATCTTTAGAAAGATCGATAAATAAGGAGAAGATAGGTCACGAGGTTTCTTTTCATTCATAAGATAGTAATGTCTTCAGCGTGTTTTATATCGGTTACAAGGTTATTGTCCTCCTTTTATACTAAGAGAGAAATTCTTCTAAACTATAAAAGACAAAATACAAGAAATATTTGAAGGAATATTCCTAATGTCCCATGATGGCCATACATTATTACAAGGGTCGTTTCGTCTCTGGTTTGTCTCAGGGTCGTCTCCCTTATGGCGTCAATTCAAGGAGGCTCCGTCAATCGTCATACTCGTCGTCGGTCATGATCGGTCAAATTTGGACCCATACAGTTAGTCCCTCCGCTTGTCGGGGTCGCAACTGGGTGCGTCCTCGATGAGCGGACACATGCGTTTCTATGGAGAAATTTGAGTCGTTGTGACGTTATGAAATGGCCAATGGGGGAAGATTGGCGTGTTTGGCAAGACACCCGGTAATATACTTTACCGGAAATGATGACATCTTTACGTGCGTCATTATCATGCGTGTTTTCGAGGTAGGAGTTGATGGCTTTATGCTTCGGTTTTAGCGCTACTTTGTGGTTATCCGCTTCGATGCTGGCGCCACCCAACCCTATAAATAGGGGAAGGGTTTGTTTTTTCGAAAGTTTTTGGCCATTCCACTCTTGATAACCTCCTTCATTCTGTTGAGCTTGCCCTCATACCCTTCTGCTTCTTCTTACGTTCTTCATTCGAAACTTCTTCTTCTTCCTTCTTCTTGTGTTGATACCCCTTTGACCGATATCATGCCAAGGTCCCATCGTTCTCGTGAAGAGGTTCCTGAGGCCACCCCATTGTTCACGGCCCCCCTTTCTGGCGGTGGAGATACGGTAGGGGAAGAGGGTGACAACCTTCCTACGGTGGAGGAGATGCTACTGGGGCATCCCTTATCTCGAAGTGACTTCCTCAAAGATCCCCCTCCTACTCCAGACCCCGTATTCTCTGAGACAGAGCAAGTTCATATTGATGCTCTTCGTGTAAAGTATGGCATTCCCGCTCACGTAGATATGGTTGCAGCGGGGAGAGATTACGTAGATATTCACAGAACTAGGTACTGCGTTTTCTATGAGTACCCTTTCATGATTGGTTATACTCTTCCCCTCTTCCCCTTAGCGGAAGAATTCTGTAGGTTCTACCAAGTTTGTACGGCATAATTTTCGTCGTATACGCTCAAGATACTTCTGTTGTTGGCCAAGTATGCAGAGTTGGCGGAATGTAACGTCTCTATCCACCACCTTTTGCACATGTTCATGTTTGGCTTCCACAAGGGTACCATGGTGCATTTGAGGCTCCGTGGTACAAAAGGGCTAGTGGTTGGGACGAATGACCGGGCAAGTCGCAAGTTTTGGCATAACTATTTCTTTGTCAAAATTGAACATGTCGTTTCTGACTCCGCCAGATTTCCGGAGCGATGGAATGAGACTCGTAAGTGTCGCCACTCGTTTTACTCTTCTTTCATCTGTATTCACTATAAAATTTGTTTGCTTCCCATTTGCATCTATGGGACGTTCGCCTCGCCCTATTGCGGATATCAGGGATTGGGTAGCCCATCTGTTGCCTCATGCAGTAGAGACTCGAGATTGGCCCGTCTTCGTGAAGCGTTACGGCCCTAGAGTCTCTTCTAGTAAATATTTTCCTTACCATTTCGTTGGTCGTATGACCTTGTTTATTAATATGACCCTTTGTGGTGACAGGTCGAGGAGTTTCCATGCGGAGGGCGCCAGTCCCTACGTTTCGATAGGCCGTTGTTGCCGCAGACGCGCAATTTATTTTGAGTGAGTCTGTTCGAGAGGGTCGTCCTCAACCTATTCAATTAGAAGGTCCCTCTCGAGTCGTAGTCATGAGGGAAGAGGCTTCTTCGGTACCGGCTCCACATCCTTTGGGCAAATCCTCTAACGGGGACGAGCCGTTATCGAGAAAAAGGAGGAGGCTGGAACTTGGGAAGGGTGTGTCCATGGACGCTGATAGAAGCAGGGCGTCGAAAATGGCTCTCGTGCCTGTATTTATGGCCAACGCCATTTTATCGGAGAGATCTCCCCAAGTGGAAGGGGTTTACCCGGGAGCTGGCTTAGTGAGTTCTGCTGAGGGTGGTGCGTCGTCCAACGTCGGAGGACGTCGTGTTGAAGGTGATGGCTCAGGTTCAGATGTCGACCCAGAGGATGTCAATGAATTCGTAGATCGCCATACTCTTGTGGAGGTCAGAACGGAAGGGTCTGATCGTCACATAGTCGTCCCGGGGGATTACAACTTGTTGTTGAACTGCGAGCAAGTGGCGTCTGTTTAGCTCTTCTATGTGATGCCCCTGAGAACGAGGTGCTTAGGGCGATGAGCGACGTGGAGTTGTCTCAGAAGGTCGGTATGGCCTTGAAGGTAGGTGTCTTTCCTTCCCTTTTCGTCGTTGGGTTTATGTGGTGATCGTCGTTCTGTATTTTGTTTCTAACTTCTCCCTTTTTTTGTCAGACCCTCGTCATGGAGATGGAGCGAAAGCGTAGGGAGAGGAGAAAGACGGGCCTTTATGAGAAAATGTCATCCAAATATCAACAGTATCGTGCTAAGCATCGTGCGATGGCCAACATTTATCATCAGGACCCTGAGTTTTAGTTGTTTCGTGAGGGGCTCAAACAGCAGGAGGATCAACTAGAGCGTAAGATCGAAGAGTTGAGGGAGCGGGATGAGGAGCTCATGAAGACTGTCGCTCGTAATAGTGAACTCGAGGCTTCCCTTAAGGTGAAGGATGACGAGCTTGAGTTGAGTAGGGGGTGATGGCTGAAAATGCCGACTTGCAGGCAAAGGTGGCCGGTTTGACCGCTGGGTTGAATGTGAAGGCGGTGGAGGTAGAGGGGCTTAAGGGCGAGTTGAGCATTGGTACTGATAAGTTGGCGGCAGCTATTTCTGGGACCGCATCTTTAGATAATGCCCTCTGCTTGGGAGGCCTCCGGTCGTCAAGTCGCAAGGCTCGAAGGGCGTGTTAGGGAGTTAGAGGCGGAGCTGGCCACATTGCAGGGACAAATGGCTTTGCTGAGGGCAGAGGAGGCAAATCGACGTTCTCAGCCTTTTATGTCTCGTGCCTCAGCTGACCAGGGTTCGCCCATCATTTATATGAGTTGTGGGTCCTTGATGAGGCTCGTCTTGACATGTATAAGACTTTTCAAGCCGAGGGAAGGGCTATTGAGGTGGAGCTTTAGGTCGTACACACTGAAGCTCGTATAACTTGTGAGTCATGCGGGTACAACCCCCCTCACTCCTAACGGGAATGACATCAACTCTAATGATGCGAACCGTCTTGCTTCAGACTCGTGGTACGAAGATGCTTACCCCACCGAGGATGATGTGTAGTCTTTGTTTGTACTTGCTTTTGTTTTTGGGTTTTTGCGGGGGGCATACTTGAGCCTGTTTGTAAAGACAAATGTAAATAGCATTTTGATGCAATGTAAAATATATTTTGTCTATCGGCTCTTCTTTGTAATGTTTATGATATTCAGCGTAACTATCGAGCCATTAAGTTATTAAGTCGATGGTCTTGGCCATTGGGATGTTGCTTCAGATTGTCGTCGAAGTAGTGTCCCATCGTAGTTCGAACGAGGTCGAACTCATATTTTTTGTCGATGGCCTTGTCCATTGGGATATTGCTTCGAACTGTCGTCGAAGTAGGATCCCTTTTGTCGATGGCCTTGGCCATTGGGATGTTGCTTTGAACTACCGTTGAAGTAGGATCCCGTCGTAGTTCAAATGAGGTCGAACTCATGATTTTGTCAATGGCCTTGGCCATTGGGATGTTGCTTCAAACTGTCATCGAAGTAGGATCCCGTCGTAGTTCGAATGAGGTCAAAGTCATGTTTTTATCGATGGCCTTGGCCATTGGGATATTGCTTTGAACTGTCGTCGAAGTAGGTTCCCATCGTAGTTCGAATGAGGTCGAACTCATGTTTTTGCCGATGGCCTAGGCCATTTCTTTGTTGGATATTTGATCGTATTTCCGTAGGAAGACATGTCATCTTTATTCATTCAATGGATGTTGTGAGCACGTGATTTTTGCCATATATATGAATAATTCCCAAAATTCCAACAAAATAATTTTTCCTTATTTTTACAATTTTTTCTGCATTTTGGTATCATTTTCTGATAATGGTTGCATTTTATTTGTGCATGTTAATTCATACAAAATACAAAAAATATGTATTTGCATTTAGGATATAATTTTATATTTTTAGGATCAATTAGGGGTTAGTTTGTTTTAGAACCAAACATTAAATTACAAAATAGCTCACTTTCGCATTTTAATTGTTTTAATCGTAAATTTGGCGTAAAATAGGTTTTAAATAATTTTAGAATTTAATTAGTTTAGTTTTGAAATATATTAGGACTTTATTTTAATTGTTGTAATTGTATCAAAATCAGAAGAAAAAAAAACACAAAATTACAAAGAAGAAAACAAACAAGAACAAATTGGGCTTATCTCAAATTTAAACCCAAACTTCAGCCCAAATCAGTTTCCGACCCAGGCCCAGAACCCTCTCCCCATCCGGTCCAATTCGATAAAATCAAAACGATGTCGTTTGGCGTCGATTAATCCAAACCGTCGAGGTTAACAAGATCAACGGCTCAGAGGCGGGGTAGGCGTACTATAAGGCTGTCCGAAGGTCCCCCCCACCCCATTCATCATCGTCTTCCTCAACCCCCACAAACCCTAGCCGCGCCGCCCTGAAAACCCTAGATTGCCGGTGGCGGCGCCGACACTAATCACCCCCAAATTTACACCCCTTGTCCTCCTCACTCTCCTCTTTCCATTCCTACCATTGGTTTCCCTCGAATATTGCCGGAGCTCGTCGAATCTCCGATTGAAGTTTCCGGCCAAGTCGCAAGTTCATCCAAACCGGCCCAAAATCATACCACACCATCCTCAGACTTCCCTCAACCCAAATCCATGACCATCTTCCTTCGAATCCCGGCGAAGCGGCTCGAATTTCAGATCTAAGAATTTCTGGCCAAAACCCTAACCCAAAATCTTTGTGATTTTAGACCATAAAATCCTTAACCATGTGTTCTTTTGTTAGAGAACACATGGTTAGGGATGTTATGTGTCAAAAATCTGGAAAAGATTTGGATGATAGCAATCGGCCGGAGTTTCTCGTGCTTCAGTGAGCTTTCTTGTTTCTTTTTACTTGCATAGTTACAGTTTTAGTTATAAGTTTTGATTTCATTAAGATGTTCTGTTAATTTTACGATTTTGTTTTTGTGGGTATTAGTATAGTTTAAATCTTCTTTGTTCCTTGCTCCTTGATCAGTAAAGCATCTTTGCATTTTTAATTTAGTTTGAGGCATGTGTCGTTTATTAGTTAATCACAATTTTAATTGCAGAATCGGCATAATTAATTAGTTTGGATTCAGTACCATTTTTTTCATTAATATTGACTGATCCTGTTTTTTTTAAGTTGTTTGGGTTTGGGTGATTGAATAATTGGGATTGGTTAGTTCAATTGGTTAATTTCTGACTTCTAATTAATCAGTCCTAATTAGTTTTGAATTAATTCAGGGGATTAGTTATAGCTGTTGAGAATATAGGTAGAATCAGTAACTTGGAGGAGCTTTCAAGGGTAGTTTAGGCATGGAAAAGGGCAGTTTCGTTGGGAATAGTAATTTCAAAATAGGGGTAAGGGTAGTATAGGTATTTTAGGGGTAGAAGAGCATCCTAGGGCCTTCTAGAAGGGTATTTTAGTGTAGATTTTAGCCAACTTAGGAGATTAGCTTGGGAAACAAGTCAAGAAATGAGGGACTAAACTGAAAATAGGGGAGGGACTAAAAAGAAAACCAAAAAATTTGATTAACCCTCTTGGATCACCTATAAAAGGGCTTGAAGTGCCTTGAGGAAGGGGATTGAATTTTCAGCCTAAAAAAAATCCACTAAACATATTCTTCAGTCTCCAGATCTGAAATTCTATTAGCTGAATTACAACACTTTTCCTGGTTTAATTTCGAGTGTTTTCTAAATTCAAACAAGTCAAAATTGGAATCATTTATCTAGGATTTTTAATGGTTGGTATTCCTGAGTGTGTTTTGGGTTGATTCATTGAGTTTGCTATGCATTTCAACTCATTTCTTCTGAATTGTTGAACCTGGGTGGACTGTATTACTCCTTCACTGACTGTGACTGGGTTATTACTCTAGTTTCTGAGCTGCTGCTGAGTTGTTACTGCTGCTAACCTCCCCTTCTCTATTTACATTCCAATTTCCAGGTACACTTTCAAAATCAACTTGATGTAATCACAATTTGGGATGAAATGCAATCACCTTGGTCAATCTGTGCTAGTTGGATGTATATAGCTGTAATCAGTTGACTGATAAGTGATTGTACATATCTGATTCATTTGGGTTGAATCGTATTAGGGATTGTTAATTCAAACCATTTCCAGACTGTTCAGACTGTTGCATTCCATGTTTATGTAGCTGTAGCTTTCAGTTTGTTTAGGTTTAGCAGTTTGTTAAAGTTAAATTTGCAAAGTTACAACTGATTTTGAGTTCAATACGCGTGATTGGTTTCAGTTTTGGTTTTAATATGAATTGCATATTCAATAGCTTCGTACTGTGCCAGTTTTCATTTGGGCCTGGGCGTATTAATAGGCAGCCCAGGTCTGTCTTGGTCAAGTAGTGACTTGAATTGGGCCTAGGTGCATTAAAAGGCTGAAGCAATTAGTTAAACCGAAGGGTGCCCCAAGGGCTCGATCCCTGGGCTTTACAGATGCCTATCATTGGGTTTAAAATTTTGGCCTGCGTTAGGCACAATGCTTGGAGCTGTAGGAGTTTGAGCTCGCAGCATGTGCAATTACATGATTTGAGCCTTATGGGTTCAAGACCAATTTTATATGCACTTTTTCCTGGATATTTGAACTCAGATTTGAAAAGTATTGGCCTTAACTAATCAGGATTTTTAGAGACAAATTAAGTAGATAACAGTAGAATTATTTAAATGATTAAGTTTGGAAAGGTTGTTTAGTAAATTCCACCGCCTTACCCAAAATAATAATACGTTAGAATCTTTAGGCACGATTTAATTAAATCACTTTCTTAAATTCGGGTGCGCATTGATGCGGCCCAAATCCCAATCTCAACGAAGTTGAAGTGTGTTGACAACCACGTGCGCATTGATTGCGGCGCGGTTCGAAACGCATTTTCACGACGTTGCAATTCTTTTAAAAAATAATTATAAAAGGCACATAAGCTAGCATGTATTAAGATCAGATAAAATTAAATACAACAGTTAAGCGACCGTGCTAGAACCACGGAACTCGGGAATGCCTAACCCCTTCTCACGGGTTAACAGAATTCCTTACTCGGATTTCTGGTTCGCAAACTGTAACAGAGTCATATTTTTTCCTCGGTTCGGGGTTCAACCGGTGACTTGGGACACCATTAATCTACCAAGTGGTGACTCTGAATAATTAATAATTAAATCCCGTTCCGATTGTCCTTTAAATGGGAAAAACTCTTTTACGCCCTTACGGGTGTAGTGAAAAAGGAGGTGTGACAGCTCTGGCGACTCTGCTGGGGACGCGTACCCAGAATCTCTGGTTCAGGGTTCAGAATTCGAGCTTAGATAATTGTTGTATTTGATTGTATCTGATTTTCTACATGTTTTATGTTGAATGTGTTAAATGTTACCGCTTTGATATTATCTGAACTGTATATAAACTGTGCCGACACCCTTCTCTCTTCACCTCCGGAGATGTGTTTACTGGTTGAGACTCCCTATTCTGTTAGTATCATACCTTGAAATAAGAAAGAGGTTGGACAAGTTACGAAGCCGGATGGCCTTTTGGTTCCCGATAAGTTGCCCCCTCCTCAACTCGAGTTGTCCGCTCGGGTACACAGTCTAGAACACTGACCCAGGTTTTGAACATAGAATAACGTGACTTCATGCGGGATCCCTAGTAGGAACGCTTATTTGCATCACGTTGCATTTGACTTAGGGGACTCAACATAGGGGTTGGGTCTGTCTAGGACTAGCAACCTGAAATGAAAAAGACCGTCCTGATGCATTCTCTTGTGCTGTGCATTTATTTGTTCCGAACCTGCATGTTGACCGGTTTCTGAATCTCAAAAATGTTGGAAATTTGAGGGAAAAAAATAAAAGAAAAGAAAAAGAGCGAGAAATAACAGGTAGGGAGTTAAAAACCCAATGCCCAAACACTGTCGAAACTCTGCCGAAATTTTGAGAAAATGAAAAAGGAATATGCTTTATTTCCAAGAGTCTGTTTTACTAGCAGCAAAAGAAAAATAGAAAAAAGAGTCTTTTATTATTGGAAAAGTGTTTGTTGAAAAAAAAAAGTTTTTATTCTTAAGTTTGGAAAGTAGGTTGTTTATTGTTTGTTGAAAAAGAAAAATTGAAAATGGAAAAGAGTATTGTTTTAAAATAGTTCGGTTAATGAGCCCGAACTACGCCGGTTTGATTCTCACAGGGTGTGGGATACGTAGGCAACCCTCATCGGGTCCAACCTTTCCTTTGCAAAAATAGCAAAAAAAAAATGTCAAAATTTTTATTTTTCGTCATAACAAAGTTGGGTGATGCTGTTTTGTCAAAAATAGCCAAATGTTCCCAAACGGAACGCCGGAAGGCTGACCTTGCATAAATAGCCACCTTTGGTCATGTTTTCATTTTTCGACCCTTACAGCCTTAAGTTTTCGTCCTCGAGGAGTTGAAAGGCCGTGTTCCAATACCGGGTCTTTTATCTTAAAAAAAAAAAAGTAAAGACTTGTAAATAAGTCAAGTAGAGCCGTCTTGTCATAAATAGCCGAATGTCCCCAAAAGGGACGCTGGAAGGCTAACTTTGCAAAAACGGTCATCTTGGTCAATTTTCGATTTGTGACCGGTTGACTTTCGCGTCTTGGTTCCCGAAGTACTGAAAGGCCGCGTTTGAGAGTCGAGTTCTTCATTTGTAAAATTTGAAAATATATAGGTAATTTTGAGTCAAGTTATAGATAGTTTTTTTTGAGTCAAATAAAAGTTTTTCTTTTGCTTAAACGCTTTAATAAATGTGCAGGATGAGCACGATGATAAATGAGCCCTTTTCAATAATGACCAAAATCCCTTTTGAGTTGCAATTATGGTGGAATGATTTAGGCAAAGATGGGCAAGACGAAGTGAAAAAATATTTGAAAGATCTTCCGGATTTATCAGACATTCAGCCTCGGGGGGATATTATCAGGGCATTGGTTGCCTATTGGGATTCGGCACATAATGTATTTCATTTCTCAGACTTTGAGCTCACCCCGACATTGGAAGAAATATCGGGGTACATTGGAAGTGATCAAGCTCCGTTGAGGTTCAAATACTTAATTGCTCCCAGGGCCATTACCATACACCGGTTTTTGGATTCCTTGAAAATACTCCGAACGGTTCATCATCCAGACTTTGCAAAGGGTTTATGCAGTTTCCGCTTCATATATGATAGATATGGTCACGTGGGCGGGTTAAATAATCCAGACTTTAAGCTATGCAGCAGAAGTAACCGACAAAAATGGGAGGAACACAGACGGGTGGCTTTTATGATAGCCTTTTTGGGCCTTATAGTATTCCCAAGGAAAGATGGTACTATTGATTTGAAAGTAGCGGGGGTCGTCAGTACCTTGCAAACCATGGGGAAAAGCACTTTAGCACCTATGATCGTGGCTGACATCTTCCGGGCTCTCACTGCGTGCAAAGCTGGGGGCAAATTTTTTGAGGGATGTAACTTGTTGTTACAAATATGGATGATTGAGCATTTGTGCCGCCGCTCTCAGCTATTGAGTTATGGTTCATTTGAGAAAACTTGTATAGGAGAATTTTACACAAGAATCAAAGAAGCTAGTCTACCTGAAGGAGTCACGGCCTGGACATCATTATTTCGGACCTTCACTGCCAGCCAGATACAGTGGGTTCTTGGATGGTTGCCTGTCGAAGAAGTCATATATATGCCAGCAGCCCGGCCGCATTTTCTATTGATGGGACTCAAAAGCATCCAGCCCTATGCACCATATCGGGTTCTGAGGCAACTCGGGAGGTATCAAGTAGTACCGAGAGATGAAGATCTGAGTACCCAAGTGGTCGAAATTAGTCCTGACGGTCGGTTCCCCGAAGAAGAGGTTCGCCAAATCTGGAGTGAGTGTCAACATTTGATGGCGAACACTTGTGTGTCAGATAGGGCTAAAGGGGAAGTTGCTCCGGGGTATCATGATTGGTTTGGAGGTGACGTGGCGTGCGAGAGACCGGCTAAAAGACCTCATCTCGAAGATTTCGCCAAGTCGTCCCAAGAGCAGTGGGACTGGTTATCAAAGAAAGAAGGCTATCGAGTTGAGATTGGTAAACTGAAGCAGCAAGTTGAGAGTCTGAAATTCGAGAACAGTGTACAGGTTTCCGCGGATCAAGGTGAGAAGAACAGACTGGCTCGAGAAAACGAAGCGCTTAGGGCCCAAATCCGGCAATTGAGGATAACCGTCGATAAACAACCAAGGAGCCGATCAGATGAGCAATTGATAAAAAGGCTGGAAAATGAAGTCAGGGAATGGCAGGATGAATTAGAAAAATCTAATAATATCATGGCAGAGCTTAAAGTGAAGTGGGCTACCAGAACAGAGGAGCGTCGCCAGTACTTGAATCAGTTGAAAAGGGACCACGAGAAAATTGTTGCCAATTTGAAGAGAAAAGTGGTTGCCCTTGAGGGGAAAACGGTTAGGCAGGCTAGAGATTTTGGAATTGAAAGTGGACATTGTTACGACTTGTTGGCCCAAATGGAGGTAGAAGTGCAGCAGTTGCAAGATTAACATTTGCAGGACTCTCGAGCTTTAAAGACATGCAGTGATCAGATAAGACGATTGCTTATAGAAAAGAAGCAAACAAAAGACAGGATTAGAGCCATTGCTCATGCCATTTTCAGGAGATGCCGGGTATGTGAAGACATGACCCCTACTACTTTTGTCTCCGCAGTGATGATTGTAAGCACGTGATTTTTTCTTCGCGAAAGTTACTCCAAAAAAAAAAAAAAAATCAAAAATATATGTTAAAATGGTGTGTTAATTGTTATAGGTGTTAACCAATATGTGTGTAAGTTTATTTTAATTTTTACAATTTTTAGGAATTGTTAGTTTAATTTGTTGGTTTGGAAAAAGGAAAGGGAAAATCGGATTGGGCCCCAAAATGAGGCCCAAAGCCAAGGCAAGACCCAGTCCAAACCAGGCCTGCCCAGGCACGTCCCCAAAACGACGCCGCATAGGGCGTTCGATCTGAGCCATCCGTCCAGGCCAATCCAACGGCTCAGGACCTCTTTCAGCAACCCGTTTTCAAAACCCGACCCAATAACCAGTCTGACCCAACCCCTCACTTAAACCAAACGACCCCGTTTAACTACCAAACGACCCCGTCTCATTTCTCACCATCAGATCCAAGCCGTTGAGATCATCTGATCTAACGGCTCAGATCCAATCCCCTACCCCGTATATAAACCCTCTATCACTCCCCACGCCCCCTATCCGAACCCCCCCTTCATCGTCCCCAAGCTCAAACCTGAAACCCCAAACCCTAGCAAGCCGCCCTAGCTTCCCTTTCACCAGAACCCGGCGGCACGAACGCCGGTGACCACCTCTTGAACACCCTAAGTCCCCCTCACTCTCCTGAACATGGATCTGCTATCCATTTGCCTCGAATCACTTTCCTTCGTCTCGAATCTTCATTTGAAGATTTGAGTCGAACCCGGACCTATGCCAAATTACCCCATCTTCATACCAGACATTCCCCTGACCCTCCTCGTGACCAAACCAAGCTCGGTTTGGTCCGAATCTACCCACGACTCCTAAAAAACCAGATCTGAAAATCTGGACCTTAGAACACATGCACCTGGGGAATCCGGCCAGTCTTAACAGGGGTTTGAGGTCTAATAGACCTTAGTCAAGGTGTTCTCATGTGAGAACACCCTGATTAAAGTTTGTTCGGCCTCAAGAGTTCGAAGTTGAGTCAGATTTGGGTCGTTTTGATTTCAAACTTTTTCGGTAAGTTTCCGTTTCTCTTTGTTTAGTTCTAATTAAGTTGTCAGCATGCTTCGTTGTGTTTGTTTGTTATTTTGTTATTTTTCATTCGGATTTCTTCCATCTCTGTCAAAGGCCTCTTATTTGGTCAATTGTTTTCTGTTTGTGTTCTTAATGTACCCCATGATAAACGTGATCGTCAATTAGATTAGTCGTCAAATGAGTTAATTCATATAGGCCCCCAGTAATTGAACAAAAGTTGTCTGATGCCCTTTAGGTCCCTGAATGTATTGTTTATATGAGCGACTGATTATTACATGTTATAATTAGTATAGTCGACCTGATAAATGTCGTCGATTAATTTCCTACGACTGAATGTTCAAATATTCTGAATGGACCTGTATTATGATTTGAGTGTTGGACATTATCTATGAATGCTAGTTTGTAACTACATTGTTGTAAACAATTAAAAGGATCAGGCTAGGGCAATTCTGAAATGGAACTTTCAGAAGTTCAAAATGTCCTGAGGCTGCAGTGATGCAGGACAGTAATAATCAAGGGCTAACAGGGGTAGTTTGGGGTTTGAGAAGAACAGAAAAATTATTTTTAATAAGCTGACAAGTAGGGTACTAATTTAGGATTAAACTAATGCTCAATGGGGAACAAGATACAAGGGTATGGGGTTTAAAATGAATAAATAAAATGAGCCCATAACTCTTGATTAAACAAAAACCAGGCGTGGGGAACAGGGGGCTGGCACCAAAAGATGCTTACGCATGGGCTTAAAAGAGTATGGGCAGACTGCAAGTTGCAGCATGAAGGCAGCTTAACTGCACTGGGTCATTTGGCTTATAAATAAGCTGTTTTAGAACATAAGAGGGGGCTGGAATTTTTAGTCTTAAGGCTGGAATTTTTAGTCTTAAGGCTGGAACTTTTAGTCTGAAGAGAGGTCTAGTGAGTTCAAAAGAAAACTGAAAGAACATAAGGAAGTTTCCAATAAACACTGTAACCACACACTGTCTGAAAGCTATATAAGAACCCATATTGGTCAAGCTGTCTTGGCCAAGTTCTGTTGTTTGCACCGACTGAGTTGCTTGTGATTGTTGAACTGCTGGTGTTTCTGCATTGGACACTCTTTTATTTCTGGTTTCATTACTCTTTTTCTGGGATTACTGGTTTGGCACGCGACTATTTGCTGGTCCTCTTTGTTCTAGGAAATATTGTTGGCTGTCTGAGGGTTGTGGAAAACATTTGGTTTGGTTTGTTGTTGTGTTGTTGCTGTGAATCTGCTGTTGCTGTTGTTTGCTGCGTACTACTCAGCTGATCCTTTTCCTTCTTCTTCTGTTCCTCTACATCAGGTACACAACCAAGGCACTATCAAATGTAATTGGAACATTGAGCATGAATGTGAAAAGAAAAGACCTGAAGTTGATTTTCATACATAGATTGTTATATTAGATATCATGTACTGTATGATAATTTTCATTCTTGTGTTGACAATAGAAGCAGTCTGTATGCCCAGTGTATCAATATAGGTTAGTTAAATGATAGCTTACATACGTATGCTGATAGGTGATAATATGCTCAATGAAATAGGTTGCATCTCAGATTTAGTTTACTTTGCAGTATATGTTGTAATGTATGCCAAGTATGAAAACTGCACATCATGGGTTAAGTTCTTCCTTTACTGATTAATGGTCTCATATAACTAATAAACTCCATGTTAAGACAAAGAACACAAAACCTGCAATCTCAACCACGTAAAGGTCGAGTTCAGGTCAAAACAGGCCAAGCAGGCTTGCTTCGAGCAAGCAGTGGCCCAGATTTGGCCCATCACGCATGGGTTGGATTTGGGCCCATGATTATTTATTCGACTGACTGTGCACGCAGTTTCGTTCCTGATTTTTAAGCATTTCCGAATTCCGTTACAAATAACTTGCAAGCATGTAATTAATTAGGACTATCTACTGTTTTCAATTGATAGGGACAAACACGACAAGAAACGTAGTTGTTATAGGATACCCCTTTAAAATAAGAACGAGATGAGCCTCGACGAAAAATAAACAAAACGCGCAGATGCGGGGCCCTTGTTAAATGTATATTATCGAAGCATTTAGTTTCCAGGACGGGTTGTTTAGCTAAGCTCACGACCCTCCTAAAATAACAATACGTTAGACTCTTTAGGACGCGCCTTAATAAATCTTACCTTCTTAAACCCGGGTGCACATTTATGTGACCCAAATCCAATTCTCAACGGAGTCGAAACGTGTTTCTAACCACGGGTACATTGATTGTGGCGTGGTTCGAGGTACGTGTCCATGACGTTGCAAATTCATTTAAAATAAGAATGAGATGAGCCTCACCAAATAAAATACAAATTACGGGGCCCTCAGTAAATATTTGTTTTTTTAAAAATTGTTTAGATTTCAGGAAGGACCGTTTAGCAAAATTCCACGGTCCTACCCAAAATAAATACGCTAGTCGCTTTGGGCGCGCCTTTAATAATTTAATTTCCTTAAACTCGGGTGCACATTGATGTGACCCCAAATCCAAATCTCAACGGAGTCAAAGTATGTTGACGACCACGGGTACATCGATTGTAACGCGGTTCGAGATACATTCTCACAACGTTGCAATTTTTGATAAAAACAGTAAATGATAAAAGCGGTTAAAAGTTAAATTTTGCACATAAGTTCACACTTGTATAAAATCAGATAATCAAGCCGAATATAACAGTTGAGCGACCGTGCTAGAACCACGGAACTCGGGAATGCCTAACACCTTCTCCCGGGTTAACAGAATTCCTTATCCGGATTTTTGGTACGCAGACTGTAATATAGAGTCATTATTTTCCTCGATTCGGGATTAAAATTGGTGACTTGGGACACCCTAAACCTCCCAAGTGGCGACTCTGAAATAAATAAACAAATCCCGTTTCGATTGTCCTTTAATTGGAAAAAACTCCCTTGCACCCCCTCGGGTGCGGAAAAAGGAGGTGTGACAGCTCTGGCGACTCTGCTGGGGATTGTAACCCAGAACCACTGGTTCAGGGTTAAGAATTCGAGCTTAGTGTAATTGCTATTATTTGGCTTTATTTATTATCTGATTTTATTACATGTTTTGAGCCTAATGTGCTAAATGCTGCTTTTACTGCTTTGATATTGTTGGAACTGTACATATAAACTGTGCCGAAACCCTTCTCTTCTCTCTTGAGGAGTGCACGCTGGTCGTGACTTCTTTCTGTTAGTGTCATATACCAAAATAGAACGAGGATTCGGAGGAGTTGAAAAATCGGATGGCCTTTTGGTTACCGGTACACAGCTCCCATCCTTGGCTCGAGTTGTCCGCTCGGGTAAGCCAGGTCTAGAACAAATACCCAGGTTATGAACTTAGTATAACAAAGCCACATGCCGGATCCCTAGTAGGAACGTTTATTTGCATCATGCGCATTTGACTTAGGGGACTCAACACAGGGGTTGGGTCCGTCTAGGGCTAGCAACCTGATATGAAAAGACCGTCCTGCTGCATCTTGCTTGCTTTATGCATTTACTTGTTTCAAGGCTTGCATGCCGACCGGTTTCTGAATAACGGATAAGGAAATAATTACTTTTGAAAGATCAATACCCAGAAAATGGTTAAAACTCTGCCAGAATTTTGAAAAAAAAAAAGAAAAGAAAATGTGTGTCTTATTAATTTGTTTTAGTAAGGGTCTTTGATTCATTTCTAAGAGAAATAGTGTGTCTCTAAAATTCGGCTTATGCCTGAACTACGTCAGTTTGATTCTCGCAGGGTGCAAAATACGTAGGCAACCCCCATCGGGCTCAACTTGTTTTTCAAAATATAGGTACAATCCAAATAACGAAAGTTTTTAACATCGTGCTTTTTCGGAAACAACCAAAATTTCGTTTTTCTAGAAAAAATAGTGTGTCAATTTGTGTATTTGAGTCCAATGAGTCTGGATCTTCGCTTAATCACCCCAATAAACATGCAGAATGAGCATGAGTTCAAGTTTGCCGGTAACAGTTAGAAGCAAAATCCCCCTGGAAGTGCGATTATGGTGGGAGGATTTGGAAAAGTCAGAGCAAGACAAGGTCAAACTGCACCTGGGAGGTCTGGTTGATTTGTTGAAGGTCAGGCCTCGGTGCGACATCATAAAGGCTTTGGTTACATTTTGGGATCCGGCCCACAACGTGTTCCGTTTCTCAGATTTTGAACTCACCCCAACCTTAGAAGAAATGGCGGGTTACATGGACGTCACTGAAGGTTTGAGATACAAATACCTGATCGCTTCAAGGGCTGTGAATTCACACAAATTCATGGATCTGTTGAAGATAAGCAAAGGAGTCCCATACGCTAAACTGGATAGAGGTTTTTCTACCCTACAATTCATATACCAGAGGTACGGGAGCAAAGGGGGATTTAATGATCCAGAAAGTGGTATTTGCAGCAGGGGAAATCTGGTAAAATGGAAGGAGCATAGGCGGTTCGCTTTTATGGTGGCATTTTTGGGCCTTGTGGTGTTTCCCCGAAAAGATAGAAATATCGACCTGAAGGTGGCTGGAATCGTCAAAATCCTGATTACCAACGATAAAAGCATCCTTGCTCCTATGATAATGTCAGAAATATACCGAGCCCTCACGGCTTGTAAGGCCGGAGCAGACTTCTTCGAAGGGTGCAACTTGTTGTTACAGATGTGGATGATCGAACACTTGTGTCACCATCCTCAGTATATGCGCTACATGTCTACAAATGGGGGCTGCATCGAGGGTTATAGCCTAAGGGTTTTAGGTTTTCGATCACCGGGAGGGTTTGAAGAATGGTTATCCTATCTCCGGGTCATCACCGCAGACCAAATAAACTGTACTTTGGGTTGGCTTTCTGTGGAAGAAATCATATACATGCCCGCCACTGGTCCTCATTTCCTCTTGATGGGACTCAGGGGTATTCAACCTTATGCCCCTTACAGGGTAATGAGACAGTTGGGAAGATGTCAAGTACTACACCCGGACGAAGATCTCAGCACTTATGCAGTCGAGGTCAGCAGTGACGGCCAATTTCCTGAAAAGACAGTTCGTTGCATATGGAGTGAATGCCAGTACTTGACGGCAAATACCCGGGTAAATGATGTGTCTAGGGGTGAAGTCTCGCCGGCCTATCTCACTTGGCATAACAAGAGGCCCACCAAACGGCCTCACCTCCAAGAATTTGTTGAGTCATCGCAAGAACAATGGGACTGGCTCGCAAGAGAAGAAGGTTACCTGGTTGAAATCAGGAAGCTGAAGCGACAAGTTGAAAGGATTGTATTCGAAAACAACGTGCAAGTCGCCCAAGAGCAGGCTGAAAAAGACAAGCTAGCCCAAGAGAACCAAACCCTGAAGGCCCGCCTTCGACAAGCCAGTAATAATAACATCGACCGACAGAAGCGCTGCTCCGACGAAAGAATGATAGCCAGTTTGAGAAATCAGGTCATCCAGAGCTGAGAAGAATTAGACCAATCAGAGGCTTGCATAGCAAGGATGAGGGTCAAATGGGCAGAAGGTACAATGGCCCGGAGGAAGCGCCTACAGCAAATCATGAGGAATTGTGAACTGAGCGTCAAAGCAGCAAAGGAAACAAATTCCGCCCTGCAAGGGCGGATCTTCAAGCAAACACAAGATGCCCAAGCCGATAGGAGACGCTATTACAATGCAATGACAAAAATGGAAAGGCAAATGGATATGTTCCAGGATCAGCTCGCCACCAATGCACAGACGCTAGGATTAAAGAGCCAACAGATAAGGCAGTTGTTCGCAGAAAGGGACAACATTCGAGCAAGAATTGACGAAATCGGGCATTACATCTACCTAAAATGTTTGGCATGCGAGCAAACACCTCGGGAAACCCTCATTGCTTCCATCATGGGCTGCGTCCACCGGATTATGAACAAGTTGAAGAGCTTGCAAAGAGACCTTACACCTAGGGCCGCGAAAGGGCCGAAAGATGCCTCGTGGGTCCCTAAGTTGGAAAATTAGTTGTTGATCGAGTCCTGGTCATTTTGTTTGTTGTTTCCCCATATGTTGTTTTCTTTTCCTCAAACCAAGTTTAAAACCGTGAAGTCTGTACTGTTGCTATTTTGTTTGAAGCGATGTGTAATAGCAAATTTTGATAATGAAATTAAGCGACTCCGGAAGAATTTCTATGTGTCTTTACTTCGAGGCAGAACTACGCCTGGTCTGATTCACGCGGGGACGTGATACGTAGGCAATCCCCATAAGATTCGACCGCTTCTAATAAAGAGAGAAAAGAAAATACATAATAACATAAAACACAGGGTTTTTCCAAAATACTTAAAAGGGGGGACGAATGAGCAAACCGGGATGACGCATGTTGTTTGAAGCAAAGCATGTAGAAACGGTTAACTGCCTAGGTGCATTGCATCCTCTATGTGTTATGATCAAATCTGTTAAACTCTAACGCTAACAAAGTTTGTTGCTGTCTGATTCAGACAAGTTAGTTGTTAAAGAACTCTGGCAACACACTCCTACCAAACCAGATCCAAAGGACCGGTAGCAACAAGCATGACTACTTCAGAGAATAGTAATAAGGAAGAAAGGCCAATGAGCCAGTTGCTAAAAGAAGCGATGGAAAAGATCGAAACGATGGGACTAGAGATGAATGCAATGCAGCTAGCCCTAGCCAAAACACAAAAAAGCCCTGAAACACTGGGACACCTGCCGGAATACCCTCACTCTGGCCCTTCCACAAGCCGTCCAAATCCCCTTTATCATCAAGAAAGAAGCCCTCATGATTCCCAAGCTCCACCACCCCATCAACCTCTCCCAACACCCAATATTCCCATTTTTGTAGGACCAACCTCAGCCCCTTTGCAAAGAACGACCAGTGAGCCATTGTTTCAGGCTCACGATACACAATACTATCCCCCCGAGCCTACGTTTCATGCACCCGAACCACAGGATTACAATCCACATTTGGAAGTACCGGCAGAGGTTGAGAAGCCGGTTAAGGCCCCTGAAAAGGATGAAGTGTTGAGGAAGTTCAAAAGCCTGAAGCAGTCCTTCAGGAACTTGCACGGATTGGGCAATCAAATCAGTGTAGCATACAAAGATCTGTGTCCTTTCCCAGACGTCCAACTCCCGGCTGGTTTTAAGATGCCTAAGTTTGATTTATATGAAGGGCATGGTGATCCCATGGCACATTTGCGGGGATTCTGCAGCAAAATGAGAGGGGCAGGCGGCAAGGATGAGCTGTTGATAGCTTATTTCGGCCAAAGTCTGAGCGGATCTGCACTGGAATGGTATACCAGGCAGGATTTCAGCAGGTGGTACATGTGGGATGATCTGGCGCAGGCTTTTGCAGGTCATTTCCAGTACAATCTAGAGATAGTCCCTGACCGTCTCACGTTATTGAGAACTGGGAAGAAGCCCGGGGAAAGTTTTCGCGAGTTCGGGTTCCGCTGGAGAGAGCAAGCAGCTAGAGTCGATCCTCCCATGAGAGAGGGAGAGATGGTGGACTATTTTTTGCAGACATTGGATCCAACCTACTTTGGTCACTTGGTGACAACGGTTGGAAAATCTTTCAACGAGGTGGTCAAGATAGGGGTCATGATAGAAGAGGGTTTGAGGTCTGACAAGATCTTGAACTATTCGGCACTCAAGGCCACAACCCAGGCCATTCAAAACGGCACGGGAGGTGCGTTGAGAAGAAAGAAAGAAGAGGTTGCCACGATCGAGGCAGGCAGTTGGTCCAGGGCTGGCAGGCCACACTACAACCAACCCAGACCTCACAGGTCAGAATACCCATACAGCCCACCACAAAATTTCTATCCACCTCGAGAACCACATTGTTCCGTACACCAAGCCCAGGCATACACTCAGCCTCCGGTTCGCCCACAATGGCGCGCACCAGCCCCCCACAACACATACCCAGCTCCACATAATAACTACCCACCGCAAAACACCTACCCTCCACCAAGGGCATATAGAAACCCTTCAGGAATAGGCTTTCGGGGAAATCCAGATGCTAGGAATGACAGGTTGCGGAAGCAGAGAACCTTCACGGAGCTGGGAGAAACCTACACCGCTTTGTTCCACAAGCTGCGGCAATTGAGTTTGGTTAGTCCTGTCCAGACTCGAGAACCAAATCCCCCACCTCAGAATTTGGATCGATCAATCAGTTGTGAATACTGTTCAGGGATGCTCGGGCATGATACCGAGAAGTGCTGGAAATTAAGGCATGCCATACAAGATCTTATTGACACCAATAAGATCGAGGTCCAGACACCAGAAGCTCCTAACATCAACCAAAACCCACTGCCAGCGCACCACGAAACTCACATGATTGAGTTGGTATGTGAGGGAGGAGAATTGAGAAAACCCTCACAAACAGTGATGATGATCCAAGCCGCCCCGAAAGAAGTCTTAACCAGTGGAGGAACGAGTGTACAGTCGCAGGGAGAAGGCGTCAAGCCGGTAGTGATATTAGGAAAGAGCCCGTCCGCCATAACAAGCAAACCCGAGCCAAGCAAGTTGGTAATACCAGGGATCCCGCCCACACCGGCGGTCATGTTAAAAGGGGTATGTAGAGAACGGGTGACCATAAAGCCTGTGGTCCAGCTGCCAATGATTGACAGCAGGGCTGTGCCTTGGAAATATGAAAAGGCGGTGGTGATGTACAAAGGAAAACCGGTGGAAAAAGTCAGTTGTGAAGCGCAAGGGCTGACTCGATCAGGTCGATGTTTTGCTCCGGTGGAGCTAAGAAGAACCAACCCAGTTGCAACCAAGAAACCTGTGTCCGAAGAAGAGGCTGAAGAATTCCTGAGGAAGATGAAAGTACAAGACTATTCTGTGGTCGAGCAGCTGAGAAAAACACCGGCCCAGATCTCACTGTTGTCATTGCTGATCCATTCTGAGGAGCATCGTCGGGCCCTGTTGAAGATATTGAACGAGGCTCATGTACCCAGTGAGATTTCTGTAAACCACCTGGAAACCATTGCCAGCAAGATTTTCGAGGTGAACAGGGTAACATTCTCAGATGATGACCTGCCGGTGGAAGGCACGGAGCATAACAAAGCCCTATACCTAGCTGTCAAATGTGAAGACTCGGTGGTAACTCGAGTATTGGTGGATAACGGCTCAAGCGCCAATATTTGCCCACTATCTACCTTGAACCAGTTAAAGATCGACCACGGAAGGATCCACAAGAACAGTATCTGTGTCCGAGGGTTTGACGGAAACGGAACTGCCACTGTGGGGGATGTTGTACTTGAACTGACCATTGGTCCGGTCCTGTTTACCATGGAATTCCAGGTGTTGGACGCCACAGTATCTTACAACCTGCTGTTGGGACGACCCTGGATTCATGCAGCCAAAGCGGTGCCTTCCACCCTACATCAGATGGTGAAGTTCGAGTGGGAAAGACAAGAGGTCGTGTTACACGGCGAGGATACAACGTGCACCATGGGCGGAACCATTGTACCTTTCATAGAGACCGCTGATGACAAAGGTCCTTGGGTCTACCAGATTTTCGATACAGGGTCGGCCAACAAAATTTCTGAAGGAGAAATCATCCCGCACCCTAGGGTAGCTGCCGCAACAGTCATGATGGTCTCAGAAATGCTGGGTAATGGATTTGTGCCGGGAAAAGGCCTGGGAGTCGAGCTTCAAGGGATTGTCCAACCTGTCTCCCTTCCTAAAAATCTGGAAACTTTCGGATTGGGGTTCAAACCAACCGCAGCAGATAGGAAGCAAGCGCGAAAAATGAAGAAGAGGGTCTGGTTTCTGCCTAAACCAGTGCCACGCCTCTCAAGGTCTTTTGTCAAAGCAAGTGCCAAGGGGTCACCGGTCCCAAAGATTCTAAGACATTTGATCGGTATAAAGGAAGACCTGAATCAGAGTTTTGAGAGTTTATTCGCGGATGTCAGTATGGTGGAAGCTGGAGAAGGTTCCAGCAGAGCAGAGATACAGTTTGTGGGGCCTGAGGCCAGGACCAACAATTGGACGGTTACTCCTCTTCCTGTACGAGGGGAGTCTTGGTAGTAGGCTTTGATTTATGTTTTGTGTGTTTTGTTTTGTTCGGATTATTCAAGGGTGTAATCCAAATTTTACTTTCGTTTTTTGTAAAAGTGTGAACCCTTTTATCCCGCAAGTTTAATAAAGTTCTTTTCTTTTGTCCTATCTTAATTTTGTTTTGTTCTTTTTCTTTCTGAACAGTTCTCTTTTTACTGGTTCTAATGACATGGCATGCACAGCGGATCTTCGACCTAGTCTAATAAATCAATCTGAAACCGACTCAATGATGCAAAAGGTCGTTTGTGACGATGAATCGGAATGTGACGAAGGTGGAGCCTTCGAAGAGATAAACCGAGAATTATGCCAATTTGAAGAGAAACCCAAGCCTAACCTAAATGACACTGAGGCTGTGAATCTAGGGGACGCTGATAACGTCCAAGAGACCAAAATTAGCATCCACATCGAGCCGAATGTCAGAGCAGAATTGATCAAAACTCTCATGGAATTCAAAGATGTTTTTGCATGGTCATATGATGATATGCCTGGATTAAGCACCAATTTAGTGGTTCACAAATTGCCCACTGACCCGGCATACCCTCCGGTCAAGCAAAAACTAAGGAAATTTAAAACAGAAATGAGTGTAAAAATCAAAGAAGAGGTGATTAAGCAGTTGCAGGCAAAGGTCATTCGGGTCACTCGATATCCCGAGTGGTTGGCCAATGTGGTACCAGTCCCAAAGAAGGATGGAAAAATCAGGGTGTGCGTCGACTACCGCAACCTCAACAAAGCAAGTCCCAAGGACAATTTTCCGTTACCCAACATTCATATCCTGATCGATAATTGCGCTGGGTGCGAGATCGGATCCTTTGTGGATTGCTATGCGGGTTATCATCAGATCCTAATGGACGAAGAGGATGCTGAGAAGACAGCGTTTATTACGCCATGGGGAACCTACTGCTATCGGGTAATGCCGTTCGGGTTAAAGAACGCCGGGGCAACGTACATGCGAGCAATGACTGCTGTGTTTCATGACATGATACACAAGGAAATCGAGGTGTACGTCGATGATGTGATCATCAAATCTTGGCGTCAGGAGGACCATGTAGCAGACCTAAGGAGATTTTTCCAAAGACTCCGGAGGTATGATATCAAGCTTAACCCGGCCAAATGCGCATTCAGGGTTCCATCAGGAAAGTTGCTAGGATTCATCGTCAGTCGACGGGGGATTGAGTTAGACCCATCCAAAATTGAATCCATCCGAGATTTGCCACCGCCAAGGAACAAAACAGAGGTAATGAGTTTGCTGGGTAGACTCAATTACATCAGCAGGTTCATCGCTCAACTCACAGCAACTTGTGAGCCCATATTTCGGCTGCTGAGAAAGGATGCTGCAGTAGGTTGGACGGCAGAGTGTCAGGAGGCTTTCGACCAAATCAAAGGGTATCTGTCTAATCCACCCGTATTGGTCCCGCCTAAGCCCGGGAAGCCCCTAATTCTTTACCTGATGGTCTTGGAAAATTCATTTGGTTGTGTATTGGGGCAACACGATGACACAGGAAGGAAGGAGCAGGCCATCTACTATCTTAGCAAGAAATTCACAGTACATGAGGTCAAGTACACTCAACTCGAGAAAACATGTTGTGCCTTAACTTGGGTAGCTCAGAAGTTGAAGCACTACCTGTCTTCGTATACTACTTATCTCATATCCCGTTTGGACCCATTGAAGTATATCTTTCAGAAACCTATGCCCACGGGAAGGTTGGCAAAATGGCAAATTCTGCTCACAGAGTTTGATATCGTCTATGTAACAAGGACGGCCATGAAAGCCCAGGCGCTGGCAGACCATTTGGCAGAGAATCCCGTTGATGAAAAATACGAGCCCTTAAGAACGTATTTTCCTGACGAAGAGGTAATGCATACAAATGAGTTGGAATTGCCCGAGGAACCGGGTTGGAAGCTTTTCTTCGATGGAGCTGCAAACGCAAAAGGGGTTGGAATAGGAGCGGTACTCATTTCTGAAACAGGACGCCATTATCCGGTTACGGCTCAACTACGCTTCTATTGCACCAACAATATGGCCGAGTATGAGGCTTGCATTCTGGGTCTGCGTTTGGCTGCTGACATGGATGTCCAAGACGTCTTGGTCTTGGGAGACTCGGACCTCTTGGTACATCAAATTCAGGGTGAATGGGAAACACGAGATCTAAAACTCATACCATACCGACAATGCTTGCATGATCTGAGCAAGCAATTTCGATCGGTGAAGTTCAAACACATCCCGAGAGTTCACAATGAGGTTGCGGATGCCTTGGCCACCTTAGCATCAATGTTGCACCACCCTGACAAAATGTATGTTGATCCTCTACACATCCAGGTCCGTGATCAGCACGCCTACTGCAATGCCATAGAAGAAGAAGCAGATGGCGAACCCTGGTTTCATGATATCAAGGAATACCTCAGGATGGGGATATATCCAGAACATGCCTCTGGGGACCAAAAAAGAGCCCTTCGGCGTTTGTCTAATGGTTTCTTCCTCAGTGGAGGAGTATTGTACAAAAGAACCCCGGATTTGGGATTGTTGAGATGCATAGATGCCCGTCAAGCAACGACAGTTATGGTAGAGGTACATGCGGGAGTTTGCGGACCACACATGAGCGGATATGTGTTGGCAAGAAAGATCCTTCGAACAGGGTGTTATTGGCTCACCATGGAACACGACTGTATCACTTTCGTGAGGAAATGCCATCAGTGCCAGATACATGGAGATTTGATTCATTCTCCGCCAACAGAGTTACATACGATGTCAGCACCATGGCCGTTTGTGGCATGGGGCATGGATGTCATTGGGCCCATCGAGCCGGCAGCATCCAACGGTCATAGGTTCATTCTAGTGAACATTTATTACTTCACCAAATGGGTTGAGGCTAAAACCATCAAATCAGTAACCAAGAAGGCAGTGGTGGACTTTGTTCACTCCCATATCATCTGCAGATTTGGGATCCCAAAAGTGATCATCACGGATAACGGTGCGAATCTTAATAGCAGCTTGATGAGAGAGGTATGCCAACAATTCAAGATTACCCACCGCAATTCCACCCCATATCGTCCCAAGGCGAATGGAGCAGTCGAAGCAGCCAATAAGAATATCAAGAAGATACTGCGAAAGATGGTGGAAGGTTCCAGACAATGGCACGAGAGATTACCCTTTGCTTTG
Source organism: Nicotiana tabacum (assembly GCF_000715075.1). Lineage (NCBI taxonomy): Eukaryota > Viridiplantae > Streptophyta > Magnoliopsida > Solanales > Solanaceae > Nicotiana > Nicotiana tabacum. Next base: position 123,404,331 of record NC_134082.1, read on the forward strand.
TTGGGTTACCGCACTACCGTCCGAACTTCCATAGGCACAACTCCTTATTTGTTGGTGTATGGAACTGAGGCCGTAATACCGGCGGAGGTCGAAATTCCGTCCCTCCGAATTATCGCTGAAGCCGGGATTGATGATGATGAATGGGTAAAAGCTCGATTGGAACAGTTGAGCCTGATAGATGAGAAAAGATTGGCAGCAGTGTGTCATGGTCAGCTGTACCAGAAGAGAATGGCAAGAACATATAATAAGAAGGTGCGCCCCAGGAAGTTTGAGGTAGGGCAGCAGGTATTGAAGAAGATCCTCCCACATCAGGTCGAGGCAAAAGGCAAATTCGCCCCAAATTGGCAAGGGCCTTATATCGTGACCAGAGTATTGTCCAACGGTGCTTTGTGTTTGACAGATGTCGAAGGTAGATGTGTCGACATGGCTATCAATTCAGATGCAGTCAAGAGATATTATGCGTAATTTATTTAATTATGGCAATTTTTGGTTTACTTGTTTGTATTTGGCATTTATTGGATAATGAGATGACGGAGGCAATTCTTTCTTCTATCCAAACACTTTTTAACCCTTGTTTCCCCCTTTGAGCCTTAAGTTATTCTTTCATACCCCTCTTTTGGAATCACTAATGGAAAAGACATGAAAAAAAAGGAAAAGAAAAGAAAGGAAAAAAAAAGAAAAGGAAAAGAAAATGAAAAGAAAGAAAAGAAAAAATAAAAAGGAATATAAAACCGTGGGAATTACGTTTGACCTGATTCCTCGAAGAGGATACGTAGGCGCCTCACGGCTCGGTCATAGTGTGCATCATAGCGAATATAGGATGCATAGTGTACATAGTGTGCACAATAGGCACAGTGTGCGTAACGCACATAGCGCAACATAAGTGTAAAAAAATAAATTCCCCAAGCAAGAAAACTGGGGCAGAGGTTATGTTTTAAGTTCCAACAAAGGTTTAATTCCAAAAGTTGTAGCACATCACCCATCAAATTATTTTCAGTTTTATAGCCTTTCTTCAACCCCACACCAGTGCCAACATCAACGTCCAAAAGACCTCCCGATCAATGTTCAAGAGATGTCGAGTCAGGCAAATACGGCCGAGGATAATACACCGATCCCCAGCAAAGAAGAGGATCGCAAGACTGGGAATGAATTGATGGTCAAAGGAATCCCCAAAAGAGAGGATCGTGTCTACAACGCCCCGATTCCTCGAAAGAAATAAAATGAGAGAGTCTTATCGGTGAAAACCTTCACAGGCACCGAGAGGCGATGTAAGATGAGGGATATGAAATGAGAGAGTCTTATTGGTGAATACCTTCACAAGCACCATAAGGCGCCGGGAGATGAGAGAAAAGAGAGAGTCTCATTAGTGAAAACCCCTCGAAGGGCACTATGAGGCGACAAGACAGATCCACCAAAAGCTACCACATTCGAAACGAAATGGACACTCCTTTATCATCCCCAGCAAATCAGACCATCGGGAAAATCGATTGATACAAATAGACTGGGTCGGGAATCTATGGTGCATGACATGATCACGAGGACCAGTCATATACTCCAGATAAGTTCTTTTGAGTTTCTCCTCCCACCAAAGTATCGGTTCAGAAAGATTTTCTCCTTTTTCTACCTTTTACTTCTTTTCCTAAAATGTGTCTTGAAAGGATTTTTCAAAGCTTACTACCAGAAACCGGAGGGGAATTCATCCAATGCAGGATAATACAAACAGTCCTAAAGGCCGATCCCAGGCAATGCAGTGATCGTGCCCGGCAATTTTGGAGGAAGTAAGCTCATAAAGGGAGTGGTTTCAGGAGTTAAAAGCAGACTCCCACAGCATGTGCTTAAAGAGAAAGCAGAAAAGGGGATTAATTGAAAGTCAATCCCCAGCAGGCTAGAGACCCTCAGCAGGCAACTCTGCCCATTAATCAATTATGGGGACAAAGAGCAAGAAAAGGGGAAAAGAGAAAAATCGTTCGCCGGAAAGGCACCCTCTACCACCACGATTAAAACTGACTAAATCCTTTTGTCTGCTGCAGGAGAACAAAATAATTGATAATGGCAGCAAGACGCAACGCCAGGGAAACCACCAAAAATCGGGGCAGAAAATTTTCTGCCGATTGTCGAAAATTTTCTCGGAAGAAGTATAATGCGGGAATACATTTAAGTTCTAGGTCGCCCACCAGTATAATGCGGGAATACATTTAAGTTCTAGGTCGCCCACCAGTATAATGCGGGAATACATTTAAGTTCTAGGTCGCCCACCAGTATAATGCGGGAATACATTTAAGTTTTAGGTCGCCCACCAGTATAATGCGGGAATACATTTAAGTTCTAGGTCGCCCACCAGTATAATGCGGGAATACATTTAAGTTCTAGGTCGCCCACCAGTATAATGCGGGAATACTTTTAAGTTCTAGGTCGCCCACCAGTATAATGCGGGAATACATTTAAGTTCTAGGTCGCCCACCAGTATAATGCGGGAATACATTTAAGTTCTAGGTCGCCCACCAGTATAATGCGGGAATACATTTAAGTTCTAGGTTGCCCACCAGTATAATGCGGGAATACATTTAAGTTCTAGGTCGCCCACCAGTATAATGCGGGAATACATTTAAGTTCTAGGTCGCCCACCAGTATAATGCGGGAATACATTTAAGTTCTAGGTCGCCCACCAGTATAATGCGGGAATACATTTAAGTTCTAGGTCGCCCACCAGTATAATGCGGGAATACATTTAAGTTCTAGGTCGCCCACCAGTATAATGCGGGAATATATTTAAGTTCTAGGTCGCCCACCAGTATAATGCGGGAATACATTTAAGTTCTAGGTCGCCCACCAGTATAATGCGGGAATACTTTTAAGTTCTAGGTCGCCCACCAGTATAATGCGGGAATACATTTAAGTTCTAGGTCGCCCACCAGTATAATGCGGGAATACATTTAAGTTCTAGGTCGCCCACCAGTATAATGCGGGAATACATTTAAGTTCTAGGTCGCCCACCAGTATAATGCGGGAATACATTTAAGTTCTAGGTCGCCCACCAGTATAATGCGGGAATACATTTAAGTTCTAGGTCGCCCACCAGTATAATGCGGGAATACATTTAAGTTCTAGGTCGCCCACCAGTATAATGCGGGAATACATTTAAGTTCTAGGTCGCCCACCAGTATAATGCGGGAATACATTTAAGTTCTAGGTCGCCCACCAGTATAATGCGGGAATACATTTAAGTTCTAGGTCGCCCACCAGTATAATGCGGGAATACATTTAAGTTCTAGGTTGCCCACCAGTATAATGCGGGAATACATTTAAGTTCTAGGTCGCCCACCAGTATAATGCGGGAATACATTTAAGTTCTAGGTCGCCCACCAGTATAATGCGGGAATACATTTAAGTTCTAGGTCGCCCACCAGTATAATGCGGGAATACATTTAAGTTCTAGGTCGCCCACTAGTATAATGCGGGAATACATTTAAGTTCTAGGTCGCCCACCAGTATAATGCGGGAATACATTTAAGTTCTAGGTTGCCCACCAGTATAATGCGGGAATACATTTAAGTTCTAGGTCGCCCACCAGTATAATGCGGGAATACTTTTAAGTTCTAGGTCGCCCACCAGTATAATGCGGGAATACATTTAAGTTCTAGGTCGCCCACCAGCATAATGCGGGAATACATTTAAGTTCTAGGTCGCCCACCAGTATAATGCGGGAATACATTTAAGTTCTAGGTCGCCCACCAGTATAATGCGGGAATACATTTAAGTTCTAGGTCGCCCACCAGTATAATGCGGGAATACATTTAAGTTCTAGGTTGCCCACCAGTATAATGCGGGAATACATTTAAGTTCTAGGTCGCCCACCAGTATAATGCGGGAATACATTTAAGTTCTAGGTTGCCCACCAGTATAATGCGGGAATACATTTAAGTTCTAGGTCGCCCACCAGTATAATGCGGGAATACTTTTAAGTTCTAGGTCGCCCACCAGTATAATGCGGGAATACTTTTAAGTTCTAGGTCGCCCACCAGTATAATGCGGGAATACATTTAAGTTCTAGGTCGCCCACCAGCATAATGCGGGAATACATTTAAGTTCTAGGTCGCCCACCAGTATAATGCGGGAATACATTTAAGTTCTAAGTCGCCCACCAGTATAATGCGGGAATACATTTAGCTCTAGATTTTGGAATCAGTGGCCCCGCCTGAAGACGGAAGGTTACAACAGAGATCCCCAAGCAGGAAACAATAAAATCCCCAGCGCCAAGAGGCAGAAGGCTGCCAAAGCAAGCGCACATTCAAAGGAAAGAAGGGACGCGTCTCAGAAGAAGCAGTTCGGAAACATTATAGCATGCTCAACGTAACAATTTTGATGAAAAGCCATACCGCCGAAGAAACAATTGAAAGGCTTGAAGAAGAGGGTATGTTCCCAACGAGTCAAGCGAAGTGATGAAAACTAGCATTCAGAAAAGGCGAAGGACCAGCATCATCTCCAAAGTTCACAAAATAAAGGCATCAGAGGAAAGCATTAGCCGACAAGAAAGCAAGGCAACAAGAACAAGTTGAAAATAGAAGAGATCTCACACTCTAGCTTAACTTCTTGTTTTTCCTTTCAAGAATAATGTAACAAGGAGATCAGTGAGCAGTAGCATCCTACAGCAGCATGCAACAGCGCACAACAGTAGCAAGCACTACAGTCACACAGTAGTCCCAGCTACCAAAATTTCCCGAACTACATTGACCTGATTCCTGTTCAGCCCAGGATATGTAGGAAACCTCTAAAGCAAAGGTTCGGTCAAATCTTTTTTCAAAAAAATGCCTCACACGGAGTACTCAGACGAGCAAAAATCGCCCGCTTTATCTTTGCGCGAAAACTCTTCGTGTCTTCGGGCAAAGAGGGGCAGTTGTAAGCACGTGATTTTTGCTTCGCGAAAGTTACTCCAAAAAAAAAAAAAAAATCAAAAATATATGTTAAAATGGTGTGTTAATTGTTATAGGTGTTAACCAATATGTGTGTAAGTTTATTTTAATTTTTACAATTTTTAGGAATTGTTAGTTTAATTTGTTGGTTTGGAAAAAGGAAAGGGAAAATCGGATTGGGCCCCAAAATGAGGCCCAAAGCCAAGACAAGACCCAGTCCAAACCAGGCCTGCCCAGACATGTCCCCAAAATGACGCCACATAGAGCGTTCGATCTGAGCCATCCGTCCAGGCCAATCCAACGGCTCAGGACCTCTTTCAGCAACCCGTTTTAAAAACCCGACCCAATAACCAGTCTGACCCAACCCCTCACTTAAACCAAACGACCCCGTTTAACTACCAAACGACCCCGTCTCATTTCTCACCATCAGATCCAAGCCGTTGAGATCATCTGATCTAACGGCTTAGATCCAATCCCCTACCCCGTATATAAACCCTCTATCACTCCCCACGCCCCCTATCCGAACCCCCCCCCCCCTTCATCGTCCCCAAGCTCAAACCTGAAACCCCAAACCCTAGCAAGCCGCCCTAGCTTCCCTTTCACCAGAACCCGGCGGCACGAACGCCGGTGACCACCTCCTGAACACCCTAAGTCCCCCTCACTCTCCTGAACATGGATCTGCTATCCATTTGCCTCGAATGACTTTCCTTCGTCTCGAATCTTCATTTGAAGATTTGAGTCGAACCCGGACCTATGCCAAATTACCCCATCTTCATACCAGACATTCCCCTGACCCTCCTCGTGACCAAACCAAGCTCGGTTTGGTCCGAATCTACCCACGACTCCTAAAAAACCAGATCTGAAAATTCGGACCTTAGAACACATGCACCTGGGGAATCCGGCCAGTCTTAACAGGGGTTTGAGGTCTAATAGACCTTAGTCAAGGTGTTCTCATGTGAGAACACCCTGATTAAAGTTTGTTCGGCCTCAAGAGTTCGAAGTTGAGTCAGATTTGGGTCGTTTTGATTTCAAACTTTTTCGGTAAGTTTCCGTTTCTCTTTGTTTAGTTCTAATTAAGTTGTCAGCATGCTTCGTTGTGTTTGTTTGTTATTTTGTTATTTTTCATTCGGATTTCTTCCATCCCTGTCAAAGGCCTCTTATTTGGTCAATTGTTTTCTGTTTGTGTTCTTAATGTACCCCATGATAAACGTGATCGTCAATTAGATTAGTTGTCAAATGAGTTAATTCATATAGGCCCCCAGTAATTGAACAAAAGTTGTCTGATGCCCTTTAGGTCCCTGAATGTATTGTTTATATGAGCGACTGATTATTACATGTTATAATTAGTATAGTCGACCTGATAAATGTTGTCGATTAATTTCCTACGACTGAATGTTCAAATATTCTGAATGGACCTGTATTATGATTTGAGTGTTGGACATTATCTATGAATGCTAGTTTGTAACTACATTGTTGTAAACAACTAAAAGGATCAGGCTAGGGAAATTCTGAAATGGAACTTTCGGAAGTTCAAAATGTCCTGAGGCTGCAGTGATGCAGGACAGTAATAATCAAGGGCTAACAGGGGTAGTTTGGGGTTTGAGAAGAACAGAAAAATTATTTTTAATAAGCTGACAAGTAGGGTACTAATTTAGGATTAAACTAATGCTCAATGGGGAACAAGATACAAGGGTATGGGGTTTAAAATGAATAAATAAAATGAGCCCATAACTCTTGATTAAACAAAAACCAGGCGTGGGGAACAGGGGGCTGGCACCAAAAGATGCTTAGGCATGGGCTTAAAAGAGTATGGGCAGACTGCAAGTTGCAGCATGAAGGCAGCTTAACTGCACTGGGTCATTTGGCTTATAAATAAGCTGTTTTAGAACATAAGAGGGGGCTGGAATTTTTAGTCTTAAGGCTGGAACTTTTAGTCTGAAGAGAGGTCTAGTGAGTTCAAAAGAAAACTGAAAGAACATAAGGAAGTTTCCAATAAACACTGTAACCACACACTGTCTGAAAGCTATATAAGAACCCATATTGGTCAAGCTGTCATGGCCAAGTTCTGTTGTTTGCACTGACTGAGTTGCTTGTGATTGTTGAACTGCTGGTGTTGCTGCATTGGACACTCTTTTATTTCTGGTTTCATTACTCTTTTTCTGGGATTACTGGTTTGGCACGCGACTATTTGCTGGTCCTCTTTGTTCTAGGAAATATTGTTGGTTGTCTGAGGGTTGTGGAAAACATTTGGTTTGGTTTGTTGTTGTGTTGTTGCTGTGAATCTGCTGTTGCTGTTGTTTGCTGCGTACTACTCAGCTGATCCTTTTCCTTCTTCTTCTGTTCCTCTACATCAGGTACACAACCAAGGCACTATCAAATGTAATTGGAACATTGAGCATGAATGTGAAAAGAAAAGACCTGAAGTTGATTTTCATACATAGATTGTTATATTAGATATCATGTACTGTATGATAATTTTCATTCTTGTGTTGACAATAGAAGCAGTCTGTATGCCCAGTGTATCAATATAGGTTAGTTAAATGATAGCTTATATACGTATGCTGATAGGTGATAATATGCTCAATGAAATAGGTTGCATCTCAGATTTAGTTTACTTTGCAGTATATGCTGTAATGTATGCCAAGTATGAAAACTGTACATCATGGGTTAAGTTCTTCCTTTTCTGATTAATGGTCTCATATAACTAATAAACTCCCTGTTAAGACAAAGAACACAAAACCTGCAATCTCAACCACGTAAAGGTCGAGTTCAGGTCAAAACAGGCCAAGCAGGCTTGCTTCGAGCAAGCAGTGGCCCAGATTTGGCCCATCACGCATGGGTTGGATTTGGGCCCATGATTATTTATTCGACTGACTGTGCACGCAGTTTCGTTCCTGATTTTTAAGCATTTCCGAATTCCGTTAAAAATAACTTGCAAGCATGTAATTAATTAGGACTATCTACTATTTTCAATTGATAGGGACAAACACGACAAGAAACGTAGTTGTTATAGGATACCCCTTTAAAATAAGAACGAGATGAGCCTCGACGAAAAATAAACAAAACGCGCAGATGCGGGGCCCTTGTTAAATGTATATTATCGAAGCATTTAGTTTCCAGGACGGGTTGTTTAGCTAAGCTCACGACCCTCCTAAAATAACAATACGTTAGACTCTTTAGGACGCGCCTTAATAAATCTTACCTTCTTAAACCCGGGTGCACATTTATGTGACCCAAATCCAATTCTCAACGGAGTCGAAACGTGTTTCTAACCACGGGTACATTGATTGTGGCGTGGTTCGAGGTACGTGTCCATGACGTTGCAAATTCATTTAAAATAAGAATGAGATGAGCCTCACCAAATAAAATACAAATTACGGGGCCCTCAGTAAATATTTGTTTTTTTAAAAATTGTTTAGATTTCAGGAAGGACCGTTTAGCAAAATTCCACGGTCCTACCCAAAATAAATACGCTAGTCGCTTTGGGCGCGCCTTTAATAATTTAATTTCCTTAAACTCGGGTGCACATTGATGTGACCCCAAATCCAAATCTCAACGGAGTTAAAGTATGTTGACGACCACGGGTACAACGATTGTAACGCGGTTCGAGATACATTTTCACAACGTTGCAATTTTTGATAAAAACAGTAAATGATAAAAGCGGTTAAAAGTTAAATTTTGCACATAAGTTCACACTTGTATAAAATCAGATAATCAAGCCGAATATAACAGTTGAGCGACCGTGCTAGAACCACGGAACTCGGGAATGCCTAACACCTTCTCCCGGGTTAACAGAATTCCTTATCCGAATTTTTGGTACGCAGACTGTAATATAGAGTCATTATTTTCCTCGATTCGGGATTAAAATTGGTGACTTGGGACACCCTAAACCTCCCAAGTGGCGACTCTGAAATAAATAAACAAATCCCGTTTCGATTGTCCTTTAATTGGAAAAACTCCCCTTGCCCCCTCGGGTGCGGAAAAAGGAGGTGTGACAATGATCTATGTGAAACGAACCATGAATGAATTAGAGCAGCTTGAAAGGGATTTGGATCCTAGGCCCGCGGCGAGGCCGAACGACGCCCCGCGGACACCTAAGTTTGAAGCACTAGAGTATGCATAGGCCATGTCTGTAGTTTTCTACCTCTTGAGTCTGTCTTTTGTCTGTCCGTTATCTTTTCAGGTCAAGTATGTTTGCAGTCTTAGAGTCTGTGTTTGCTTTTAATTTGCGTCTGTTAGTTTCATTCCGGAAAATGTTTAGTTTGTAATAGTTTGTTTTAGTAATGAAAAATGAAATTTTCAAAAAAAAATTAATTCTTATTTCCACCCTTTACTTTTGCATTTATTTTTCACGAACTACGCTTGGTCTGATTCGTGCGGGGTCACGATACGTAGGCAATCTCTATAGGATTCGACCGTAATCGTAACAACAAAACGTAAGAAAGAGAGAGAGATAAAAATAAGGGAGCGAAAAAAAAAGAGAAAGAGAAAGGAAGAAATGAGCGGAAACACAAAAGAGAAAGAAATAAGAAAAAAGAAAAGAGCACAAAAATGTGAAAGCAAGGTAAAAATAAACAAGGAACGAAGTTCCGGGATGACGCATGCAATCAAGCAAATGCATAATAGAAATGATTAACTGTATAGGTGCATTCATGTCAACGTGCGGTTGTCAAATCTGTTAAGACTTAATCGCTAACAAAGTGGTTGTCTGATGTGTGAGTTCAGGCAGGTGGTTAGTTGATTGGCAGTTCTGGCAACTCACCCGTACAACACCCGGTCGAAAGATAAAGTAAACATGATAGGGCAGGACTCGAAAGTATGTGGGTGCTATGAAAGAAGAGATGAGGAAACTAAAAGCACAAATGGCTGAAATACATCGGGCATGGTCTCAGGGACATCCGGCACCACTATATCCCGCTAATTCATCTTACATCCCACCTCTGGATCTGGCTCAGGAGCCCACCATTCCCCACGCATCTTCAGGCTTCCCCTATCACGCCCAGGGCTATGGTACCACTTCATACGCTCCCCCAGCTCCACCCACCAAACAGAACCCTCCCCCACCCATGGTTCGAGTCTTTGTGGCACCTCCCCTAGCTCCATTACATAGATCGTCCAGTGAGCCGCTATTCCAAGCTCACGACACCCAATATTACCCTCCCGAACCCACTTTCAAAGCGCCTGAGCCATATAACTATTCTCCCCATTTTGAAATCCCGGGAGAAGTTGAGAAACCGGTTAAGAATGCAGAACAGGAGGAAGTGATTCGTAAAGTCAAAAGCCTGGAGCAATCCTTCAGGAACATGCATGGTTTAGGCAACCAAGTCAGCGTTGCATACAAAGATTTGTGCCCTTTCCCTGATGTTCAGTTGCCTGTGGGGTTTAAAATGCCGAAGTTTGACTTGTATGAGGGGCACGGTGACCCAGTAGCCCATCTGCGTGGCTTTTGTAGCAAAATGAGAGGTGCTGGGGGGAAGGATGAATTGTTGATAGCATATTTCGGTCAAAGCCTGAGCGGATCCGCACTAGAATGGTACACGAGACAGGACCCCGGCCGATGGTATACATGGGATGATTTGGCATAAGCATTCATTGGACATTTTCAGTATAACCTTAAGATAGTCCCTGACCGTCTGTCATTGTTGAAGCTGGAAAAGAAGCCTGGGGAAAGTTTTAGAGAGTTTGGTTTCCGCTGGAGGGAACAAGCAGCAAGGGTTGATCCTTCAAAGAGGGAGAGTGAGATGGTAGATTACTTCTTGCAAACACTAGAGCCTACCTATTTTGGTCATCTAGTGACATCTGTCGGAAAGTCGTTTAATGAAGTGGTAAAGATGGGAGCCATGATTGAGAAGGGATTGAAATCTAACAAGATCTTGAGCTACTCGGCATTGAAAGCAACCACCCAGGCCATCCAAAGTAGTACTGGTGGTGTGCTTGGAAAGAAGAAGAAGGAAGAAGTTGCTACGGTTGAAGCTAGTGCTTGGTCCAGGCCCAATAACCCTCCACCCTACTACAACCAACCCAGACCCCACCACCCAAACTACCAATATACCCCATATGGCTCACTGCAACACTACTATCCACCACAGAACCACACTTTTCTATCCACCACGCCCAGACCTACACTCAGCCTCCGGTGCACTCGCAATGGCGTGCACCGACTCCCCAAAACACACATCCACCCCCACAAAACACCTATCCACCTCCCAAGGCAAACATATCAGGAACCAGCTTCCGCCCAAACCAAGATTTTACAAGTGAGAAGGCCCCAAACAGAAAAACATTTACTCCGCTGGGAGAATCTTACATCGCTCTCTTCCATAGATTGAAACAGTTGGGAATGTTGACCCCAATTGAGTCCAAAGCACCAAACCCCCTTCCCATAAACCTAAACCATTCTATTAGCTGCGAGTATTGCTCAGGGATGCCGGGGCACAATACTGAAAAATGTTGGAAGTTGAAAAACGCGATACAAGAACTCATTGATAATCGCCGTATTGAAGTACAGGCTCCAGAGGCCCCAAACATCAATCAAAATCCATTACCAGCGCATTATGAAGCCAATATGATCGAACTGATACATAAGGGGATAGAGCCTAAAAATCCCTCGCAGACGGTTATGGTGATCCGTTCTACGGAAGTTAAGGTCAAAGAAAAGACAGTGAGCGCAAGGCCAGTGGTTTAGCTAAAAGTAATAAAAGATAAGCCAGTGTTGGTAATGGGAAAAGGACTATTTGTTGCTGCAAAAAAGCCAGAGCCAGTCAAGTTAGTGGTACCAGGGTTATCATCTGCGCCCGTGGTTGTTGTGAAAGGGGCCTACATAGAACCAGTTGTCATAAAACCGGTAGTCCAATTACCCGTGATTGATAGCAAAGCTATACCGTGGAAATATGACAAGGTAGTAGTGACATACAAAGGAAAGGAAATTGAGGAAGAGAGTTGTGGAGCACAAGGACTAACTCGGTCGGGACGTTGTTTTGCTCCCAAAGAGTTGAGAAAGGCTAGGGGCGCTAAAGACAATCCAGTGCTAGTCAAAAAGGCTGTGACGGAAGAAGAGGCAGAAGAATTTCTGAAAAAGATGAAAGTGCGAGATTATTCCATTGTTGAACAATTGAGAAAAACACCGGCCCAGATCTCGTTGTTGTCATTATTGATCCATTCTGACGAGCATTGCCGAGCTTTGATGAAGATATTGAATGAAGCTCATGTGCCCGACAAAATTTCAGTGAACCATCTGGAGATAATTGCCAACAAGATCTTTGAGGTAAACAGGGTAGCATTTTCTGATGATGAATTGCCTGTGGAAGGCACAGAACATAATAAAGCTCTTTACTTGACGATCAAGTGTAAAGGTTCAATGGTTACTCGGGCGCTGATCGATAACGGGTCAAGTGCTAATATTTGTACATTGTCCACATTGAACAAGTTGAAGATTGATGATGATAGAATCTGCAAAAATAGCATTTGTGTTCGAGGGTTCGACGGAGGGGGAACAAACACAGTAGGGGATATTGTACTCGAATTGACTATTGGCCAAGTCGAGTTCACTATGGAATTTCAGGTGTTGGATGCTGCAGTGTCCTACAATCTTTTTTTGGGTCGACCATGGATCCACGCGGCCAAAGCAGTGCCTTCCACACTGCACCAAATGGTCAAGTTCGAGTGGGACAGACAAGAAATTGTATTATATGGGGAAGATCCCACATGCGCCATGAATGATGACATTGTTCCCTTTATAGAAACTGAAGATGATAAGGGACCATGGGTTTATCAGGTCTTCGACATGGTCACGGTGAGCAGAGTGCTCGAGGGTAAAAGCATTCCATGTCTCCGGGTGGCAGCTGCGACCGTCATGGTAGTATCAGAAATGCTGAGTAATGGGTTCGTGCCAGGAAAAGGTCTGGGGGCTGAACTTCAGGGCATTGTTCAACCTGTTTCTCTACCCAAAAATCTAGACACCTTCGGACTAGGGTTCAAACCAACAACGGCAGATGTTAGAAGGGCTCGTAAGTTGAAAAAAAAAGCTTGGGTTCTTCCCAAACCGATTCCACGCTTATCCAGGTCCTTCGTCAGACCGGGTAGCAAGAAGCAGTCATTGGCAAAGGTGTCAGGTCCACTGATTAGGGCAGAGGGGAACTTGGATAAGGTGTTCGAGAGAGTATTTACTGAAGTGAACATGGTTGAGGCCGGGGAAGGGTCAAGCGGAGCAGATATACAGTACATCGGACCACATGCTAACATCAACAATTGGGAAGCTACTCCTCTTCCAATTCGGAGGGAGTCGTGGTAGTGGGTTTTGTTTCCTTTTGTCACCTGGATTATTCCAGGGTTTGTAATCCAGTTGCTATGTTCCATCTGTTTGGATGAGTTAAAACCCTGTTATCTTTACATTCAATGAAATGCAATTTTCTTCGTTCCTAATTTTGTTTGCATTTTTTCTTTTCTTTTGTACAGTTCTTTTTATGCTGATATCAATGATATGACATGCATGAGTAATCTTCGGCCCAGTTTTAAAAGCCAATCTAGCTCAGAAATAATAATAATATAAGAAATTGAGTGTGATGATGGGTTGGATTGTAACAACGATGAAGCTTATGAAGAAATTAGTAAAGAATTAAGTCACTTTGAAGAAAAATCCAAACCTAACCTAAATGACACAGAAGCAATTAATCTAGGGGACCAAGACAATGTGCGGGAAACTAAAGTAAGTGTTCATCTGGAGCCACAACTCAAAGAGGAGATAATTAGAGTATTGCATGAGTACAAAGATGTTTTTGCATGGTCGTATGATGATATGATAGGTTTAAGCACCGATTTGGTGGTTCACAAATTGCCTACTGATCCGACATTCCCTCCTATCAAGCAGAAGTTGAGAAAATTCAAAACGGACATAAGTGTGAAGATCAAAGAGGAAATTACCAAGCAATTTGATGCAAAGGTCATTCAGGTTACACGGTATCCCTCTTGGTTAGCTAATGTTGTGCCTGTGCCGAAGAAAGATGGCAAGACCAGGGTGTGTGTCGATTATCGGGATCTTAACAAGGCAAGTCCAAAAGACAATTTCCCACTGCCCAACATCCATATACTAATTGACAATTGTGCCAAGCATGATATTGGTTCTTTTGTGGATTGTTACGCGGGTTATCATCAGATTCTAATGGACGAGGAAGATGCAGAAAAGACGGCATTCATCAAGCCATGGGGAATGTATTATTATCGGGTCATGCCGTTCGGTTTGAAAAACGCTGGGGCAACTTATATGAGGGCCATGACAACCATATTCCATGATATGATACACAAAGAAATCGAGGTGTACGTGGATGATGTGATCGTGAAATCTAGACAGCAATCCGACCATGTCAGAGATTTGAGAAAGTTCTTTCAAAGGCTTCGCATGTACAATCTTAAGCTCAATCCTGCAAAGTGCGCTTTCGGGGTGCCATCTGGGAAGTTGTTGGGGTTTATAGTCAGCCGGCGGGGTATTGAATTAGACCCGTCGAAGATCAAAGCTATTCAGGAATTGCCACCTCTAAGAAACAAAACTGAGGTGATGAGTTTGTTGGGAAGATTGAACTATATCAGCAGGTTCATGGCTCAGCTCACGACAACTTGTGAGCCGATTTTCAAATTGTTGAATAAAGACGCTGCGGTTAAATGGACTGATGAATGTCAGGAGGCTTTTGATAAGATAAAGGGGTATTTGTCGAACCCACCCGTGTTGGTCCTGCCAGAACTAGGGAGGCCTTTGATTCTATATCTGACGGTTTTGGATAATTCACTCGGCTGTGTACTGGGGCAGCACGATGTTACGGGTAGAAAGGAACATGCTATCTACTATCTCAGAAAGAAGTTCACATCTTACGAGGTTAAGTATACTCATCTGGAGAGGACATGTTGCGCCCTAACTTGGGTGGCACAGAAGTTGAAACATTATTTGTCATCTTACACTACTTACCTCATATCTCGCTTGGCCCCGTTGAAGTATATTTTTCAGAAGTCCATGCCCACAGAGAGGCTTGCAAAGTGGCAGATCTTGCTTACATAGTTTGACATTATTTATGTGACACGGATTGCGATGAAAGCACATGCACTAGCCGATCATTTGGCTGAGAACCCCATCGATGAAGATTATGAACCTTATTTCCCTGATGAAAAGGTGATGCACATTGATGAATTGGAACAAGCCGAGAAGTCGGGATGGAAACTTTTCTTTGATGGGGCTGCAAATATGAAAGGCGTGGGAATAGGAGCGGTACTTATTTCTGAAACAGGTCAGCATTACCCCGTTATAGCTCGGTTTCGTTTCTACTGTACGAACAACATGGCAGAATATGAGGCGTGTATATTGGGATTGAGATTAGTTGTAGATATGGGTGTATGGGAAGTCTTGGTCATGGGTGACTCGGACCTACTGGTACACCAAATTCAAGGAGAATGGGAAACACGGGGTTTGAAGCTTATACCGTATCAGCAGTGTTTGCATGAGCTTTGTCAACGGTTTTAGGCTATAGAATTCAGGCACATTCCAATGATTCATAATGAGGTTGCCGACGCTTTGGCTACTTTGGCGTCGATGTTGCATCATCCAGACAAGGCTTATGTTGATCCGTTGCAGATTCAGGTCCGTGATTAGCATGCTTATTGTAATATGATAGAAGAGGAAATCGACGGCGAGCCGTGGTTCCATGATATCAAAGAGTACATCAGGATGCGAGTGTATCCGGTACAGGACACCGGTGATCAGAAAAGAATGATTCGGCGATTGGCGAGCGGGTTTTTCTTTAGTGGAGGAGTGTTGTACAAAAGAACTCCAGATCTCGGATTGTTAAGATACATGGACGCGAGACAGGCTACATCTATCATGACTGAGGTACATTCCGGAGTTTGTGGACCGCATATGAGTGGGTACATTCTAGCAAAAAAGATTCTCCGAGCAGGTTATTATTGGCTCACTATGGAGCGGGATTGTATCAGTTTTGTGCGTAAATGTCATCAGTGCCAAGTGCATGGAGATTTGATTCACTCTCCACCATCAAAACTACATCCGATGTCCGCACCATGGCCTTTTGTTGCATGGGGGATGGATGTTATTGGGCCAATTGATCCAGCAGCGTCAAATGGGCACAGGTTTATTCTGGTAGCTATAGACTATTTTACCAAATGGGTGGAAGCTAAAACGTTAAAGTTTGTGACTAAGAAAGCTGTAGTCGACTTCGTGCACTCAAATATCATCTGTCGGTTTGGGATTCCGAAGGTAATCATCACGGATAATGGAGCTAATCTTAATAGCCATTTGATGAAAGAGACATGTGATCAGTTTAAGATTACCCATAGGCATTCCACTCCATACCGTCCCAAGGCAAATGGTGCGGTTGAAGCAGCCAATAAGAATATAAAGAAAATACTCCGGAAGATGGTTGAAGGGTCTAGACAGTGGCATGAAAAATTACCTTTTGCATTGTTAGGATACCGCACCACCGTTTGTACCTCGGTGGGGGCGACTCCTTATTCATTGGTGTATGGCACCGAGGCAGTAATACCTGCAGAGGTGGAAATCCCATCTCTGCGAATCGTTGCGGAGGCTGAGATCGATGATTGAAAAGCCACCTTGAGCAGTTGAGTTTGATTAATGAGAAAAGATTGGCATCAGTGTGTCATGGCCAACTGTACCAATGAAGAATGGCAAGAGCATACAACAAGAAAGTGCGTCCAAGGAAATTCGAAGTCGGACAGTTAGTACTAAGGCGTATTTTGCCTCATTGGGCTGAAGCAAAAGGAAAATTTGCCCCAAACTGGCAGGGACCATTTGTAGTAACCAGAGTGTTGTCTAACGGAGCATTGTATTTGACAGATGTAGAAGGAAAATGTATAGAAATGGCCATCAATTCTGATGCAGTCAAGAGATATTATGTATGATTTCTTTATTTCTGAATATATCTGTTTGTATTTGGCATATCTTAAAGATTGAAATGACGAAGGCGTTTTATCCTGCTATCCAAACACTTTTATCCCTTGTCATCCCCTTTGAGCCTTACTTATTTTTCATACCCCTCTTTCGGAATCAATGACACTATCAAGGAACACAGGTGCCAAACAATAAAAAAAAAAAAGCAAAGGAAAAAGAAAAGAGAAAAAAAAGAAAGAAGAAGGAAAAAAAACAAACAAAAAAAAGGGGGAAGAAAAATGAAAAGTGAAGGAAAAGAGAAAGAGAAGGAAAAGAAGAAGAAAAGAAAGAAAAAAAAAGTAAAAAAAAAACACAACAACAAAGGTAACTATGATACAGTGAACTACGTTTGACTTGATCCCGAAAGGGTACGTAGGCAGCCTTACTCCGAGGTTCAGTCATACCAAAATAAAAATCCAAAAATCCCCAAGCAAGAAACTGGGGCAGAAGTTGTGATTGTTGTGAAAATTGGATTCCGAGAGTTGTAATTTAAACCCATCTGAATTGTTTTCAGCCTTTTATACCTTTCTTTCTAACCCAATCCAAAAGCCTACATTTCGGTCCAAAGAAAGACCTTCTGATCAATTCCTAAGAAATGCCAAGTCAAGTAGGTAGCGGTAATTCGTAGCAGTGGCAACACTCTGGTTCAAGCAAGAAAGAACAAAAGTAAAAATGAGAGAGTCTTATTGGTGAAAACCTTCACGGGCACCGTAAGGCGACGAGAGCTGAGAGAAAATAAAATGAGAGAGTCTTAGTGGTGAAAACCTTCACGGGCACCTCAAGGCGAAAGTGAGTTGAGAGATGGCAAACTGAGAAAGGTCTGTTGATGGAAACCGTTTGCGTGGTACTGCAGGAAAACAAGGTTAAGGTCTGGGTAATTCAAACAATTGATGGAAGTTCTGAGCAATGAGTTATGGCAATTGAGAGTTGTTTTAGTGGATCGGTTGGGTCGATTAGTCCGAAATGCATGTCATGACCATTGGCGTCAGCTGTTCCGGTCAGATAAGTTTCTTTTCTTCACTTCATTTTTAGTAGTCATCCGGTTTTGGATTCTTCTTATCCTTAACCCGTAAAACCATTGCATTTCATTCTCTTTTGGGGGTTTTGTTTGTCTAAATGTTCTAATGTTAGTTATGTTCAAAGGCAAGTAGGAAAGGATCTCAAGGCTCACTACCAGCTTCCGGAGTTGTAAAGTACAACGTGGTCAGAGCATGTCAAAAACAACATGATGTAAAATGGAATACAGGGAATTAACGGAAGTTCATCGGTAAAATGATTGGGAGATGTTGTGGGAAATACAAAGGTTCAAAAAAAAGGGTCAGAAAAGCGAAATAACAGCATGAGTGTAAAACATTTAGGTCGCCAGAGATCGGGGAATTTAAAAGTTGGTCAGAAAGTCAAGCGGTTCAGGGTCAGTGCGGGGAGGTCAGTCAACACAAGGCAATGCAGGGGAAGGATTTTTCAGCAAGAATGCCATCAACTAACCACCATTTTAAACTAACAGAATTTTCTTTGATTGGAACAGGGGCAGAAAGTTGGTTGTTCAGGAGGAATTCTCTATAAAGGGAAAGCAAGCAGTAATCAAGTTTGACCGCAAGGTGCGGTTTGATTAAATACGAGATAATCATGAATAGCGTAGGGGAATATTATTTGGTTGCAAAGTTTGCATGTTTAGGATAAAATGCAAGTTGTCAGGACCTTCCTGGATAATAGGACATAATTCAAATAACCGGATAAGATAACATGGTATAGTGAGAAGTAACACCTTAGGTTCATAATTATTTGGAGTTGACGGGATCTTCCTGGATAAAAGGATGTAGTTTAAACCCTTGTAGATAACATGATATGGTGAGAGTAATATTTTAGGTTTGTAATTATGAGGAGCTGTCAGGACTTTCCTGGATAATAGGATTTAGCTTTCAATTCTTAGTAATATGTGATAATATGATTCAGTTTAACACTCATCCATACACCCAGCTTCCAAACTGGGGCAAAAAAAATTCCGTTGGTTGATTATTTTGTTGAAGTCAGGAGTCCGCCTGTAGAACAGAGACACGCATTTTGAATTTCAGCAATCAGGAGTCCGCCTAGAGAATAGAGACATACAATTCAATTTTAGCAATCAGGAGCCCGCCTGAAGAACAGAGGTGACACAATTCAGATTTTAGTTTTCAATCAATTTCTTTGTGTATACAAAGTCAGGAGCCCACCTGGAGAATGGAGGTGTTAAATTTTTAAGTAGTTGAAGTCAGGAGCCCGCCTGGAGAATGGAGGTGTTAAATATTTTAAGCAGTCAAAGTCAGGAGCCCGACTGAAGAATGGAGGTGTTAAATTTTTAAGTAGTCGAAGTCAGGAGCCCGCCTGGAGAATGGAGGTGTTAAATTTTTAAGTAGTCGAAGTCAGGAGCCCGCCTGGAGAACAGAGGTATACAATTCAAGTTTCGGAAAGCAGGAGCCCGCCTGTACAGTAGAGATATTTCAAGTCTAGCTTTAGTCAAATTGCTATTAATATCCAGTAACGTATGCCCAGTTTCCAAACTGAGGCAGAAAGTTTTCTTCGTTTTGTATATTTCTGTGAAGTCAGGAGCCCGCCTGGATAATAGAGGAGTATTTTCAAGTTCAAGTTCAGCAATCAGGAGCCCGGCTGGATAACAGAAGAATACATTCGAGTTCAAGATTACTCAAGTTCAGCAGTTTGGAGAGAGGGAACAGCATCTCAGTTAACCAGGTGAAATAGCAACAGGGAATTTTATCGAGAAAATACAAGACAATGAGGCAACAAGACAACACAAGACAACAAGGCAACGAGGAAGTACAAGAGCAAGTTTGAAGAATCTAGATAAGACTTTTGTAATTCATAGAGCATAGATAGTTTAGCTTCTTTTATTTTTACACGGTGTAATAAGGGAAGTCAGCAAGCAGCAGCAACAGCAATCGCAGTGAAATCACAGCTCTTGGTAGTCCCAGCTACCAGACATTCCCGAACTACACTGACCTGATTCCTGTTTAGCCCAGGATATGTAGGCAACCTCTGAAGCAGGGAACGGTCGAGCTTTTCAAACAATGCTTCACACGGAATTTCCAAACGGGCAAAAATCGCTCGTATTTGCTCACTTATCTTTTCCCGAAAACATTTCATGTTTCCAAGCAAAGAGGGGCAGTTGTGAGCACGTGATTTTTGCCCTATAAATGAATAATTCCCAAAATTCCAACAAATAATTTTTCCTTATTTTTACAATTTTTTGTGCATTTTGGTATCATTTTCTGATAATGGTTGCATTTTATTTGTGCATGTTAATTCATATAAAATACAAAAAATATGCATTTGCATTTAGGATATAATTTTATATTTTTAGGATCAATTAGGGGTTAGTTTGTTTTTGAACCAAACATTAAATTACAAAATAGCTCACTTTCGCATTTTAATTGTTTTAATCGTAAATTTGGCATAAAATAGGTTTTAAATAATTTTAGAATTTAATTAGTTTAGTTTTGAAATATATTAGGACTTTATTTTAATTATTGCAGTTGTATAAAATCAGAAGAAAAAAAATAAAAAACACAAAATTACAAAGAAGAAAACAAACAAGAACAAATTGGGCTTATCTCAAATTTAAACCCAAACTTCAGCCCAAATCAGTTTCCGACCCAGGCCCAGAACCCTCTCCCCATCTGGTCCAATTCGATAAAATAAAAACGACGCCATTTGGCGTCGATTAATCCAAACCATCGAGGTTAACAAGATCAACGGCTCAAAGACGGGGTAGGCGTACTATAAGACTGTCCGAAGGTCCCCCCCACCCCATTCATCATCGTCTTCCTCAACCCCCACAAACCCTAGCCGTGCCGCCCTGAAAACCCTAGATCGCCGGTGGCGGCGCCGACGCTAATCACCCCCAAATTTACACCCCTCGTCCTCCTCACTCTCCTCTTTCCATTCCTACCATTGGTTTCCCTCGAATATTGCCGGAGCTCGTCGAATCTCCGATTGAAGTTTCCGGCCAAGTCGCAAGTTCATCCAAACCAGCCCAAAATCATACCACACCATCCTCAGACTTCCCTCAACCCAAATCCATGACTATCTTCCTTCGAATCCCGGCGAAGCGGCTCGAATTTCAGATCTAAGAATTTCTTGCCAAAACCCTAACCCAAAATCTTTGTGATTTTAGACCATAAAATCCTTAACCATGTGTTCTTTTGTGAGAGAACACATGGTTAGGGATGTTATGTGTCAAAAATCTGGAAAAATTCGGATGATAGCAATCGGCCGGAGTTTCTCGTGCTTCAGTGAGCTTTCTTGTTTCTTTTTACTTGCATAGTTACAGTTTTAGTTATAAGTTTTGATTTCATTATGGTGTTCTGTTAATTTTACGATTCTATTTTTTTGGGTATTAGTATAGTTTAAATCTTCTTTGTTCCTTGCTCCTTGATCAGTAAAGCATCTTCGCATTTTAAATTTAGTTTGAGGCATGTGTCGTTTATTAGTTAATCACAATTTTAATTGCAGAATCGGCATAATTAATTAGTTTGGATTCAATACCATTTTTTTTCATTAATATTGACTGATCCTGTTTTTTTTAAGTTGTTTGGGTTTGGGTGATTGAATAATTGGGATTGGTTAGTTCAATTGGTTAATTTCTGACTTCTAATTAATCAGTCCTAGTTAATTTTGAATTAATTCAGGGGATTGGTTATAGTTGTTGAGAATATAGGTAGAATCAGTAACTTGGAGGAGCTTTCAGGGGTAGTTTAGGCATGGAAAAGGGCAGTTTCTTTGGAAATAGTAATTTCAAAATAGGGGTAAGGGTAGTATAGGTATTTTAGGGGTAGAAGAGCATCCTAGGGCCTTTTAGAAGGGTATTTTAGTGTAGATTTTAGCCAACTTAGGAGATTAGCTTGGGAAACAAGTCAAGAAATGAGGGACTAAACTGAAAATAGGGGAGGGACTAAAAAGAAAACCAAAAAAATTGATTAACCCTCTTGGATCACCTATAAAAGGGCTTGAAGTGCCTTGAGGAAGGGGATTGAATTTCCAGCATAAAAAAATTCCACTAAACATATTCTTCAGTCTCCAGATCTGAAATTCTATTAGCTGAATTACAACACTTTTCCTGGTTTAATTTCGAGTGTTTTCTAAATTCAAACAAGTCAAAATAGGAATCATTTATCTAGGATTTCTAATGGTTGGTATTCCTGAGTGTGTTTTGGGTTGACTCATTGGGTTTGCTCTGCATTTCAACTCATTTCTTCTGAATTGTTGAACCTGGGTGGACTGTATTACTCCTTCACTGACTGTGACTAGGTTATTACTCTAGTTTCTGAGCTGCTGCTGAGTTGTTACTGCTGCTAACCTCCCCTTCTCTATTTACATTCCAATTTCCAGGTACACTTTCAAAATCAACTTGATGTAATCACAATTTGGGATGAAATGCAATCACCTTGGTCAATCTGTGCTCGTTGGATGTATATAGCTGTAATCAGTTGACTGATAAGTGATTATACATATCTGATTCGTTTGGGTTGAATCGTATTAGGGATTGTTAATTCAAACCATTTCCAGACTGTTCAGACTGTTGCATTGCATGTTTATGTAGCTGTAGCTTTCAGTTTGTTAGGTTTAGCAGTTTGTTAAAGTTAAATTTGCAAAGTTACAACTGATTTTGAGTTCAATACGCGTGATTGGTTTCAGTTTTGGTTTTAATATGAATTGCATATTCAATAGCTTCGTACTGTGCCAGTTTTCATTTGGGCCTGGGCGTATTAATAGGCAGCCCAGGTCTGTCTTGGTCAAGTAGTGACTTGAATTGGGCCTAGGTGCATTAAAAGCCTGAAGCAATTAGTTAAACCGAAGGGTGCCCCAAGGGCTCGATCCCTGGGCTTTACAGATGCCTATCATTGGGTTTAAAATTTTGGCCTGTGTTAGGCACAATGCTTGGAGCTGTAGGAGTTTGAGCTCGCAGCATGTGCAATTACATGATTTGGGCCTTATGGGTTCAAGACCAATTTTCTCTGCACTTTTTCCTGGATATTTGAACTCGGATTTGTAAAGTATTGGCCTTAACTAATCAGGATTCTTAGAGACAAATTAAGTAGATAACAGTAGAATTATTTAAATGATTAAGTTTGGAAAGGTTGTTTAGTAAATTCCACCGCCTTCCCCAAAATAATAATACGTTAGAATCTTTAGGCACGATTTAATTAAATCACTTTCTTAAATTCGGGTGCGCATTGATGCGGCCCAAATCCCAATCTCAATGAAGTTGAAGTGTGTTGACAACCACGGGCGCATTGATTGCGGCGCGGTTCGAAATGCATTTTCACGACATTGCAATTCTTTTAAAAAATAATTATAAAAGGCACATAAGCTAGCATGTATTAAGATCAGATAAAATTAAATACAACAGTTAAGCGACCGTGCTAGAACCACGGAACTCGGGAATGCCTAACCCCTTCTCCCGGGTTAATAGAATTCCTTACTCGGATTTCTGGTTCGCAGACTGTAACAGAGTCATATTTTTTCCTCGGTTCGGGGTTCAACCGGTGACTTGGGACACCATTAATCTCCCAAGTGGCGACTCTGAATAATTAATAATTAAATCTCGTTCCGATTGTCCTTTAAATGGGAAAAACTCCTTTACGCCCTTACGGGTGTAGTGAAAAAGGAGGTGTGACAGATGTTTGATTTTATACTTGTAAGGATCACATGCCGACTCTCACATACAATGGAGATTTGATTAAATTCTTTTGTCACATGACCTTGTTCATACAATGGAGATGATTTTCTATATTCGGGCCCTTTATTACTTCGCTCCAGAGATCATGCCGAGGGGTCGGGGTAATGAACAACACTTCAATCCTCGAGGTGTCTCCCTTGCCGCCTCATTAAAAACCTCCCCGGGAAAACCCGATTGGGACAAAACCCGGGTGAGGGAAAAATAGTATGACTTAGGTGACGCCTTCTTTTAGAAGTGGAATTAGTTCATGCCATAGCCCTTTAGCATCCTCGAGCTTTTTTTTCAATATATTCAGTATTACTTTATTGGAGGATTCGGCTTGACCATTGGTGGCAGGGTGATATGGCGTGGAGAGTATTCGTTTGATGTGCCACTTTTCGAAGAACTCAGTCGTTCTCTTTCCGATGAACTGAGGTACGTTGTCGCAACTGATTTCTTTGGGAATGCCAAAATAGCATATTATGTTTTTTCATATGAACGCGATGACCTCTTGCTCACGTATCTGAGTGTATGTACCTACTTCCACCCATTTAGAAAAGTAATTAGTTAAAACCAATAGGAAGTGTACCTTACCTCGTCCTGCTGGGAGGGGCCGACTATGTCCATTCCCCACTTTATGAATGGCCATGATGAAGTGACGGAATGAAGGAGTTCCCCTTCTTGATGTATCATAGGGGCGTACTTCTGACACTGTTCACATCTCTTGACATAGTCCGCGACTTCTTTTTTCATGGTGGGCCAGTAATATCTAGCGCGGATGAGGTATCAGATGAGGGTGCGGTTTCCTGTGTGGGCGCCACAGTGCCCTTCGTGTACTTCTTCCAGTAATCACCTTGTTTGATTTGGTCCCAAACATTTGGCTAGGGGGCCACCGAACATTCTTTTGTAAAGATCACCATTTATGAGGTTCTATCGGGCTGCCTGTACTTGAAGTTTTTTGGCTTCTTTTTTATCTCGCAGGAGCGTTCCAACCTGCAAATACGCTACGAGACGGTTGCCAGTCCCAAGTTAAGTTTACAAAATGTACCTCGATGTGGTCTATTGTATAATGGAGGAGGGTGACCATGTTTTCCCTGTTGATATTTTTGGTGGCCGCAGCTAATTTGGCGAGGCCATCTGCTTCGATATTCTGTGCCCTAGGTATCTGGTCGAGGCGGCATTCATCGAATTCCGACAGCAGTTCGTGAATTTCTGACTGGTACTTCTGTAGTCTCTGTTCTTTGATTTGGGAAGTCTGAGTGACCTGGTTCACCACAAGTTGGGAGTCACAATGGAGGACAAGCTGTCGGGTGCCATATTTGAGGGCTAACTTCAGACCTGCAATCACGGCTTCGTACTCGGCCTCGTTGTTAGTCATCTCGGGGTATCGTATGGACTGTCTAATTACTTCGCTTGTAAAGACTTCGAGGACGAGCCCCAGTCCCGATCCTGAGGCATTAGAGGCGCCATCGGTGTAGAGGACCCAAAGATCGGTATGCACGGAAGCACGGAGCGCTTCCTATTCTACTTCAGGCAATATTTCTGCGCTAAAGTCTGCGACAAAATCGGCGAGCACCTGCGACTTAATGGCAGTTCGGGGTTGGTATGTCATGTCGTGCTTGCTTAATTCTATGGCCCATTTGGCCAGCCTACACAATAGTTCGGGTTTGTGTAGGATACCTCTGAGGGGGAAGGTTGTCACCACCTTTATGGGGTGACATTGAAAATATGGTCTAAGCTTTCGTGAAGCTACGACTAATGCCAAAGCTAGTTTTTCAAGGTGAGGGTACCTTATTTCGGCATCAATTAAGGTCTTTCTAAAATAGTAAATCGGAGATTGCGTACCTTCGTTTTCACGGACCAAGATGGCGCTTACCGCGACTTCAAAAACTGATAGATACACAAGTAGATATTCTCTCGGGTCCGCTTTGACGAGTAGTGGTGGCGAAGATAGATACGCATTCAGTTTTCTTAGGGCGTCAACACATTCTTCATTCCATTGCAGTTCGTGGTCCTTCCTTAGCACGTTGAAGAATTTGTGACATCTATCCGAAGACCGTGAAATGAACCTCGACAGGACGGCTACTCGTCTTGTCAATTTCTACACCTATTTTTTGCTGGTCAGTATCTCCGGTATTGCGTCGATGGCCCAGATCTGATCTGGATTGACCTCGATACCCCTTTTTGATACTAGGAAACCAAGGAACTTTCCCGAAGTTACACCGAAGGCACATTTTTTGGGATTCAGCTTCATTCCGTATTGCCTTAATATCTCGAAGGCCTCATTTAGATGGCCGATATGGTCCTCTTTCTTTGTCGACTTTACTAGTATGTCGTCGATGTAAACCTACATGGTCTTGCCGAGTTGTTCTTTGAACATCTTGGTAACTAGTCTTTGATAAGTGGCCCCTGCGTTCTTGAGTCCGAACGGCATTACCTTATAGCAATATGTCCCTCGGTGAGTGATGAAGGTTGTCTTTTCTTGATCTTCTTCGGCCATTAGAATTTGATTATAACCGGAGTAAGCGTCCAAGAAGCTCAACAGTTCGTGCCCCGTTGTCGCATCGATGAACTAGTAGATGTGGGGCAATGGAAAGGAGTCCTTTGGGCACGCTTTGTTTAGATCGGTGAAGTCGACACACATCCGCCATTTGCCGTTCTTCTTTTTTACCATGACCACATTGTCAACCCATTGGGGGTATTTTGACTCTCTGATGGAACCGTTAGTGAGTAATTTACCGACCTCCTCACTGACCGCCTCATTGATGGCGGCATTGAACTTTCTCCTTATTTGTCGTACCGGCGGATGAAGTGGTCGACATTCAGCCTGTGTGTGGCAATCTACCTTAGGATTTTTGGCATATCTGAGTGGGAAAATACAAACAAATTGGCGCTGTTAGTTTAAAACTCACGATATTTACCTGGTTCCAAGAGGTTGTGTTCGAGATCCTCTACAGTTTCCTTGCAAGCTTCTACGGTGTCCGGGTCTTTGATAGCTTCTACTTGTACGTCGGGGTCTGGTTCCTGACATGGCTGATTGTTGTGCCTCCGCACTTGCCCCTTTTAGTTGTTTTGTG
This sequence comes from Nicotiana tabacum, assembly GCF_000715075.1. Taxonomy (NCBI): domain Eukaryota; kingdom Viridiplantae; phylum Streptophyta; class Magnoliopsida; order Solanales; family Solanaceae; genus Nicotiana; species Nicotiana tabacum. The sequence continues at coordinate 123,430,974 of NC_134082.1, forward strand.
TGTGTGCAATCTTAGGTGATTCGATAGCATTCTTGGGCAGTGCGCGGCTCGCCTCGGATGCTGAATATCCCCCATGGGGTGGGAAATTTGATTAATTGGTAAAAACTTGACGGGACGGCTCACATGGCGTGTATCTATGGACGTCCTATGATGGCATTGTTTTTCCTGATTCATGACGTGGAATGTCATTTCCAGGGTGACCCCTCCGACCAGGACGGGTAGCACTATTTCTCTAGATGTTTGCTCCACTGCATTATTAAACTCGTTAGTGTTATACAACGCGATATTATTTTATCCTCGAGTTTCATTTGGACGAGAACTCGTGGGTGAACAATACATGTGCCACTTCCGTCATCCACCATTATTCTTTTTACATTGGTATCCGTGATGTGTAAAGTGATAACCAAAGCATTATAGTGAGGGAAAGACAAACTGTCGATATTCGACTTATCGAAGATGATACTGTCTTCGAGGTCATCAAACTGTTCGTGGGCAACTGTCCGCTTGAGTTTATGTGTGGTGGTAAATTTTACATTATTGATTATCGTATCGTCACCGCCGCCAATGATCATTTGTATGTTACGAGCTGGTGATGGTGGCTTTGGAGGTCATTAAGGTTGGTCGCGCCCACGAGCGAAATTGGCACGTCCTTTATCGCTCAATAGTTCTTTTAGGTATCCCTGGTTTAACATCCTCACTATTTCTTATCCCAGACCTATGCAGTCTTCGATTTTGTGTCCTCTCTCCTAGTGAAATTCACATAGGACGTTCGACCTTCTGGTGCTCGGATCCGATTTCATCTTTTGCGGCCACTGCACCTTTGTGCCAAGCTTTTCCAGTGCGTACACTATCTTTGAAGGGGAAACACAAAAATTATGAGCAGATAGAAATGGAGGCATACCTTTTTCGTTTCGAAGGGGTGCGATGTGTTAGGGCGCGACATCCGCGTGTCGTGGAGGAGGCGGATTGGGCGTTCGGATATAGGGATGACGCCTTTCTCGATTGAAACGTGGCAGTTTATCCATTCGCCCGTCGTTACGTCGATCCCTCCTTGTCTTGGTCTGGACTGATGTTAATCGCTGAAGTAGTCCATTCAGGTCGTCCTCGTCTGCCCTCACTTCGGCTTGTGGATCTCTTCCCATGTGGTGGGGGTTACTTCATGAGTCTACTGAGTAGTTTTTGGTCGCTTTTGATCCGCTTCTATTTAACCCATTTTGAAAGGCTACTACGGCCATCCCTTCTGACACATTCGGTAGGCTCATCCTTACTCTGTTAAATCGAGCTAGGAAATCACGAAGTCCCTCGCCCGTCATTTGCCTAAAGGGGAAGATATCATTGACCCTAGCCTCAGCCTTTTTCACTCTCGCATGAGCAGTGGCGAACTTATCTGCCATCTCTTCGAACGTCGATATCGATCGTGCTGGTAGTTGGGAATACCATGTCAATGCTCCCCCCGTCAGAGTTTCGCCGAACTTTTCAGCAGCACAGACAGTACCTATTCTTTTGATAGATCATTACCTTGTACTGCGATGACGTAATGGATTAAGTGATCCTCCGGATCCGTGGTCCCATCGTATATTTTCAAATATGGAGGCATTTTGAAGGTCTTTGGAATATAATAGGGAGCTGCCCCTTCGTTGTATCGTTGTTTGACGAATCGGTCCACATCGCATTTTGGTAACAACTTTGGAGTGTTTGGTATTTTATCAACCCTCTCCTGATGTTCCTTCATCTGGTCGTGGAGTGTTTTGTTCTCATTTTCCATCTCTTCCATTTTTTTTAAAATGGTCGTGAGTGCGTCGTTGCCTATATCAGTAACAGTACGGGTGTTACCTGTTTTTTTAGCGTTTGGCTCATCAGCAGTAGCTACGGTTTCTGTGGGTAGCGCGTCTTCGACACATCCCTGAATGGGTTTCTCGAGCATGTTGCTCAAGGTACTCGTTAACCATTCTTCTATTAGCCTTTTGACAGCCGGTGGCACTTCTCCTGCTGCGGATGTTGATGTTTTCCTCTCGCGCAAGATCGTTAGATCCCCGTGCGGAGGAGGTGAGATCTCTCCTTTAGGTGTAACACTTGGTGTTGCATTCTCTCTGTCTTCTCCTCCGGCTTCATTGAGGGAATTCAGGAGGTTGTTTGTGACACCCTTTATTGCCTTTAGCCTCGCTTCTCCCTTTCCCGCCATCGTTGGCTTTTACGGAGCTGAAGAAAGGTGATTATTTCTTTCAAGAATCTAGATGAAAACTACGATTTCTGCTATTGAATCCCCACAGATGGCGCCAAATTATTTGACTCAAAAGATATTAAAACCTTTTTGAGCAAATCAATCAAAGATGAAGGGGTAAATCTTAGCTGAGGATAATAATCTCTAGAAAGATCAATAGACAAAATGAAAAAATCGGTCATGAGGTTTCTTTTTTATCATAAATAGTAATGTCTCCTGAACCATCTTTTTTTTGGTCACAAAGTTATTGTCCTCCTTTTATACTAAGAGAGAAATTCTTCTAAACTGTAAAAGACAAAATACAAGGAATATTCGAAAGAATATTCCCAACGTCCCATGTTGGCCATACACTATCACAAGGGTCGTCCCGTCTCTGGTTTGTCTCAGGGTCGTCTCCTTTATGGCGTCAATTCAAGGAGGCTCCGTCAATTGTCATATTCATCTTCGGTCGTGGTCGGTCAAATTTGGACCCATACATTGACCACTAGTGTTTACAACAAATTTATGCAGAGAAAAATAAAATTGCAATCATAAACAACTATAAAGAAAAAAGAATCTTATTGATAAATATTGTAGGTTACAACTCTGTTTATTCCTTGATTTTTCCCTTTGATATATTCTACGTGATTCGAGGGCCTTAGCGGCGTATTTCTCGAATGTAGGACTTTTAGCAAGACATATTTGACATGTCTTTGATCTCTTAATGAATACTCCAAGAGTTTCATGGAATTTCGGAGATCTCATATTTGATCTCTTTGTGCATATTTCGACAGTTTATGGAATTGCTAAAATCGTCTTTGAAGGACATATATAGCCTTATTTATAGGCATGAATTGGAGTTTGGGTAGAGTAGCTACCAAGTAACCCTAATAGACTCCTAATATTTCAAGAGTTGTCTTGAATTTAGGATTTATCTTGATCTGTTAAAATTTCAGTGTCTACAACTAGGCCCTTTGGGTGCATTTTTTCTAATTTGTTAATACACATGTATGCTTTAGATTATCACTATTTGTCTTTTTTTTACTCCTGCCTAACTATTAATAATATCTTTTTCTTTTTATAATTTGTATGTTAGAGTTATTTGGAGCTACAACATATACTGGAGTTCTTATTGTGAATGTATTATTTCTTATATACTTATCCAGTTGTATATATCAAACTTTAGGGTGAACATTTTGTGTTATTCTATAATTTTGTAAAGTATTTTTGTTTATGTAAAAAAAATGGTGATTTGATATTCATTCTTCCTATTGATTATGAGTTGCTCATTAATATCTAGCTATATGTGATATTGGTTGGCTACGACACGGTACACAGAAAGATAACAACTTTAAACTTTTTCGTCCTTGATTCTCAATCTTAGAAGGTCAAGAAGATGTCAACCAAAGCATAATTTACCAAGAATGTTCAATGATACTAAATTCATATTTTGAAAGGTATAATTGTTTGACCCAAAAGATATTGGAACCTTTTTGATTAAATCAATTAAAGAAGATGAAGAGGTAAATCTCAGCCAAGTATAATAAACTCTAGATTGAAAGATGCAAGGATGAATAAGATGAATAATGTTTTTTGATACCATGAAACTGAATGATTAAGCGTCAATATGACAATTTTGAATGTAGAAAGATATTATAATAGATGCTCTTAGCCAAAAATTAGTAGTCTTTACAAAGTCTTTCCCTCATATTTATAAGGGACAACCCCCTCTTGAACCCTAAAAGATATAGCATAGAGAATATTCAAAAGTATATTCCTACTGCCTTCTGTTGTACCTACACTACTACAAATGTCGCGCGCCTTCTAACCGTTGTCAGTCGTCACCGTCTTCAGCGGCCACAGGACGTCGTGTCGTAAGGATCTCATACCTTGTCGTATTCGCCAGTAGCCTTGGTCATCCAAATTTGGACCTATACAGTTAGTCCCTCCACTTGTTGAGGTTATGGCTTGATGCGTCCTCGATAAGCAGACATCTCCCACACCTGCGGAGAAATTTGGTTTACGAATCGCAATGGTTTGGCCAACAACGGAAGGTTAGCGTGCTCAATGATATCCTGGGTAGTGTGTCTTGTCAGGAAATAACGTCACTTCCACGTGCGTCATCATTATGTGTGTTTTCGAGACAGAGGTTGATGGTTTGTCGCTTCAATTTCGGTGCCATTTTGCAGCCTTCCGCTTCGATTCTAGCACTACCCAATCCTATAAATAGGTGTAGGGCTTGTTTTTTCAAAAACTCTTGTCCATTTCGTCTCTGGTTATTCCTGCTCATCCCTTCCGTGTTTGCTCTAACAATTTCTTTGCTTTCTCTCTTTCATTCTTCGTTCTTAGCTTTTTCTGTTATATTAACACATCTCCTGCCATAGATATGCCTAGAACACATCGATCTCGTGAAGGGATTTCTGACGCCACCCTGTTGTCCATGGTGCTCCCCTCTGGTGGTGAGGACATGATGGTAGAGGAAGGGGATAGTTTTCCCACCGTGGAAGAGTTACTGCCGAGACACCCCATGTCTCGAAGTGACTTTCTTAAAGAACCTCCTCCTACTCCCACCTTAGTATTTTCTGAAACTGAGCAGGTCCATATCGATGCCCTCCGTGCAAAATACAACATTCCCGCTCATATTGAGATGGTTCCAGCGGGAAGGGACTTCGTGGAAGTCCATAGATGGGGGTACTGTACTTTTTATGAATACCCCTTTGTGATTGGTTATTCCTTCCCCCTTCTCCCATTAGCGGAAAAATTCTATCAATTCTATCATGTTTGACCGTCGCAGCTTTCCCCGTACACGTGTAAAATACTCCTGGTGTTGACAAACTACGCGGAGCTGGCGGGGTGCGAAGTTACCGTTCACCACATCCTACACTTGTTTTCTCCTAGCATTCACAGAGGTACTATGGTGCATCTGAGGCACCGTGGGATAAAAGGGCTGGTGATCAGAACTAACGACCGGGCGAGCCACAAATTTTGGCATAAGTACTTCTTCGTCAGAACTGAACACATCATGTCTGACCCTGCTAGATTCCCGGAGCGGTGGAATGAGAATCGTAAGTGTTGCAACTTGTTTACTCTTTCTTTTCTACTTCGTTCACCTTAGTGTTTATTTGCGGCTCCCTTTTGCAGCCATGGGGTGCTCACCTCATCCCATTGTAGGCATAAGGGATTGGGTAGCCCGTCTGCTACTTCATACAGCGGAGACTCGAGACTGGCCAGCTTTTGTGAAATGCTTTGGGCTGAAAGTTTCATTTAGTAAGTGTCTTCCTCTGTATCACTATTCATCTATATACCATTGTCTACTGATACGACTCTTTATGATGACAGGTCGTGGAGCTTCTAGGCGGAGGGCCCCAGTCCCTGCATTTCACTAGGCCATCGCCTCCGCAGGAATGCAATTCACTTTGGATGAGTCTGCCCGAGAGGGTTGTGCTTAGCCGGTACAGGCGAGGGACTCCTCTCGGGATATGGTTGTGAGGGGAGAGATATCTTCTTCATCGGTCCATCACCTTGTGGATGAGTCCTCTAATGGGGACGAATCTTCGTTGAGAAAAAAAAGGATAGAGCTCAAGAAGGGCGTGGTCATTGATACCAGTAAGAGTAGGACGGGTGCATCAGAGATGGCATCGGTACCCACGTTTATGGCCGACGCCATCTTGGTGGGGAGGTCTCCCCAAACAGAAGGGGTTAACCAAGGAGGTGGGGTCTGTGCGCTCCACCGAGGGTGGCACATCATCTACTGTCGGAGGGGGCTTACACGCCGAGGGCGACGGCTTGGGCTTGGACGTCGACCTAGGGGATGTTCACGAGTTTTGGAGCGTCACACTCATATAGAGGTCAGAATGGAGGGTTCTGATCGATACATAATTGTTCCTGGGGACTACGACTTGCTGTCAAACTGTGATCAGGTAGCGTCTGTTTTTGCCCATTTATGTGCTGCCCCTGAGAGTGAGGCACTTAGAGCTATGAGTGATGCAGAGTTGTCTCGGAGCGTTTCTGGCATGGCTCTACGGGTAAATGTCTTTCTTTTTATTTCGTTGTTGGATCTGTGTTACTTTTTTGGCCCATCCATTTGTTTTAACTTTACTTTTCGTGCTAGACCCTCATCATGGAGATCGAGCGTAAGCGTCGAAAAAGGAGAAGGATGCCCATCTATGGAAAGATGTCTTCCAAGTATCAAGAATACTGCACCAAGCATCGTGCGATGGTCGACATCTACAATCAGGATTACGACTTCCAACTGTTCCGCGAAGGGCTCAAGCAAAGGGAGGACCAATTGGTGTGTAAGGTCGAGGAGTTGAAGGAACGAGATGAGGACTTTATGAAGGCCGTTGCCCGTAATAGTGAGCTCGAGGCAGCCCTTAAAGCAAGGGAAGATGAGCTTGAGCTAAGTAGGGGAGTAGTGGCCAAAAATGTCGACCTCCAAGCAAAGGTGGCCAGTTTAAATGTCGAACTGGATATGAAGACGGCGGAGGTCGATGAGCTTAAGGGTGAATTGAGTGTGAATGCTGATAGATTGGCCTACGCTGAGAGGGAGAGGGCAACTGCTTCCTCTGAGGTGGCGGTTTCAGAAGATGCCCCTCCATGTTTGTAGGTTGGAGCGGACTAAGGAGATGGAGACGTCTGCGCTTAAGACAACGGAACTTGAGGGGCGTATTCGAGGGTTGGAGGCAGAACTGTCCGCATTAAATGAGCAAGTGGCTTCTTTGAAAGCGAAGGACGTACGACGACGGTTGTAGCCTTTTACATCTCATGCTTCAGTTGACCCTATCGTGCCTCGACATTTGTATGAGTTGTGGGTTCACGCCGAAGCCCAGCTCGATGTGTACAAGGCTCTTCATATTGGCGGTAGGGCATCTAAAGTAGAGTTTCGGGATGTGCGTGCCAAGGCCCATGCAACTCGTGAGGCATGCGGGTACGATCCTCTCACGCCTGACAGAGATGATATTAATTTTGTTGATGTGAACAGACTTGCCTCCGACTCTTGGTATGAAGACGTGTATGCCACCAGAAATGATGTGTAATATTTGGTTTGTGCTAATTGTTTGCTTCATAATTTTTTTGTAAGGGCGTCTTTGAGCCCTTTGTAAAAACAAATATTTGTAATATATTTGTTGTAATGAAAGTCGTTTTAGTTGTTTATCTCTGAGTTGTTGTTTCCTTTATTCGGTTTGTTTGACGATAACTTTCGTCACAGTCACGTTACTCTGAAGCTCTGTTGAAATGTTATTGTGTTATGAGTTTAGTTGAACTCTTTTCATTAGCAATGGCTTTAGTCGTAGGGATATTATTTTTGAACTAGAGCCGAAATGATATTCCGTCGTGGTTCGAATGAAGTCGAACTCATTTTTCGTTGATGGCCTTAGCCATTGGGATGTTACTTTCGAGCTGGTGCCGAAGTAATATCCCATCGTGGTTCGAGTGATGTCGAACTCATTTTTCATTGATGGCCTTAGCCATTGGGATGTTACTTTCGAGCTGGTGCCCAAGTAATATCCCGTCGTGGTTCGAGTGATGTCGAACTCACTTTTCGTTGATGGCCTTAACCATTAGGATGTTACTTTTGAGTTGGTGCCGAAGTAATATCTCGTCGTCATTCGAGTGATGTCGAACTCATTTTTTGTTGATGGCCTTAGCCATTGGGATGTTACTTTCGAGCTGGTGCCGAAGTAATACCCCGTCGTGGTTTGAGTGATATCAAACTCATTTTTTGTTGATGGCCTTAGCCATTGGAATGTTACTTTCGAGCTGGTGCCGAAGTAATATCCCGTCGTGGTTCGAGTGATATCGAACTCATTTTTCGTTGATGGCCTTAGCTATTGGGATGTTACTTTCGAACTGGTGCTGAAGTAATATCCCATTGTGGTTCGAGTGATGTCGAACTCACTTTTCGTCGATGGCCTTAGCCATTGGGATGTTACTTTCTAGCCAGTGCCGAAGTAATATCCCACCGTGGTTAGAGTGATGTCGAACTCATTTTTTGTTGATGGTCTTAGCCATTGGGATGTTACTTTCGAGATGGTGTCGAAGTAATATCCTGTTGTGGTTCGAGTGATGTCGAAATCACTTTTCGTTGATGGACTTAGCCATTGGGATGTTACTTTCGAGCTGGTGCCGAAGTAATATCCCATCGTGGTTCGAGTGATGTCGAACTCACTTTTCATCGATGGCCTTTGCCATTGTGATGTTACCTTCAAGCTAGTGCCGAAGTAATATCATGTCGTTGTTCGAGTGATGTCGAACTCACTTTTCGTTGATGGCCTTAGCCATTGGGATGTTACTTTCGAGCTGGTGCCAAAGTAATATCCTGTCGTGTTTCGAGTAATGTCGAACTCGCTTTTCGTCGATGGCCTTAGCCATTGGGATGTTACTTTCGAGCTGGTGCCGAAGTAGTATCCCGTTGTGAGGGTGGCATTCTATTTTATTTGTTGGAGTATCGTAGATGCCAGTTTCATTCATACATTAGAGACATGTGTTGATTTTGTATACATAATGGAGTGATTTTATTCATATGTCGGATATAAATATCGATTTCGTACATATAATGGAGATTATTTATATCCAGTCCTTCATTACTCGGCCTGGAGATATAATCAATAGGCGGGGCAATGAACAATAGTTCGAACCTCGAGATGTCCCCCTCGTCGCCTCAATAAAAACCTCCCCGAGAAAACCGATTGGGACAAAACCCGGGCATGGGAAAAAGAGTATGACTTGGGAGACGTCTCTTTTCAGAAGTGGAAGTACTTGAGGTGGGTGACATTCCAGTTATTTTGTAGTAGTTTTTCCTCTATTGTTTCTAACTAGAATGCTCCTTTGCTTGCTGCTGCTGTGATTTTATATGGCCCGTCCCAGTTCGTTCCCAATTTCCCTTCATTAGGGTCCTTCGCTGCTTGCGTTTTGGCCTTTAGTACGTAGTCTCCGACTCTGAGCGGTCGTACTTTGGCCTTCTTGTTATAGTACCTTTCTGCTTGTTGTTTTTTGGCCACCATCCTTATGTGTGCCATATCCATTCGTTCTTCGACCTCATCCAGGTCTTGTAATCTGCTTTCGCCGTTAATTGATCCACTTTTATTGGAGTATCTCGGACTAGGTTCCCCGACCTCAACGGGTATGACTGCGTTAGTTTCGTAGATTAGTGAATATGGTGTTTCACCCGTGCTGGTCTTCAGTGTTGTGTGGTAGGCCCATAGCACCTCCGGTAGCAGTTCCGGCCATAGCCCTTTGGCATCTTCAAGCTTTTTCTTTAATATGTTTAATATTGTTTTATTAGAGGATTCCGCTTGACCGTTGCTGGCATGATGATATGACTTGGAGAGTATCCATTTGATATGCCATTTTTCGAAGAACTCAGTCATCTTTTTCCCGACGAATTGGGGTCCGTTGTCGTAACTGATTTATTTGGGGATGCCGAAGTGGCATATGATATTTTTCCAGATAAACACAATGACTTCTTGTTCCCATATTTGAGCGACGCACCTGCTTCCACCCATTTGGAAAGTAGTCAGTTAAAACTAAAAGGAAGCATTTCTTACCTCGCCCTGTCGAGAGGGGACCGATGATATCCATCCCTCATTTTATAAATGGCCATGGAGAGGTGACGGAATGCAGGAGTTCCCTCGCCTGGTGTATCATAGGGGCGTATTTTTGGCAGTGCTCACATTTCTTGACGTACTCCGCGGCCTCTTTTTCATAGTGGGCGAGTAGTATCATGTACTAATAAGACACTTAACGGGGGCTCGGTTGCTGATATGGGCACCGAAGTGGCCTTTGTGTACCTCTTCGAGCACACGCCTTATCTGATTTGGTTTTAGGCATTTGGCTAACAGGCTGTCGAACGTCCTTTTGTAAAGGTCGTGGTTTATGAGATTGTATTTGGCCGCTTGTATTCGGAGCGTTTTGGCTTCTTTTTTATCTTGTGGGAGTGTTCCTTCCTGTAGATATGATATGATGCGATTACGACAGTCTCAAGTTAAATTTATAGAATGTACCTCGATTTGGTCTATTGATGAGTGGAGGAGGGTGACCACGTTCTCCTTGGTGATGTTTTTAGTTGCTGCTGCCAGCTTGGCGAGACCGTATGATTCGATATTTTGTTCTCGGGGTATTTGGTCGAATCGGCATTCGTCGAATTCTGCCGGCAATTTGTGGATTTTGGTCTGGTATTTCTGCAATCTCTGCTCCTTAATCTGGAAAGTTCCAGTAACTTGATTTACAACGAATTGAGAGTCGCAGCTGAGGATGACCTGCCAAGCACCATACTTGAGGGCCAATTTCAATCCTACGATTACGACCTCATACTCGACCTCATTGTTAGTCATTTCAGGGCATCGTACAGATTGGTGAATTACTTCGCCCATTGGGACTTCGAGTACGAGTCCCTGAACGAGGCCAACCCTGCACTACTATGGAGTAACGAGAGAGGTCGAAGCAGCTTTTATCCGATTAAGGTCGGGATCGATTTCCACAAGGAGATAAATATTGGATTCGGGTGTTTATCTAAAGTGGAGTTGTGTATTTGCTCCAAATTGCACTTCTACACATTTTTGGTTTTGATTATGATTCTAATTTTATAAAACTACAATGCTCAATTAAACTAAAATAAGCTAAGGTTAAATTATTGCAAGTTGTTCAAATGATTAAAATGCACTAGGGTAGTGACTTTCACCTAGGTGGTTAATTGACAGATTCTTGAGTCTAAAGCTAGATTGTCACATTTGAAGAGTATGATATAACCGTTGCACAATTCTACTCACTCTATACCTCTCGGTAGTTCGAGTGATTTTGCCCGAATTGACTTTCTCAAGACCAATTTGGTATGCAAATTTGCACAAGCAATCATGGTTCAAGTCGGGTATTACTATCTCCAGGTTTAACCCTTTAATTGGGGCTATCAATCTCTTGAGTACGCCCCAATTCCTTGTTGGACTAATTTCATGGACTTAGGCTCTCTTTCTCAAGTAGAGCCAAAATCTACTAGGCATAAACTAGTGTTTGCAACCACTAATTCACAATTAAAACCCTAAATTAGCCCAAATATCAAACACTCATAGACAATCAAGCATCAAAATACAAGACCCATCAATTACCCACACTAGGGTTGAGCTACAACCCTAGCTTATGAGTCTAGCTACTCATAATTAGAGAAGAAAACAAAGAAATAGATGAAGAAAACTCATATTAATTAATTGCTAAATTAAACTTGAAGATTCAATGTTGAAATGAAGCTAAAATTACTCAAAACAGATAAAAGAAGCGAAGTCATGAGCGTATCTCAGTACAAAAACTATCTGATGACCTAAAAATGGGAAAAGAAACTATTTATACTAAGCTGACAATTCTGAACAAAGATACCCCTGCAGGGCTAGTGCGGACCGCACAAAATCAAGTGCGGCCGCACTAAGGCTCTTGACTTGAATATCCAGCTCTCTGAACTTGGGCAATGCAGACCGCACAAAATTGAGTGCGGACGCGGTGGCTTCTAGTGCGGTCCGCATGAAATGGAGCGCGGACCGCATTGGGCTTCAATCTTCAAACTAGCAACTCTCTGAACCTTGGCTCTGCGGACCGCACTAAATCAAGTGCGGCCGCAGTGAATCCAATGCGGACCGTAGAAAATCCTTTGTGGCCGCATTGCCTTTTAGCCTAAGATGCACACTTTTTGAACTTCACTTGTGCGGACCGCACAGAATGGTGTACGGCCGCACTGGCCCTGTTTGACTGAGCTTTGCCTTGTTTTGGTACTTGTGCAAGTTTCACTCCCTTTTGAGCTGGTTTTTTGATACCTTGTCACCTTGTTGATCAAACATGCAATCAAGCACAACTTGTGAGCCTTTGGGACTATTTTGTACACATTTCTAATCAAAACTTGAGCATGAAGGAGTGTAAAATTCATTATAATTCCTAGTTATCAGTCCCAATCCCAATCCCAATCCCGACGCGTTGGATGCGTTATCGGTGTAGAGGACTCAGAGGTTGGGTCATTCAGATAAAGTGCGAAACGCTTATTGCTCGACTTCGTGCAGTATCTCTACGCTGAAATCGACGACAAAAACGACGAGCACTTGTGACTTTATTGCGGTTCGTGGTTGATATATTATATCGTGCTCGCTCAGTTCTATGGCCTATTTGGCTAGTCGACCCGATAATTCGGGTTTGTGCAGGATACTCCTGAGAGGAAAGGTTGTCACCTCTTTTATGGGGTGGCACTGAAAATATGGTCTAAGCCTTCGTGAAGCTACGACTAGCGCTAGAGCCAGTTTTTCAAGGTGGGGGTACCTTGTTTCGGCGTCAATTAAGGTTTTGCTGATATAGTAAATTGGAGATTGCGTACCTTAGTTTTCTTGGACTAGAACTGCACTTACCGCGACTTCGGATACAGCTAGGTAGACTAGGAGGCACTCACCTGGATCTGCTTTGGCGAGTAAGGGTGGCGAAGACAAGTATGCTTTTAGTTTCCTTAGGGCATCGACACATTCCGAATTCCACTAAAGTCCATTGTCTTTCCTTAATACATTAAAGAATTTATGGCATCTATCCGATGACCGTGAGATGAACCTAAAACAAAGCGGTTATCCGTCCCGTCAATTTTTGTACCTGCTTTTTACTGGTCAGTGTTTCGGGTATTCCTTCGATGGCCTTAATCTGTTCTGGGTTGACCTCGATGCCTCTTTTGATACCAAGAAACCGAGGAACTTTCCCGAGCTTACGCAGAAGGCGTATTTTTCGGGGTTCAATTTCATGTTGTACCATCTTAATATGTTGAAGGCTTCCTTCAGATGATCGATATGATCTTCTTTCCTTTTTGACTTAACCAGCATGTCGTCGATGTAAACTTCCATTATTTTACCAAGTTGGCTTTTGAACATTTTGGTGACCAATCTCTGATACGTCGCCCCTATATTCTTTAGTCCGAACGGCATAACCTTATAGAAGTATGTTCCTTAGTGAGTGATGAAAGTGATTTTCTCCTGGTCTTCTTCTTCTATGAGGATCTGGTTGTAACCTGAGTAGGCATCCAAGAATCTTAGTAACTCGTGTCCTGCTGTTGCGTCGATGAGCTGGTCGATGTGTGGCAATGGAAAGGAATCTTTTGGACATGCCTTGTTTAGGTACGTGAAATTTACGCACATCCGGCACTTTCCGTTTTTCTTTTTCACCATGACCACATTGGCAACCCACTGAGCCTATTATGACTCTCGAACGGAGCCATTTGCGAGCAGCTTATCGACTTCTTCGCTGATGGCTTCATTGATTGCGACGTTGAACATCCTTCTTATTTGTCATACCGGCGAGTAAATAGGGTCGACATTTAACTTGTGTGTGGCGATATCCTTTGGGATACCTGGAATATCAGCATGGGAGAAGGAAAATAGATAAGCATAATCAGTCAAGAACTTATGAAACTTGCTTGGTTCTGAGAGGTTGTGCCCGATATAAGCCTTTTTTGTGATGTTGTTGCCATCTAGCGGGACGAGATCAAGATTTTCTATCATTGACTCGGATGCTTCCACGATGTCGGTTCCTTGATAACGTTTGTCTGTACATCAAGTTTGGCTCACGACATTGCTGACTGCTATGCTTCCACATTTGCTCCTTTGAGTTGTTGGGTGTGTGCGCAATCTTGGGCGATGCGATAGCATTCTTGTGCGGTACGTTGCTCTCCTTAGATGCTGAATATTCCCCATGGGGTAGGAAACTTGATCACTTGATAGAGACTGGAAGGGACCGCTCGCATAGCGTGTATCCACGGGCGCCCTATGATGGCGTTGTAAGCTATTTCCTGGTTCATGACGTGAAACGTCATTTCCAGGGTGATCCCTTCGGCAAGGATAGGTAGCACTATCTCTCCAGAAATCCGTTCAACTGCATTATTAAAACTTATTAGCGTCATGCAATGTGGTATTAGTTTGTATTTGAGTCTCATCTGCACGAGGACTCGAGGATGGATAATACATGAGCCGCTCCCATCATCTACCATTATTCTTTTTACATCAGTATCTGCAATACATAAAGTGATAACAAGAACATCATAGTGATGGAAAGACAAACCATCGGCGTCTGACTTATCGAAGATGATACTGTCTTCGAGATCATCATATTGTTCATGGGTGATTGATCGTTTGAGTTTATGTGTGGTGGTGAACTTGACATGATTGATTGTTGCGCCATCACCCCGCCGATGATCATCTGTATAGTGCAAGCGGGAGAAGGCGGTTTTGGAGGTCCTTGGGGTTGTTCGCATCTGCGGGCGAAGTTAGCCCGTCCTCGATTGCTCAGCAACTCTTTTAGATTTCCCTGGATTAACATTCGTACTACTTCATGTCGTAGTCCTATGCAATCTTCAGTTTTGTGGCCCCTTTCTTGGTGAAATTCGCAGAAAGCGCTCGACTTCCGAGTGTTGGGGTCTGACCTCATCTTTTGCGGCCATTTCACCTTTGGACTGAGTTTCTCTAGGGCATACACTATTTCTGAAGGAGAAACACAAAAATTGTGAGCTGATAAGAGTGGAGGCATACCTTTCTTGTGTCGATATATTACTGTATGTCGAGGATGAGCATCTGTATGCTACGGTGGAGGCAGGGCAGACGTCCTAACGTAGGGCTGATGCATCTCCCGACCGAGGTGGGGCCTCAACTGATCTCTTCGACCGTCGTTGCGACGATCTTTCCTTGTTTCAATTTGAAGTGATGTCAGCCGTTGGGTCAGACCGTTGAGGTCATCCTCGTCGGCTCGTATCTCGATGCAGTAGGCATTATGGATTTCATCCCAAGTAGTTGTAGGGTATTTCATAAGCCTGCTTAGCAATTTTCTAGTCGCTCTCGACCCGTTTTTGTTTAATCCATTCTGGAAGGCTACTACTGCCATTCCTTCTGACACATTTGGCAAGCTCATTCTCACCCGGTTGAACCGAGCTAAGTGCATCTATCTTACAACAAATATATCATTTACCCTAGCTTCCGCCTATTTGGCTCCTGCATGGGCGGTAACGAATTTGTCTTCCATTTCCTCGAACATTGCTATCGAGCATGCCGGTAGTTGAGAGTACCATGTCAAGGCTCCCCCTATTAGGGTTTCGCCGAACTTTTTCGATAGCACCGATGGTACCTGCTCTTTTGAAAGATCGTTACCTTTTACGGCTGTAACGTAGTGGGTGATATGATCTTCTGGATCGGTAGTACCATCATATATCTTTAAGTAGCGTGGCATTTTGAAGGTCTTTGGAATGGTGTAGGGGGCGCTTCTTCACTGTATGGTTGCTCGATGAATCGACCAACATCTCGTTTTGGCAGCAACTTTGGAGCACCTGGTATTTTGTCAACCCTCTCTTCGTGTTCCTTCATTTGGTCATGGAGTGCCTTATTTTCATTTTCCATCTCCTCCATTTTTTTTTAAAACGGCTGCAAGTGCATCATTACATGCGTCATTAGCAACATAAGTGTTACCTATACAGAGGGCGTCTTGCTCATCAGCGTTTATCGTGACATGTACATGTGCAACATTCCTGTTATCCCTTTGGGCGGGTTTATCAAGTATGGTGTTCAGAGTACTTGTTAGCCATTATTCCAGCAGTCTTCTTACTGCCGGTGGTTCCTCTCCTATTGCAGATGTAGAGGCTTCCCTCTCGCGCGAAGCAGTCACACTCTCGTGCGGGGGAGGTGAAGCGTCTCCCCCGGGTGTGGTGTTTGGTGTTTCATTTTTGTTATCCTCTCTACTATCTTCGTTGATCGTGTCCAGGTGGTTGGTTGTGACACCTTATATTGCTTTTTGCCTTGCATCTCCTTTCCCTGCCATTGTTGGTTTGTACCAAGCTAGGAAGAGGTGATTATCCTTTTTAGGAATCTAGATGAAACTAAAATCTTAGCTAAAGAAATCTCCACAGACGGCGCCAAATTGTTTGACCTAAAAGATATTGGAACTTTTTTTATTAAATCAATTAAAGAAGATAAAGAGGTAAATCTCACCCAAACATAATAAACTCTAGCTTGAAAGATGCAAGGGATGAATAAGATGAATAATATTTTTTGATACTATGAAACTGAATGATTAAGCGTCAATATGACAATTTTGAATGTAGAAAGATATTATAATAGATGGGCAGGCAAAATACATAGTTTACCTATCAAACTTGCACTGAAATTCCTGTTACACACCTTTTTTTTACGGGTAATCTTTTACACACTCAACCTTTTAAAAGCGTGTCGAAAACACACCTTTTTGATTACGTGTCACTCGCGTGTTTTTCACACATAAGAGGCGAGTGGACAATTAAAATTCCATATCTAAAGGCTCATTTTGACAGCACTTGTCCAGCCTTTTCATATTTTCATTTTTTAAAATCCTTTTCTTCATTTTTAGAATAAAAAATCCACTATTATTTTCCATCTTTTTCCATTACTGCACCATCGCCTCTTATACCACCATACCACCAAATATTTTTGCCAAGATTTAGGGGAGAATAAAAAAATTAAAGATTCATATTCAACATATGAATCGCTGAATGACGCCGTTGAGCTGCCACGGTGGCCAAATGCTGAAGGAAAAATTCGTGAAGTTCTTCATATGTGTTTTGTGAGATTTTGTAGGTTCTAATTGAGTCTGTGGAGTTTCTTCCATTTCAGCCATTGATGGGTTGAGAATTTTGGGTTCTTGGGTTCTTTTTTGTTCTTACTGTTGCTTGGTGTAAGCAATTTTGGTACTCAAACTATATAATCGGTTGGTCAATTTGAAAGAGGGAAGATACAAATACAAAGAAATATTAGGAAAAATATTTAATTGGTAGTGTGTTGATAGAAATTTTAAAATGTTATCCTGATAATTTGAAAATTAAAATTAAACTTTGGGTGGTGGGAGGAGGGGGGCAGCCATGGTGGTACAGCCTGGGGAAGATGAAGAAGATGAAAATAATTGTAAATTCAAGTTTTTTGAAGTCAACAACACGTATCACGTTATTATTGGTGCGTGACTATACTTGATGAGAAAAAAAGTGGTCTAGAACTGAAGAGGTATGTTTTAGACACACTTTTAAAAGGTGTTGATACCCAATTTTTTCCTATGTATTTTTATATACAAAATACCTTCAAAATAGCATGTACATACATATATAAGCATGTCCAAGAGTTTTGGTATTTTTTCCTAATTTTTTAAGATTTTAAAATCAATTTATTGTCTATTTTAGCAGTACAAAATCCAATAATTATTCCCAAGATTATCATTTTGGTGAATAAATTATTTTATTCTCATATTTACACCAAAATATAATTAAGGTGATTTTTTTATATTTTTTACAAATCTATTTGGTATTTTTATGCTAAATTGCATGTAATTGCAATTATAGCCTATTTCACGATTAGTAGCATTTATAATTATAAAATTATTTTCAGTATTTTTAAATTAATATTTATATAGTATTTGTTGGCTCAGTGTTTTTAATTTACTTTTAAAATTTCTGTTACTATTTTTTATAAAATAAAAAGAGAAAATAGGCTATTTAACACTTAGCCCATTTCTATTTCAATTACAGCCCTTTCACCTTTCAATTTTGGCCCTCAATTTGACCCAATTCCGCCCCCAAATTAAACCATCCCAATCCCCAAATTACCCGAACCCTGACCCAATTAAAAAAAACCGCACCCGGCTCCCCTTTGATCCAGGCCGTTGATCATTTTGATCAACGGCCGTAATTCACGCATTCCTTTTTAATTCCCAAACCCCCTTGACCTAATTCATTTCACCTAAGACGCCGCCTTTGAACCCCTTCGTCTCTCAAATCCTCTCGAGCCTCTTCAAAACCTTAATCGTCTCCCACCTTATCTCACCATGTTTCCACCGGAATCTATGGCGTCTCCTGCCACGAATGGTCTGTACTTATCCTTTCTCACCATCAAACCTAAACTATTCAAGGTTTTGAAGCCCGACTTCAATGGCTCTCTTCAGATCCTTCTCAGATCCGTAGATCTATGGCTTCTTCGGCCATTACCCCGGCATGTTCAAGCAATATGAGTCTTTTCGACTCAGGATCTGACTTTCCTCAAGACCTTTCTCATTTCTAGGGTTTTATCTGAAACCCTAAGTTGTCCGAGGTTCTTTACTTGCTTATTTTCTTAGATCTGGAAAATGTCTGTGTTCTACTGAACTTTTTAAAGGTTTTCCCCAAATTCTCTTTTCAAAATCGTTTAATTTCGATTTAGGGTTTCTGAAAGGTTTTTCAAAAGCATCTTTCTGATTCTTTTTGTTCTTTTTTTATGTGTGTTTGTCTGTGTTATGCTCGTATGACTTCTTTTACTACACATGTACTGTTCTTCTACTTCTTTTTTCTACTATACACGTTACTCTTATACTCACATGTTAATTCGTGTTATGTTTTCCTTACTCTTCTACTATATGTGTTTACTGTGAGTTCTTTGATGTTTTTGGCTTTACTGGACTATATTTGTGTTCTTACTAAGCATGATTCATCTGTTTTTGCCTAAGTTTGTATCACTTTTTCTTCTGAACTTGTTTAAGTTCTCAGTTTTTCTCAAAACGTGTTCTCCATGCTCTTAACTGTGTATCGTGTCTGTTTGTTTCTCATAAGTCTTTGGAAAAGACTTCTGAGCCTCTATCGAGTGGCTTGCCTTCTCATCTCTATTGTCTGATTCATCTTAAAACCCCAGTATTTAGGGTTTCCTTTGGCAATTTTGATTTTTGTGTTTGAATTAGGGTTCCACTTTGGGATCCTGGACTCTTAGACTCATTGTGAGTCTACAAACGGGACTTGCAGCCTTTCTTGCTTATGATTCTGAACCTCTCTTTGATTAAACTCTCTTCTAAATAAACTTCTTGATTCACATGTTTGTGTGCTTTTATATATGAGAACTCTTCTTTCAAAAGGTCTTTACCAACTAATTGATTGATTTCGAATTCCTTTTAATAAGTCCTGACTGATTGTCACTGATTTTTCTTCGACTGAACCCTCTTTACCTATTCCTGACTTGGTTCATTCGAACTAAGCCTGTAATGTTGATTTTATTGGCTGTCTGATTGATTCCCTTTCCTTTTTCTTTACAAACCAAGTACCAATGGACTTTTGCCTTAAATAAACTCTATGTATTTACCCTTTTTATGCTACTGTGAAAAGATTTTAATCAAATTTCTTTCCTCAATTGTATTCTACCCGTTTGAAATCAAATCCCTTAACTAAAGGGAGATCATATGAGACTGATTTCAAAGTTATTTCCTTACCTTTTCTTACTCATTTTCTGCACTATAAAAGGGACTACCCTTCTGCACTTTTGACACCACTTCAAGTTCAATACACAACACCTTCACACTACCAATCTTTAAACTTTCAATTCAATACTTACAATACTGCTTTGAATTCAATACTTCTTTCAATACTCTGCTTTGTTTGAGATCTTTTGGAACTTTTACTTGCAACTTGGCTTTTTCAAGACTACTTTTACTTGTCTGTTTTCCCTGAAACTGGTATGTTCTAATTTAGCTTTCCTGCCTCACCCCTATGTGTTTATTTATAGTTTTCTGCAATCCTGTTTATTTTGTTGTTCATGATTAATGTTAACTATGTGTGTTCTTTCCTTGCATCTATTTTCTGTTATGAATCTCTACCCCTATTCGCTTCTATGTGTTTGAGTTAAGGTTCATGGCCTGGCAGTATCCAAATTACTGCCCAGGTCCAAACCTTATCCTCAATGGATCCTAACTCCCAATTTTGGCTGACAGGCTGGTCAGGGGTGTGTCAGCACTCTTAAATTGCTGGGCATGACCACCAGCCTGCCATGGCCTTCCCTAATCCCCCTCTATGCACATACATTTACTCTTAGATTCTAAGTTTTGTCCCCCTCTTATGTGCCATGCTTTGAGACCTTGAGTTCCCTCTGAACTTGGACATTTGAGGGCTGACTCTTCCACACTGCACTATAATCTAATTCTGCAATGTGTTTGGGGTGTAAGCACTGCCCTGAGTCCCTTTGAGACTCTTTGGAACTTTGACACATCCCAAATAATAGAAAGGCTTTTGGAAAAATGAATCCTGGAAGTTGGTTTATCTTATATTGTCAGACTTTGAGTCTGAATTAGGTTGTTTGGTTGTAGCTGGAAGTTCTGATGTATTTTTTTTTATTCATTTGTGTCTGTAATAATTTGTAATAACTATGGGGTTCTTGTGAAAAAAGGGAGGGTCATTTATGAATGCATATGGGTAGAGAGCATGCTCATAGGGATTAATATTTACAAATTCTGCATTTATGCATATCATATAGTACTCCTGCCTATAAGTCGTCTCATTATTACATTAGAAACCATGCCTATAAGTTTCTGCATATAGAAATCATGTATAAGTTTCTGCACTTATGCATTTAGAAATCCTGCCTATAAGTTATGCATTACTCGTAGAAATCTTGCCTATAAGTTGTTTCATTACTGCATTAGAAACCATGCCTATAAGTTTCTGCATATAGAAATCATGACTATAGTTTTGTTTCTGTATTTCTGCATATTCATCTGTCGTTGGGAAAACAATCATAGGTTTACTAATAATCAACTTCATTCTAGATACCATGCCTATAGGGCTCTTGCACTTACATAATCGTTTTAAAACCAATAACGATTAGAAATCATGCCTATAGGAGTAATCAATTGAATCAGTTTCGCTATTCCATCTCTAAGTTTAAAATCAGTAGTAATATCGTTTACAATCTGCAGAACTCTTGTTTATAAAACCAGTAATCCTTTCTTTAAAATCAATGTTGTTAGATGTCATGCTATCTCACCTAGGCAAACCATTAGGTAATCAATTAACTGTGTCAGTTTTGATAAACTACAATCAGACAAGGCTAATTCGGACTCCTCGTCTGAGAAATATGTGACAAATCAGCTTGTCCTAACGCTTTAATTCAGACCATAACCAGTATTTGAAGTCATGCTATATATTTGCTCCTTTGGGCGAGGAGGCTTGTTTGAGCCTTAATTGCTATTTGTTTTTCCCCTAATTGCTTATGTGCTTTGTTTATCGCCTAGACTTTTTATCCTTTTAAAACTCTGAAAAGCCCCAACTCCCACCCCTTTAGGATTAGTAGTCTCAAATGCCTCCGGGACTGATAGGATTGGGACGGGTAATAGCATGCAATAAGAAATGATACTATTCCGCGCTTTAATACTTTAACGGGGTGGAAAGGGTAGATATGAATATGATGACTGGTGCTCTAATACCACGTTTAGCCCCTCTTTTGAGGAGTAATTACCAGGTATTGCATTGATGTGATCCATATTATTTGTAAACCCAAGACCCCCTTTCCTTTATTTGTTTATTTTATTCTCAAACTATTTCTTTAAAATTTTCTGCTTTATTTACTTTCGTCAAACTCTCAACTTGCTCGCAATATTATGTGAAAACCTCCCTCTACTTAAGACTTCTATTTGCTTATATGTTATTCAAAGTCACAATTGTAACATGGCCGGGAACCACACTAGTGGATCTTGGGGGGTGCCTAACACCTTCCCCTCGAGATAATTTCAAGCCCTTACCCGAACTCTGGTTTTCCAACTCGAACTCTTCTTTAGTGTCCTAATGCACTTTAATCATTTGGTGGCGACTCTTCAACCCAAAAAACCCAATTCCCAAGAGGGAACGAGTTGTCCTCCCAAATGTCATGAACCCGATTTCGCCTTAGAAAAAGGGGGCGCGACTGCATGGCGACTCTGCTGGGGACTTTTTTAGGCTTTTACCATCTCATGTTACTTGTGACTTCACTGCTTCTTTATTACCTTTATTTAATGTCTTTACCTCTTTTCTGCTATGAAACTAACTTGGCTCTTTATTTCTTTTCTTTAATGCTTTCTTTTACCGCTTTCCTTCAATGTCATTGTAATTATGAGCAATTATTGTAATCATTACTTTATGAACGTGCAAATACGTGACAACTTGTTTCTTTCTTGTAATTGCATATTCAACATCATATTCCACTCGTGCCAAACAAAATACCATAGCAACCCTTATAATGAGTGGTTGCGCCCTTCCAATATTATCACCCCTAAATTTGGTAAAGGCGTATTTGCGGTAAAACCAGTCGATCAGCGGTGCAGTGGACAGTTCCGTGTCTTTCCCTCTTGAGTTATCCGCTCAAGGGTACCGGTCTAATACCCATAGAAACCTTACTCTGTTCAATTGTGCATGCATCACTGTCAAACCTAGTCGAGTCAGTTATGTTGTCCGCATAATGACTCTTTAAGATAGCCTTGTCCAAAGTCCACTGGGTTTCCTTGAAACCCAAACGGACGCTACCATGTCTGTGCATTTATTTGGAGAACTAAATGCTGGTCATACTAATTGTTTATATTTAATAGCCAAATCTGTCAGAAGTATGGCCTCACCCTTTTGTTTTGCAGAAATAAATGACAAAGTTCCTGACTTTGGTATGGTCAACATACCCTCACTCTTGCTGACCTGGTGGAGGAACCTCCCATCAAGTAACTGAATCAACGAATGGAAAGAGAGAGTCACCAGGGCTAGTGAGAAGCTGGAATATCTGGAATACAGTCTGCTGGAGTTGGAAGGGAAAGTGAGGAAAAGAGTCACCGACTATCAAAACGCTAAGGAAGGCAAAGGAGAACGCCTGGCGAAGGCATTTTTACTAGAAAATCTGCGCGAGCTGGAGGATCTGATCAACGAAAACATTTAACCTGAAGAAGGTCTTTCTGGGACCAAGTAGCTAGGAATCTTTTCTTTTGCTTTAAGAATGTAATAAGGCCAATGGCCATTAGTGACATTTTATTTTCTGCTATTTTTAGTGTCGTTTTGAGATTCGTCTTATTTTTATCAATAAAATGAGGCATTTAGCATTATAAGTTCTCCAAATCAACTTGTCGCTAGGCCTGCCTCAGGCACATTGAGGCTCCCAAATTAGGACACAAATTATATTCTCGCACTATGTGTTTAAATATCGCAACTTCTTTTTCTTACAGCTCGCACTAACTTGCTGCCTTTGTTTTTATTTTTTATTTTTTATTTTATTCCCCTCCCCAAAGGTTAGTTCGTGCACTCTGGCATCGTCATCATACTCCACAAGATCTAAGGGTCCTCCGCCTCCTCCTCCTCCGAGTCCTATCAAAAACAAGAACAAGAGAAAAATGGAAGATTTGAGCAACATCAGAAAGGAGAACTCAGTTGAAAGGGTAGGGGTTCCTCAGGGTATTCAGGTTTCCAAGGAAAGTGCCTCCCAGCTCGAGCAAAAGTTGTTGAAATTTTAGGAAGAACTAGACCAAGTTCGGAACTTGGCAAGCTTGTCATTTTCCCTCACCACCCCAGATGTCAACTTTCCCAACACTCAAAACCCCACACCTCCACAAAACATCCCGAAACCACAAAACCAACCCGCTCCCCATCACCACTGCAACACATGCCACACTTCAAACAACACCCCACTACTCATCCTTGAACCACTAAACTCCACAAGTGATCATCTCCACAACACCCCCATCTATGTGGAAACCATACCACACTATACTCAACCTATTTCAAGCACACCTGAGTTTGATGACAAAGTCTCTCTTATCAGGAATCTAGCCGCATAACTCAAGAAGCTGACTAGCCGAGTTCAGGGTGTTGAAGGAAGCAAGGGGATCGAGGGATTGAATTATGAAGACCTTTGCATTCAGCCAGATGTCGAACTGCCCGAGGGGTACAAACCTCCCAAGTTCAAGATGTTTGATGGCACAGGGGATCCCAGAGTCCATTTGAGGACCTACTGCGACAAGCTGGTCGGAGTAGGGAAGGATGAAAAGATTCGCATAAAGCTCTTTATGAGAAGCCTGAAAGGGGATGCTCTATCTTGGTACATTAGCCAAGACCCGAAGAAGTGGTCGAATTGGGTAAGTATGGCGTCTTATTTCATGGACAGATTCAGATTCAACACGGAGAATACGCCAGATGTGTTCTACATCCAAAACTTAAAGAAGAAACCTACGGAGACATTCCGCGAGTATGCTACTCATTGGAGATCAGAAACTGCTAAGGTCAGGCCGGCTTTAGAAGAAGAACAAATGAATAGGTTTTTCGTCCGAGCTCAAGACCCACAATATTATGAGAGGTTGATGTTTATTGAAGGCCAAAAAATTTCCGACATCATTAAGCTAGGGGAAAGGATCGAGGAAGGTATTAAAAGTGGTATGGTCACAAACTTTGAAGCATTATAGGCCACCAACAAGGCTCTACAGTTTGGTGGCACATCCAAGAAAAAGGATGTGAGTGTCGTGATAGTTGCACAGAGAACAAAGTCCCCAATCAAATACCAAACCTACCTATTACCTCCACTTACATATCAGCCTACCCCAAATTACCAAGCACCCTTGCCCTCTAACCAAGCTCCACCGCCTACTTACCAATCATCTCCACCTCCTACATATCAGCCCACTTCGCCCAGATACCCTCAACTCGCACATGTCTACTAAGCCTACAACACCCAACAAGCCCACTATCAATCACCTCCCCCTCGCCAAAATTTCCCTAGACCCCGACCAAACTTCGACCGCAGACCCCCCAAACAGTATACCACCATTGCTAAACTTATCGAACAGCTATATGAAAGGCTCAAAGTTGCTGGTTACTCACCCTTATCCCTGCCATAAACCTCGAAAATCCCTCTCAATGGGTCAACCCAAACAAAACATATGCATACCATTCCGGCATGAAGGGGCATACCATTGATGAGTGTCGCTCTCTGAAGGATAAGATCCAAGATTTAATTGACAACAAGATCATTATGGTAAAATAGCCTACTCCGAATGTCCGTAACAACCCTCTACTAGACCACAAGGGTAGAGGTGTTCACATGATTAAGATAAAAGACGATTGGGACCCCAAAGGGTCGATTGGATTGATCGCTGAAGGTGACGAGCCAAAGAAACCAACAATCACCCTTAACCCGATTGTGGTCCAGATACAACCTTCTGGAGACATCGAAGTGAACATGTCCATACCACTTGAGATCAAAGCACCTTCTTCTACAAAGATGCCAGGGCCTATTGAGGTCGAGTTTGGGTCCCCAAAGGCACATGTATCATTTGAGGTTGTTGTATTACCTTCCAAAGCAATGGTGCCTATTCCGGTGGCCATGACAGCCGTAACACTGTTCTACCCAAAGGCCATACCGTGGGATTACACCGCCGAGGCGAGAAGGAAAAGGAAAACCAAATCTGGAGAAGCAATTACAGCACAAGGTATGATAAGAACCGGCACGGTTTATACTCCAAAACATCTAGCTGAGTCTAGTAAGCAGGCCTCTAGATGACCAACCGTCATTGAAACTGGGCCTGATGATCTCTGGAGGAAGATACAAGCCAAAGAGTATTCAGTCATTGATCAGTTGAACAAAACGCCTGCCCAGATCTCCATCTTGGCTCTGCTACAAAGCTCTTACACACATAAGAATGCCTTATTGAAGGCGTTGAGCGAGGCATATGTGCCCAGCAACATAACTGGAGAAGAAATGGCAAACATGGTAGGGCAAGTATTGGAGAGTCACAAAATCACTTTCCACGAAGATGAGCTACCACCTAAAGGGCTAAGCCACAACAAGGAATTGCACATCACTGTGCAGTGCGAAGATTATTTCATCACCAGAATCCTGATTGACGGAGGGTCCAGCCTCAATATTTGTCCATTGGTGACTCTCAGAACATTGGGAAAGAGCCTGCATGAGATCAAGGATGGAGCCATCACTGTCAAAGCTTTCGATGAATCCCAAAGGTCCACTATTGGGGAAATCAGTTTGTGTCTGCAAATGGGACCGACTTGGTTCATCGTTGATTTTCAAGTGATAGACGACCCAGCATCTTACAACATACTATTGGGACGGCCTTGGATCCATGTCGTTGGGGCTGTAGTATCAACCCTACATCAAGCAGTGAAATTCGAGTGGAATCACCAAGAGGTAATTATTCACGGTGACGATAGCAATCCCATATACAGTCGCCAAACCATCCCAGCAATCGGAGGAAGAAGAAAGATAGGCGGATAAACCTACCATCACATTGAGCGAGTGAACGCCGTGGACAAGGATAAATTGTGGGATAACAAAATTGAAAGTATACTGAATTGGTGTGGATACGAACCTGGCAAGGGACTTGGCAAGAATCTCCAAGGAATCGCTAAGCCTATCAAGTTGAAGAAACACGGTACCACTTTTGGTTTGGGGTATAAATACACTTGGGAGGAGTTCAACCACCGGTCGCCTCCATGGCACAGTCCCTACTACCCGCTGGAGCATTCGATACCTCGCTTAAAGCAGACCTTCCAGCCAGTCGATGTCATATATGGGTCGGAAGAAGAGGAAGCACTAGCGATGATGAGGAATTTGTTTTTGGAAGATGATAATATGGATTGTTGTGTCATTTTCGAGGAGGAGGGGGAGGAAGGCCCTTCTATACAAGTTGTGAGCTGAGGAGCACGCCTCAACAATTGGTCCATCAGAACCACCAGGGCCCGAAAAGCTTCGGGGTAGCAACGCTGAACAAAGCACCATGCATTATCTTTATTTTTCGCTAGTTGACTTTCTTTTCGCATTTTTAATATTGAAATAAGAGCTCCAATGTTCAAAACAATTATGAAATTTATCAAAGCTTTCCAGTTTCTTATAAATCTTGCTCTTATTACTTTTTATCGTTTACTTTATTTACACATCATTACTATTACTTATCGATGAACCGACGATTGTGACATGCAACGAGACAACGCAACAAACGGATATAGACTTAGAAGAAGATGATATACCAGAAGAGGTTGTTAAAGAGGTTGAGGATTTTGAGAATAGACCTAAGTCTAACCTAGACGAAACTGAGATTGTCAACCTGGGAGATACAGAAAATGTCAAAGAAACGCGCATCAGTGTTCATCTGTCACCATCAGAAAAGAAAGAGTACACAGAATTTCTAAGGGAATATGAGGACATATTCGCCTGGTCTTATGATGACATGATTGGTCTCAGTACATCTATTGTAGCTCACAAACTTCCTACCGATCCGACATGTCCACCAGTAAAACAGAAGCTCAAGAAGTTCAAACCTGACATGAGTTTGAAAATCAAGGAAGAAGTCACCAAGCAAGTCAAAGCCAAGGTTCTCAGGGTAGTAGAGTATCCAACATGGTTAGCCAATATTGTGTCAGTGCCGAAGAAGGACGGGAAGGTTAGAGTCTGTGTTGACTACCAGGATCTCAATCGGGCCAGTCCGAAAGATGACTTACCCTTGCCGAACATACATATTCTAATTGATAACTGCGCCAAGCATGAACTGCAATCGTTCATTGATTGTTTTACTGGGTATCATCAGATATGGATGGATAAGGAAAACGCGGAGAAAACGACTTTCATTACGCCATGGGGGATGTATTGTTACAAGATGATGTCGTTTGGGTTAAAGAATGTTGGGGCCACCTACATGAGGGCCATGACTACTATTTTCCATGACATGATACACAAAGAGATCGAGGTGTATGTAGACGACGTCATCATCAAATCCAAGAGAGCCACTGACCACATGGAAGATCTGAGGAAGTTCTTCAACAGACTAAGAAGGTACAACTTGAAGCTGAATCCCGCCAAGTGTGCATTCGGGGTTCCTACCGAAAAACTACTTGGGTTTATTGTGAGTCAAAACCATCCAAGAATTTCCACCACCGAAGAACAAGAAAGAGGTTATAAGTTTCTTGGGAAGACTTAACTACATCAGCTGGTTCATAGCTCAATCCACTGTCATTTGTGAGCCAATATTTAAGATGTTGAAGGACGCCGCTACCAAATGGACTGATGATTGTCAGAAAGCCTTTGACAGAATCAAGGAATACCTGTCAACGCCGCCAGTTTTGGTCCCGCCCGAGCCGGGTAGACCTCTATTACTCTACCTTGCAGTATTGGAGGGAGCTTTCGGTTGTGTTTTGGGAAAGCATGATGAAACGGGAAGAACGAAGCAGGCCATCTATTATCTCAGCAAGAAGTTCACCCCGTACGAGGCCCGGTATTCTCTATTGGAACGCACCTATTGTGCTCTGACTTGAGTAGCTCAGAAGTTGAGGCACTATTTTTGTGCCTATACTACTTATCTCATATCAAGAATGGATCCTTTGAAGTACATCTTTCAGAAGCCCATGCCCACTGGCAAGCTATCCAAGTGGAAAATCCTGCTGAGTGAATTCGACATTGTTTACGTGACTCAGAAGGCAATCAAAGGACAAGCACTGGCAGATCATCTTGCTAAAAATCCCGTGGATGGAGAATACGAGCCTCTAAAGACGTATTTTCCTGATGAAGAAGTATCTTTCATAGGGGAAGATATTGCAGAATCCTATGATGGTTGGAGAATGTTTTTCGACAGAGCAGCAAACTTCAAAGGAGTTGGCATAGGAGTGGTCCTAGTATCAGAAACCAGCCAGCATTATTCGGTGTCTGCCAAGCTCAGGTTCCTATGCACCAACAACATGACCGAGTACGAAGCCTGCATCTTAGGGCTCAAGCTGGACAATGACATGAACATTCAGGAATTGCTAGTGATCGGAGATTCAGAACTGCTTATACATCAGGTCCGAGAAGAATGGGCAACCAAGAACTCCAAGATACTGCCTTATCTGCATCATGTACAGGAGTTGAGGAAGAGGTTCACAAATACAAAGTTCCAACATGTTCCCAGAGTTCAGAATGAGTTTGTCGATGCATTAGCTACCCTATCGTCCATGATACAGCACCCAGACAAGAACTTCATTGATCCTATTCCGGTAAAGATCTATGATCAACCAACTTACTGTGCTCATGTAGAAGAAGAAGCTGACGGAAAACCTTGGTTTCATGATATCAAGGAATATTTGACGAAGGGAGAATATCCAGAACTCACAAATCCTACTCAGAAGCGCACACTTCGGAGATTATCTAACAACTTCTTTCATAGCGGAGGAATCCTGCATAGGAGGACTCCTGATTTGGGATTACTAAGGTGTGTCAACGCAAAGGAAGCATCCAGGATATTGGAGGAAATTCATGCAGGGACTTGCGGTCCACATATGAACGGCTTTGTCTTAGCCAAGAAAATACTCCGAGCTGGTTATTTTTGGATGACTATGGAAACGGACTGCATCCAGTATGTCGAAAATGCCATCGCTGTTAGATACATGCAGACATGATAAAGGTGCCTCTAAATGAGCTTACTGCAACAAGCTCGCCATGGACGTTCGCCGCTTGGGGAATGGATGTTATCGGACATATCGAGCCTGCCGCATCAAATGGGAACAGGTTCATTCTAGTGGCATTTGATTATTTCACCAAATGGGTTGAAGCAGCATCGTACAAAGTAGTGACTAAGAAAGTGGTAGCAGATTTTGTCCGCGACCGTATTGTTTGTCAGTTCGGAATTCCGAAGTCAATCATCATGGATAATGGTTCCAATCTCAGCAGCGACCTGATGAAAGCCATGTGTGAAACCTTCAAGATCAAACACAAGAATTCTACAGCTTACAGACCTTAGATGAACGAAGTTGTAGAAGCGCCAATAAGAATATCAAGAAGATACTAAGGAAGATGATAGAGAAGCATAAGCAGTGGCATGAAAAGTTATCATTTGCTTTATTGGGATACCGCACCACAGTTCGCACATAAACTGGGGAAACTCCCTATATGTTGGTTTATGGTACAGAAGCAGTCATTCCCGCCGAGGTAGAAATTCCCTCCTTGAGAATCATACAGGAAGCAGAACCTGACGATACAGAATGGGTAAGGAGTCGCTACGAGCAGTTAGCTCTTATATATGGGAAAATAATGAATATAGTTTGCCATGGTCAGCTTTATCAGAACAAAATGTCCAGAGCCTTCAACAAAAGAGTCAAGCCGAGACAGTTTACACCGGGGCAGCTGGTGTTAAAGAAGATTTTTCCGCATCAAGATGAAGCCAAAAGGAAGTTCTCTCCCAATTGGCAGGGTCCATACATGATTCACCGGGTTCTAACCGGAGGAGCCCTCATACTTGCAGAAATGGACGGTGAAGTTTGGCCGAAGCCGATCAATTCAGATGTAGTGAAGCGATACTATGTGTAACTTTTACGATTTCCTGTATGATGTAATTTGAACGCCTGACCTGATTCTCGTTTAAGAGAGTATACGTAGGCAGCCCTATGGGTTCGGTCACAATTCAATAAAATTTTCATTTCCCCCCGCTATTGGAAACTGGGGCAGAATTTTGAAGAGGACCCTCAAAATTCCGAATTTAATTTCAGCCATTTATCGCACGCAACCGTCAAAAGCACTAGCCCAGTAAACTGGGGTAGAATTTTAAGGACTCTCAAAATTCCGGAGCGAGAGAGGTTGCAATGTCTTGAACCGTGTTGCATTCGTCGGTTCATCTAAAGAAAACTATTTTAAATTATGTATTTATGTTACATTTTTTCTAAATCATGCATGTCTGGTATCAAAATTGCTTTGTTTAGCAACGCTACCCCAATGATACACAACGCCAAGTAGGACAAGCGAAGCTTATGGGGAAACGAACTAACCTTTCCCCCTTTACAAAACTCACAATTTTTCTTTGGATGCAGGCACTCAAGTCGTAAAATCATCAGATATATCTATACACTCATACTTCCCGGGAATACAACTCTCGGAATCATCACCTATTTACAGTTGCTAT
The DNA here is from genome assembly GCF_000715075.1 of Nicotiana tabacum. Classification (NCBI taxonomy): domain Eukaryota; kingdom Viridiplantae; phylum Streptophyta; class Magnoliopsida; order Solanales; family Solanaceae; genus Nicotiana; species Nicotiana tabacum. The sequence continues at coordinate 123,461,845 of NC_134082.1, forward strand.
CTGTACACGACATCCACAGTAGCCACAATATAGTAATCAACTATCAGCTATCATCTATCAGCTAAGAGATTTCATTACTATTCACCTTTTATTTTCTGCATTGCATAAGGCTACCTTTCTGCCTTCCGAGGTTAAGCTCTGCCTCCATCCGCATTTCTCTGCATTGCATAAGGCTACCTTTCTGCCTTCTGAGACTAAGCTCTGTCTCCATCTGCATTTTCTGCATTGCATAAGGCTACCTTTCTGCCTTCCGAGACTAAGCTCTGTCTCCATCTGCATTTTCTGTATTGCATAAGGATACCTTTCTGCCTTCTGAGGTTAAGCTCTACCTCCATCTACATCTCCTGCATTGCATAAGGCTACCTTTCTGCCTTGCGAGGTTAAGCTTTACCTCCATCTGCATGGCTGAAATACCGCCACCTTATTTCTCTTGCATTGGCTGAAATATCGCCAGTCTATTTCTCTTGTATGACTGAAATACCGCCATTTATTTACGTGTTGCACCGGCTAAAAGATCGCCACCTTCTGCATTTTCATGGGCTGAAAGATCGCCAAATTGTCCAAAGGCGTCATTGTTCGGAGGCACCATTTTCATAGCCCGAGAACGCCATGCCATGGCCTAAGGACCCCATTTTATCTTTTGCATATCATTATTCAAAGGCATCATGGTTCGGAGGCATCATCCTCATAGCCCGAGAACATAATTTCATAGCCTGCGAATCCTTTATCATATGCTTCATGGCCCAGGACATCATGGTCTGAAGACATCATCCTAACCGTCCAAAGACAACATTCACGGTCCAAAGGGAACTTGCATCACGTTTAAATTTATGCACAATATATATATGCTGGTATTGTTCATTCGCAGGTACACTGGCTAGCAATGACCGTCTCAGCATGAGCGATCCCGCTCCAGTTCCCGCAGCCTATCAGACTCTGACCATCCTTTCTCAACCTGAATATCGCGTCCGCTTTTCGAAAATCTCCATCGGCATACTCTGCCGATAGATCCCGAACTACATATGGCCTGATTTATGTAATACCAGGGATATGTAGGCAGCTCAGAAACCATAGCTCGGTCAAACTCTTCAAAATCGTGTCATTCGGTCAAAATTGGCCATCATATCTTTACCTAACAACTCTTTCATCCTTCCCGGGTAAAGAGGGGCAGCTGTTGATACCCAATTTTTCTCTATGTATTTTTATATACAAAATACTTTCAAAATAGTATGTACATATATATATAAGCATGCCCAAGAGTTTTGGTATTTTTTCCTAATTTTTTAAGATTTTAAAATCAATTTATTGTCTTTTTTTAGCAGTACAAAATCCAATAATTATTCCGAAGATTATCATTTTGGTGAATAACTTATCTTATTCTCATATTTACACCAAAATATAATTAAGGTAATTTTTGTATATTTTTTACAAATCTATTTGGTATTTTTATGCTAAATTGCATGTAATTGCAATTATAGCCTATTTCACGATTAGTAGCATTTTATAATTATAAAATTATTTTCAGTATTTTTAAATTAATATTTATATAGTATTTGTTGGCTCAGTGTTTTTAATTTACTTTTAAAGTTATTATTACTATTTTTATAAAATAAAAAGGGGAAATAGGGTATTTAACACTTAGCCCATTTCTATTTCAATTACAGCCCTCTCAACTTTCAATTTTGGCCCTCAATTTGACCCAATTCCGCCTCCAAATTAAACCAGCCCAATCCCCAAATTACCTGACCCCTGACCCGATTAAAAAACCCCACCCGGCTCCCCTTTGATCTAGGCCGTTGATCATTTTGATCAACGACCGTAATTCACCCTTTCCTTTTTAATTCCCAAACCCCCTTGACCTAATTCATTTCACCTGAGATGCCGCCTTTGAACCCCTTCATCTCTCAAATCCTCTCGAGCCTCTCCGAAACCCTAATCGTCTCCCACCTTATCTCACCATGTTTCTACCGGAATCCATGGCGTCTCCGGCCACGAATGGTCTGTACTCATCCTTTCTCACCATCAAACCTAAACTATTCAAGGTTTTGAAGCCCGACTTCAATGGCTCTCTTCAGATCCTTCTCAGATCCGTAGATCTATGGCTTCTCCGGCCATTACCCCGGCATGTTCAAGCAATATGAGTCTTTTCGACTCAGGATCTGACTTTCCTCAAGACCTTTCTCATTTCTAGGGTTTCTCTGAAACCCTAAGATGTCCGAGGTTCTTTACTTGCTTATTTTCTTAGATCTGGAAAATGTCTGTGTTCTACTGATCTTTTTAACGGTTTTCCCCAAATTCTCTTTTCAAAATCGTTTAATTTCGATTTAGGGTTTCTGAAAGGTTTTTCAAAAGCATCTTTCTGATTCTTTTTGTTCTTTCTTTATGTGTGTTTGTCTGTGTTATGCTCGTATGACTTCTTTTACTACACATGTACTGTTTTCTACTTTTTTCTACTATACACGTTACTCTTATACTCACATGTTAATCCGTGTTATGTTTTTCTTACTCTTCTACTATATGTGTTTACTGTGAGTTCTTTGATGTTGTTGGCTTTACTGGACTATGTTTGCGTTCTTACTAAGCATGATTCATCTGTTTTTGCCTAAGTTTGTATCACTTTTTTTTCTGAACTTGTTTAAGTTCTGAATTTTTCTCAAAACGTGTTCTCCATGCTCTTAACTATGTATCGTGTCTGTTTGTTTCTCATAAGTCTTTGGAAAAGACTTCTGAGCCTCTATCGAGTGGCTTGCCTTCTCATCTCTATTATCTGATTCATCTTGAAACCCCAGTATTTAGAGTTTCCTTTGGCAATTTTGATTTTTGTGTTTGAATTAGGGTTACACTTTGGGACCCTGGACTCTCAGACTCATTGTGAGTCTACAAACGGGACTTGCAGCCTTTCTTGCTTATGATTATGAACCTCTCTGTGATTAAACTCTCTTCTAAATAAACTTCTTGATTCACATGTTTGTGTGCTTTTATATATGAGAACTCTTCTTTCAAAAGGTCTTTACCAACTAATTGATTGATTTCAAATTCCTTTTAATAAGTCATGACTGATTGTTACTGATTTCCTTTAATTGAGCCCTCTTTACCTATTCCTGACTTGGTTCATTCGAACTAAGCCTGTAATGTTGATTTTAGTGGTTGTCTGATTGATTCCGTTTCCTTTTTCTTTACAAACCAAGTACCAATGGACTTTTGCCTTAAATAAACTCTATGTATTTACCCTTTTTATGCTACTGTGAAAAGATTTTAATCAAATTTCTTTCCTCAATTGTATTCTACCCATTTGAAATCAAATCCCTTAACTGAAGGGAGATCACATGAGACTAATTTCAAAGTTATTTTCTTACCTTTTCTTACTCGTTTTCTGCACTATAAAAGGGACTACCCTTCTGCACTTTTGACACCACTTCGAGTTCAATACACGACACCTTCACACTTACCAATCTTTAAACTTTCAATTCAATACTTACAATACTGCTTTGAATTCAATACTTCTTTCAATACTCTGCTTTGCTTGAGATCTTTTGGAACTTTTGCATGCAACTTGGCTTTTTCAAGACTACTTTTACTTGTCTGTTTTTCCTGAAACTAGTATGTTCTAATTTAGCTTTCCTGCCTCACCCCTATGTGTTTATTTATAGTTTTCTGCAATCCTGTTTACTTTGTTGTTCATGATTAATGTTAACTATGTATGTTCTTTCCTTGCATCTGTTTTCTGTTATGAATCCCTATCCTTATTCCCTTCTATGTGTTTGAGTTAAGGTTCATGGCCTAGCAGTATCCAAATTACTGCCCAGGTCCAAACCTGATCCTCAATGGATCCTAACTCCCAATTTTGGCTGACAGGCTAGTCAGGGGTATGCCAGCACTCTTAAATTATTGGGCATGACCACCAACCTGCCATGGCCTTCCCTAATCCCCCTCTATGCACATACACTTACTCTTAGATTCTAAGTTTTGTCCCCCCTCTTATGAGCCATGCTTTGGGACCCTGAGTTCCCTCTGAACTTGGACATTTGAGGGCTGACTCTTCCACACTGCACTATAATCTAATTCTGTAATGTGTTTGGGGTGTAAGCACTGCCCTGAGTCCCTTTGAGACTCTTGGGAACTTTGACACATCCCAAATAAGAGAAAGGCTTTTGAAAAAAACGAATCCTGGAAGTTGGTTTATCTCATATTGTTAAACCTTGAGTCTGAATTAGGCTGTTTGGTTGCAGCTGGAAGTTCTGATATATATTTTTTTCTGATTCATTCGGGTTTGTAATAATTTGTAATAACTATGGGGTTCTAGTGAAAAAAGGGAGGGTCATTTATGTATGCATATGGGTAGACAGCATGCTCATATGGATTACTATTTACAAATTCTGCATTTATGCATATCATATAGTACTCTTGCCTATAAGTCGTCTCATTATTATATTAGAAACCATGCCTATAAGTTTCTGCATATAGAAATCATGTATAAGTTTCTGCACTTATGCATTTAGAAATCCTGCCTATAAGTTATGCATTACACGTAGAAATCTTGCCTCTAAGTTGTTTCATTACTGCATTAGAAACCATGCCTATAAGTTTCTGCATATAGAAATCATGACTATAGTTTTGTTTCTGCATTTCTGCATATTCATCTGTCGTTAGGCAAACAATCATAGGTTTAATAATAATCAACTTCATTCTAGATACCATGCCTATAGGGCTCCTGCACTTACATAATCATTTTAAAACCAATAACGCTTAGAAATCATGGCTATAGGAGTAATCAATTGAATCAGTTTCGCTATTCCATCTCTGAGTTTAAAATCAGTAGTAATATCGTTTACAATCTGCAGAACTCTTGTTTATAAAACCAGTAATCCTTTCTTTAAAATCAGTGTTGTTAGATGTCATGCTATCCCACCTAGGCAAACCATTAGGTGATCAATTAACTGTGTCAGTTTTGATAAACTACAATCAGACAAGGCTAATTCGGACTCCTCATCTGAGAAATATGTGATAAATCAACATGTCCTAACGCTTTAATTCAGACCATAACCAGTATTTGAAGTCATGCTATATATTTGCTCCTCTGGGTGAGGAGGCTTGTTTGAGCCTTAATTGCTATTTGTTTTCCCCCTAATTGCTTATGTGTTTTGTTTGTCGCCTAGACTTTTTATCCTTTTAAAACTCTGAAAAGCCCCAACTCCCCCCCTTTAGGATTAGTAGTCTCAAATGCCTCCGGGACTAATAGGATTGGGACGGGTAATAGCATGAAATAAGAAACGATACTATTCCGCGCTTTAATACCTTAACGGGGTGGGAAGGGTAGATATGGATATGATGACCGGTGCGCTAATACCACGTATAGCCCCTCTTTTGAGGAGTGATTATCGGCTATTGTATTGATGTGATCCATATTATTTGTAAACATAGTACCCCTTTTCCTTTATTTGTTTATTTTATTCTCAAATTATTTCTTTAAAATTTCTGCTTTCTTTACTTTCGTCAAACTCTCAACTTGCTCGCAATATTATGTGAAAACTCCCCTCTACTTGAGACTTCTATTTGCTTACTTGTTATTCAAAGTCACAATTGTAACATGGTCGGGAACCACACTAGTGGATCTTGGGGGGTGCCTACCTTCCCCTCGAGATAATTTCTAGCCCATACCCGAACGTTGTTTTTCCAACTCGAACTCTTCTTTAGTGTCCTAATGCACTTTAATCATTAGGTGACTCTTTAACCCAAAAAACCCAATTCCCAAGAGGGAACGAGTTGTCCTCTCAAATGTCATGAACACGATTTTGCCTTAAAAAAAGGGGGCGCGACAAAAGGTTGAGTGTATAAGAAGTTTTCCGTAAACAAAAGGGTGTGTAACAGGGATTTTCGTGCAAGTTTAATGGGTAAACTATGTATTTTGCCTAATAGATGCTCTTAGCCAAAAATTAGTAGTCTTTACAAAATCTTTCACTTCAATTTATAAAGGACAACCCCTTTTGAACCCTAAAAGATATAGCATAAAGAATATTCGAAAGTATATTCCTACTGCCTTTTGTTGTACCTACACTACTACAAATGTCGTGCGCCTTCTAACCGCTGTCAGTCGTCATCTTCAGCGGCCAGAAGACTCCATGTCGTAAGGATCTCGTACCTTATCGTATTCGCCAGTAGCCATGGTCATCTAAATTTGGACCTATACAACAACAATTGATAAAATTCAACTATGAGAGAGAACATGAAAATTTGTGATGGAACCTAAAATTGTTCAAGCAAGTCAATGGTAACATTAATCAATACCTAGTGCGTAACTGTACCAATGTCAGCAGGCAAAGTTCTTTATTAGTTGTGTAAATTGTAACCAAAAGCCAATAGCCCGTTTGGCCAAGCTGCAAAAATTAGCTTATTTTGAAAAATGCTTTTTTCCATAAGTACTTTTCTCAAAAGTACTTTTGGCGAGAAGCAGTTTGTATTTGGCTAATTAATTTGAAAAACACTTTTGAGCAGCAATTAATATTTGACCAAGCTTTAAAAAACTGCTTCTAAGTGTATTTTTCTTAAAAGTGCTTCTCAAAAAAGTGCTTTTGGAGAGAAGCTACTTTTTTCTGCTTCTCCAAATTGAAACACTTTTTTTCCTTCCAAAAGCTTGGCCAAACACCTCAATTTTTGGCCAAAAGCACTTTTGACAAAAAAAGGTTGGCCAAACAGGCTACAAATCCGTTGTCCATGACTCAAAGGCGCATAGCAAAATTATCAGGGGTTAGTGTCTTATTTTCCAAAGAAAGAGGACTAGATTACCAAATCGCAAAACAATGAGAGAAGTCCGACAGAAGCCTGTAGTAGGGGTGGGCATCGGTCGGTTCGGTTATGAATATTATCGGTTTTGCTTATCGGTTATCGGTTTATAAATATCATAACCCGATAACCAAACCGATAAGATATTGGTTATCGATTATCGATCATTATTGGTTCGGTTATCGGTTTACCCGATAAGATAAAACAACTAAAATAGTTTCACAATGTATAAAACTGTTTCGCAATGTATAAGATTTTAAGAATTGTTTGGCTAATACTCTTTTCAAAACTGTTCTATTCCACAAGAATTTAAATTTACTGCAACATCCATAAAATAAACACTAACAAAAGTTTCTATCTTTCATTCTTCAACCCAAAAAATATAAACAAAAATCCCAATATCAGTTAGTGATGAAAAAATAGAATATGAGTCACATTTTCACTTCGACACTTTCTGCAAATACAAGGGATCTAAATGAATAATAAATACAAGTGTCAGCCACGATGCACATGTTTGTGATGTAATATTTGTAAATGTCAAAAGAAAAAGTGAGAAGTTGAGTCACTACCCTTCGACTGCTTTGAAGACTGAACATCTTCATCAAATAGTTCTGCTAAACATAGATAACTTTGTAACAGCTCAACAATTAAAGCACACCACAAATCTCACTTCAGCTTTCAAACAAACTAAGAAAAATCTAGAGCCAACAGAGGCAGATCCAGGATTTAGAGGCTCCGGGTGCCAAATTTTTTGAACGTAGTCATATTACAATTTACTAAATAGGGTACAAATTTAATCGGTTCGGTCTAATTGGATTTCGGTTCGGATTATTCGTCTTTGGAGTTAATATAAACAAATCGATCGAGCAAAAAGATTACGTAATAATTATGATAATATGGAAAACAAGTATAAAAATTCAACTGAATTATGAATTTTGTACAAGAAAAAAAGCTCGTTATCATTTTAGCTACTTAAGGCAAAAACTTATACTAATACGTACTCTAAAGATTAAGTAAGTCTACAGATATTTTTCAATTTATATTTTTTATGAAAATTAATTCACTAGATATTATATACAATTGTCCTACTTTAGAGCAATCTGACAACAAAATAAATCCTGGAGAAAACAATTAATTTTTTATTATCTATTGATAAATCACGGAGGAGTTAGGAAAGTGCAACAAGGGGGATTTCTTTGAATAGATTTGTGAAAGAATTTTTTCGTATATTTTTTGTTAAATGTTTAAGGAAAAAAAGGAGAAAAAAATCAAAATAAATTAATAAGTTCAAAGAATAAGTCAATAGGACCTACTAATAAACAAAAAAGAGCAATTAAGTAAAGAGAAAGAAGAGACAAAAGATCCTTATGTAATGGTCTTAAATGCACCAAACAAAAGTTTTTAAAACAATGAGATAGGACGGATTGGAACCCCACCATTAGAGTGAAAATGGTGGTGCCTTACCAGTGACACATTGAGCCATTTTGTTACTGAGGGTGCCACTTAAAATATTTGTATACATTCCTTCTATATATACATATATGTATACATACTATTGTATAGTCTCGGCCAAAGCTTGCGGGTGGCGTACCACCCCATCCCTTACACGTAGATCCGCCCCTGAGAGCCAGAATGCTTCCAAATAAACTAAGAAAAAGATAAAGATGAAGCAACTAAAAACTTACACGAAGAATCAAGATGAAGCTGAAGAATGCGGTTGAGAAATGCGACTGAAGGGTGAAGTGAAGATGAGACTGAAGAATCTGATGGATCTGAGAATTAAAGTGAAGATGCGACTGAAGAGTGAAAGAAAGAAGTTGAGAAATGTGACTGACGCCGGCCTAAGTCTTGACAGGTTGACTGATGAGGGCGTGATATGACTGACGCCGGCCTGAGTCTTGATGGGCTGACTGGTGAGGGCGTGAGGCGGAGAAACTGAGAAAGAATAGGGAAATCAAAGAGTGAATTATGAAACCCTAGTATGTATATACTTAAGGGTAAACTAGTAAATTAGTTAATCCTTATTGGGTTATCGATTTTACCCAATAACAGAATTGCCAAATCGAGCCCGAACCGATTACCCAATTAAAAAAAAGTTTTAATCCGTTACCGAACCGTTAACCCGATAACCCAATAATAAATAATTAAGAATTTGGGTTATATATGCCCAGTTGCCCACCCCTAGTAGTTCTTCTGGCGCCAATCCAACCTCCTCAAAACATAAAAAGCATCACCCAAGTCCTCTTTCGAGTCGTTTAATTTCCACTGTAATCATCGGTTTTACCGGCGGCCATGTCCTCCGATGCCGGAACCCTAACCCTTGACTCTACCACTCTCTACACAACCGCTCTTAGCTCCCTCCCCGGTCAATCTTCCTCACATTCAAACCCACCACCCCTCCCTCTTCCGGCTCTCCCTCCCTCAGTCCCCCAACCGAAACTGATTCCAAAAACTCGTTTTATCATCGACGGTTTCAAATATGCCGGCGATTTCTCAGTTTCGTACTTCCTCTCTCATTTCCACTCCGATCACTATACTGGCCTGTCCCCTAATTGGTCCAAAGGTATCATTTTTTGCTCCTCCATAACCGCTAACCTTCTCATCCAAGTCCTCAATGTTCCCGCGCAATTTGTAGTGTCTTTACCGCTCTCCGAAGCCGTTTTAATCGACGGCTCCGAGGTATTTCTCATCGACGCCAATCATTGTCCTGGTGCTGTGCAGTTTTTATTTAAAAATCCAGTTAATTATGGCAAATTTGAGCGGTATATTCACACAGGTGATTTTCGTTATTGTGACAAAATGAAATTAGAGCCTGTTTTAAATGCATTTGTTGGTGCTGATGCTGTATTTTTAGATACAACTTACTGTAATCCGAAATTTATATTCCCTAGTCAAGATGCGTCAATTGATTATATAGTTGGTGTTATAGAGAAATATGGAGCTGAGAATGAGGGTTCATTGAAACATATATTGTTTCTTATTGCTACTTATGTTATTGGGAAGGAGAGGATTTTAGTGGAGGTTGCGTGGAGATGTAAGAGAAAGATCCACGTTGATGGCAGGAAAATAGCAGTTTTGAAGGTATTAGGTCATGGGGAGGATGGGGTGTTTACTACCTTTGAATCTGAAACTGATGTTCATGTTGTTGGGTGGAATGTGTTGGGTGAGACTTGGCCATATTTCAGACCCAATTTTGTGAAAATGAACGAGATCATGAGAGAGAAAGGGTATTCCAAGGTGGTTGGTTTTGTCCCAACTGGCTGGACTTATGAAGTGAAGCGAAATAAGTTTTCTGTGAGGAAGAAAGATTCCTTTGAGATACATCTTGTTCCATATAGTGAACATTCTAATTACGATGAGCTTAGACAATATGTGAAGTTTCTGAAACCAAAGCGTGTCATACCAACAGTAGGCATAGATGTTGAGAAGCTGGATAGCAAACATGCCAATGCCATGCGGAAGCATTTTGCTGGCTTGGTCGATGAGATGTCCATTAAGCAAGAATTTCTAATGGGTTTTCATCGTTGTGTCCAAGGGGAGGAAGATATGGATGCAAAAGAATCTCCTAATGCTTCAATTAGTATCACCAATCAAGAAAACAGAGGCGAATCTGCTCATGCTTTAGTCAGTATCACCAAGCAAGAAAATGAGGATACTTCATTGGATTCTAAGATCTGCAATAATGGTGATAGGGAGGATATTATCCATTCATTTCCTCAAGGAGAACCTGAGTTGCAAGGTTTAGAAAAAATAAGTGAAGGCGATGTGGAAGAAGAGCTGAAAGAACTTAAAGACTGTTTACCCATTTGGGTCACTAAAGACCAGATGCTGGATTTACTTAGTATTTCGGGGAAAAATATTGTTGATGCAGTCACTAACTTTTATGAACATGAAACCGAATACCGCGAACGGGTCACTGTCAGTAATTCTCCTACCTCTTCATTTGAGCCAAATTCACCAAATGGGTTTGCATTGCCTTTTAACCCAAAAGGAGATGAATCTATGCTGTCTCCCAAACCATGGGTTGGTAAAAGCCCGCAGCAGGGTGAGACAACTGCATCAAATAAAACCTTTAAACTGCCCAACATGAACCGTTCCAGTTGCAAAACTATTTTTCCGGGTAAAAGGAAGAGAAGTGCTGAAAACAAGTCGCTTAAAAAAGCAAGAGGAAATGTAAGTATGGAACCTGGTGGATCGAAGCAGTGTACTATAACAAAGTTCTTCAGTAAAAAGCCTCCTCCATCCGTGCAGAATGGTAATGGTGCAACTGCTAGTAGAAATTCCCACGATGATAACAGTGTGCTACTAAGTGCCTCCGTTGAGTCTTATAAAGAGGAAGCTGATCGGTTTATTCAGATTGTGAATGGGGATGAGTCTTTAAGAAGTTATGCTGCCACAGTACTAGCAAAGACTAAAGGAGACATAAGTATGGCACTTGACATTTATTTTTCAGAACACAAAGATGTTGGATGCGGGATTTCTGAAAGCAGCAAAGTGGTGCAACCTGCTAAAGAGGTTTTCCCTTCTTCCAAAGATGAAAAGTTGCCCAAAAAATTAGGAAATGACCCGGATTTATCCTTGTCTGGAGTTCCCTTAGCCAATACTGCTGTAAATTATGTATCACTTCCACCTGAGAAATATTCTCCTTTGGAACATGGTTGGTGTCTTGTAATTTACCATTTCTGATGTAATTATTTGGATATATTCAAGCATAAAGTCCAACTTTGTTATCCAAGTAAAATCTGTTCACCAGTAAAATATTACTTTTTTTCCTTTCTTTTTTCTTTCATTCTATTCCCCAGCTAGCTGGAGCAAGGGGCAGGCTGCTCCATACCTACATCTTTCACGGACTTTTGAATTGGTAGAGGAAGAAAAAGGCAAGATAAAAGTAACATCAATGTTCTGCAATATGTTTCGGAGGTTTGTTGCTACTACTCTTTAACCCTTTAGGCATCATTTTCTTTTCAAGGGTTCTAAGATAGTTGGGTTATACTGAGGGGCATTTGTTAAGGGTTTAAGCATGGGTGTTCTTATAGATTTTATTATGCCATTGGGTTTATTGGATTACTAGCTGGGTTCTTGCTTTGATTGGGTATCAATAATATACTTATCCTCAAAAGTAACAGATCAAAACCAGAAAAAGACAGGGTTCCCTTTTCTTAAGGGAGCAGGGGTAGTGGGATGAATGAGAGGTAAAATGGTAGTTTATGCTAATTGGGAGAATCCAATCCCGCAGCTCCACCACCAATAAATAATACAATTTCATGAGTCTACAGACTTAGGAGTAGCGTGGATTCAAAATCTTCATCCACCCACCCTCTAATCTCAAAGAAAGTATGGCTGTATTAGTTGATCAGTTACTGCTCATTCACAGCTTGCTTGCATTGTCTCCTGAGGATGTGCTTCCTGCAGTGTACTTGTGCACAAACAAGATAGCTCCTGACCATGAAAATACGGTTAGTCTAATACAATAATTGTCTATAAGATTTTGCCTCTTGGTTAGTGGTTGAATTCTAACATTGTGATGCATTTTTCTTCTTATTGTTTTTGTGTGCCAATTATTTCGATTTTCACTAATGCCCAGGAGTGTGTATTCGTTGACTACTTTGACATAATTACCTCAGTTTTGGCCCATGGTTTTATATTTTCATATGTTAACATTGCTTTAAGTTTCTTCTTCCATTGCAATTCCTTTTCTTTTCCTTTGTCCTTTTGGGTAAGCAAAGTGATATACTTTGATGTTTGAATTCCACAAAAAGGAACTTGTGGAATTCAGTCCGTTAAACATTTAAGTCCATGGTTTCCATTGCATCATCTAGTCCATCTACAGCTTTTCGGTTACACCAAAGGTGTAATCTTATAAAATATTCCGAGTTTACAAAAGATAAAGATAGAAAGCTATCCTCAAGGCACCTATTGTTCCTTTCTATCTAAGTTGTCCAAATACGTAAAGTGAAATGTCTTCGCAGCAATTCTATAGGTTTGTTGTTTGCGTACTATCTCATTTAAGCTTGTTCTAAAAGTGGCATTTGGGTCACATAATGGATTCATGATTCATTATTACCACCTTTGAAAGGAAAAAGTTGGTAAAATTTTTCAAGGTATTACTTGTATATGTTGTAATGATATTTGTAGTCACAAAAGGGATGATTTAAAATTAGACCCCAAAAATAAAATAAACTAAATTAAAGGCCGTCACCTTTTCTTTAGATAATTCAAATAATCTTCATTAGTATCCTTTTTTTTGATAACCCTAGTGTTTAGGTCAGGATGCACACACCTTCACTAATACCAGGTGGATATTGCCAAAAGTCTATACACAGTTGTTGTTAGCTTAACTCTAGTCATCTACCAAGCTATCCCAAATCCCATTAACAAAAGGCTTGTTACTTTAACTAGGTTTCTTATTTTTAGACCAAGAAAGGATATGTAAGAATATATGAACTAAGGATCCTATTACGGAAATTGCAAATTAGAGTATTGTTGAAATTAAATTCACATTTTAAAAGCAATCTAGAGCAAAACTGGCTAAAAAGAGAAAGAGATTTTTTTTGGTGTTTGTGGGGTGGGGGTGGGGGGCAAGATGGACAGTGAAGGGGTTGGGAATTGGAGGAGAGGAGCCAAGATTGGGCTGGGAAAGTTGAGTTGAGGAATGGAAGTATGACGGTAGGTCAATAGAAGTTGGTGGCAAAGAGGGAGAGCGGAGTGTGGGAAGGGGCAGGACCTGGTTGTTGGGAGTGGGGAGTGTAGTAACCAGAAGGTTAAAGGAAGGGGAAAGGTGAGTGAAGGGGGCTAAGGCAATGGGAGAGGTGGAGTGTCCAGAGGTTCGAGAAAGGAGAGAGAAGTGACTCAATGAGGATTCAGTTAGTTGGATTGACCCATTTAAAGATTGCAGACAACTTTTTCATTTTATTGTTTGCCCTATATTTTTCTGTAAATACTTTCGCATTGGAGAGTAGAAGTTTAAATTAATTGCATTTTGGATGAGATCACAAGCTTTTAACTGTTCTATAGGAGTAATAGACTATAAGGGAGGTCCTTCTAGTGACATTAAACTAAAGGTTGGTCTAATGCATATCTCAAAGTGCAGGGAATTTCAATTATGTGCCATGAAGCAAAGGGGAGTCTAAATGACTCGACCTAGTCATAAATAAATGGGTTTTCTCCTTTATAATGTTGTTCTACTGACATTCTTCACACTATATTTTGAAGAAGACTTTCCTGCCATTTTTTTTTTGAAAAGGTAAAGGTTTAAAAAGACTTTTCTGCCATAGCTACCCAATCGTACTGAAATTTGAAAAAGTCCCATCCTTATAATTGAGAATGCATAAGCTAAACAACAGTTGTTACAAAATGCCAGGGCCTTTCACAATGTCACATCTGTTGTAGCTTCTTGCTTTCGTGGTGGGCAGTAGATGGTAGAGATTAGATGTGACAATAACAACCATATTTGTTAGTGTTATGCTCATACTAGTGTTTAGAACCTACGCGATGCGCGGATAATTTGACAGAATATTAATCTTATAAAATTATAATTTAATATCATATTGTTAGTTGTTATTTTATTATTTTAGTTTTGTTGTACAATATTTTAATTTTTTTCATTTAGTGTTTACCTATAATACGAATATTGTTGTATTGTTTTCCTAAATGGATGGTGTTGTATTAGTTCAAAGGTTAAACACAGAAGTTCTTTTATTATGTCATAAATCTACTAATAATTGTAATAACTATTATTTTTGGATTATTTTCAATAAGAAATTAAATTGAATTCTTCTTCCGGTTTGTATTTAATATGAAAGTTTAATTTTTTTTATTAAAATTACTACATAATAAGTTCAATTATATCTTTATATATTTTATTTATTTCTTGAAATTATTGTTTATGTTTTTTTCTTTAGTTTTATCTATTATAATATTTTTAGTTACATGATCTTATCTATATAGCATGACCATATGAATTATTATTCAAAAACTTTCTCATCTCAAAAAACAAGTTGGACACTTGGCATCATCACATTGATTTGCTTCTCCTATTCTATATAGATAGATTTTATTTTATAATAGTTTCCTTAAAAATATATAGATATTTAATTATTTTAATTCAAATTAAAAAGAGTAATTAATTATTAACTAACATACTATTTTTGTCCAAAATTGGACACTTGGCATCATCACATTGATTTGCTTCTCCTATTCTATATAGATAGATTTTATTTTATAATAGTTTCCTTAAAAATATATAGATATTTAATTATTTTAATTCAAATTAAAAAGAGTAATTAATTATTAACTAACATACTATTTTTGTCCAAAATTGGACACTTGACATCATCACATTGATTTGCTTCTCCTATTCTATATAGATAGATATGGCTGCAATTTACAAATGTCCTTTCTATTTTGTGATTAAATTCTTTTTATATATGTGCATGATTTTATACATCATTACTTCTATTTTATTTGCTATTATTTGAATTCGAAGAGTATCATCTCAACTGTGATCTTATCATGCTCCAGGAATTGAATATTGGGGGCAGTACTGTTATAGCAGCACTTGAGGAGGCATGCGGGACAAAGAGATCGAAAGTACGAGAACTATATAACAGCCTAGGTGATCTTGGTAGGAACATTTGTCATTCTAGGTTTCTGGAGAATGGATAGCCAGTGCTTTGTCTTTTCTCCTCTCTTTGGTTGGTGGATGCTTTTTGTTGCAGGGTTGAAGTTTATTGCCTGTTTGTTTGGGATTAGGTGATGTTGCTCAACTTTGCCGACAAACACAATCGTTACTTGCTCCTCCAGTGGCACTTACAATTAGGGGTGTATACTCTACTCTTAGAAGGATAAGGTATGATTTTGACTCCTTTTGGTATGCAATAGTTGTTGCTGATCGTTTGAATGAGATCATGTACTCTTTTCAGTATTCAAATAGGTTCTCTTTAGTCTTTATTGGATTTTTTGACTCCTCGACCAGAACCATGCCTCCTCCCTTAGTCCACTGTATTCCTGCATCATTTTTCTTTTTCTTTTTCTGTCATGCACATCCTTTTCGTGAATATCAGACTATGTTTTCCTTCTTTTATGGCAAGCTTCAATCTCTACTTTTTTGTATCCTTTCTCATTTATACAACGAAGTCTGTCTAAGATGAAAGATAATAGAGTGTTGCAAAAATGTTAGATGTTTTATGTAGTAAATGGATGCTATCCACGGCAACATAGCTAGTTATTTGGTTCTGATGATCTTCTTGCGGGCTTATTTTTTATTGTTCTGGATGGGGCGTAAGGTTGACCTTTGTATATTCAGAAGTATACCAGCTTTTGCGATCTGTATCACAATTTCATTGTAATGTGGGGAGTTGTCTACCCACTTAAGAGGATTATTTTACGCTTTTTGATAAGCTTACTTCATTATACCTTTGGCTTCTCTTACAATTGTCTTGGTTTGGTTTGAGTAATGTGCCCCCCCCCCCCCCCCCCCCAAAAAAAAAAAAAAAAAATTAGAAAAAAAGAAAAAAGAAATACCCACACTTATAATCATTAATCAGATGATAAAGGGGGAAAACCTGAATTTGTGCATTTTTAATGTTTTGGCTTTACTTGAAAATATACTGCTAGGATAGTTTATCTTGAACTTCTTTTTTTGAAAAGTATCAAAAAGTTCAGTTCAACTCTGTAATACATTTTGCCATTCCTTTTTTATTTCTTATGGTTTCTGTATGCTTTCGATGACAAAATGATAATTGCTATATACAATATATCAGTTTACAGGCAGGTAGTGGGAGTGGCGTCCGAAAGAAAAGCCTCATTGTCAATCTCATGTGTTCATGTAGGGAGAAGGAGATGAAGTTTCTTGTCAGAACTTTGGTATGATTCACAGTTTCAGTCTTCAAAGAATAAAAAGCCCTGCTGTGGTATTACAGGCTCATAAATGTGTAAAAGAACTGATAATTGCACTTTGTAGTTGTATCCCTGCACCCCTCATCTAAAACAGCGTAAGCAAAATAAGAATAGCTTTCTATGTGCATTTTTTATTTCCTCCAAACCAGTAGGCTCCAGAGTTTTTCACAATAACTTGGTCTTGTTGGCAAACTCAACCTAATAGAATATTATAATCACCAGAGAACTTTGAAGTCCACACGATATTTGTCTCAAATCTATATTTGATGCAGTAGTTTTCCTTTCCTGATTCTGTGGTAAAACATGGGTTAAATCATGTTTTAATAAAAGCCATTTGGTGTTTGCCAATCAGCTTAGAACCAATCCCTTGAGGACACTTTAATCTAAATAAAGACCTAAACAAGCTCTTTTTCCTGTTTCTGCCATGTTGATTTGTTGTGAAAGATGATGTGTAGCAAGATATCTTGCTTTCTTCTAACTGTTTCACCCCTGCTTGCTTTTTTCTAACTGTTTCACCTCTGCTTACTTTTTCTGCTGTAGGTCAGGAATTTGCGGATTGGAGCCATGATGAGAACTGTTCTTCCTGCATTAGCTCAAGCTATTGTGTTCAATTCTCTTCTTTATGATGGACCAGTCGAAAACATGAAAGAGAATCTGCAGGTTTGTTCATAGGAGGTTGACAGGATGGAGATAGTAGTCTCTATTTAATTTCATTCCATATGTAGGGGACATTCTTCTTGAATGTTTCACCCTGAGTCCCATGCTTTTGTTTTGGTGGACTACACTCAAAGATGCTACTCCTTTGTGGAGATGAGTAAGAGCTGCTGGCATTTGATGTTTGGTGTTCTGATCAAACACGAGAGATTGAAGTGGGGAAATTCTCTTGATAGCTTGAATTTATGTTTCTACCGTCCATGTCTGCTGCTTTTTCCCCTTTTTCTGAACTCATTGATATTGCCTTAATGGTTTTCCTACTAACTAGTATTCTTTATTTCCTTGACGTTAGCGACTTTCAGCAGAAGCAGTTGAAGCATATAACATCCTTCCCAGCTTGGTAAGCGTTATTCTTCAAGTTTAATGGTTTTATTAGAAGATTGGTATTAGGTTCTATGTTTTCATGCACTTAGAAGTAGTTAGTCGTGTGTGTGTGTATCTTTGGTGATTCTACTTTATGTTAATCATTGACTGGGTCGTATGTTTTTTTACTTCCATTTCACTCAACTGTTTCCAAGTGCTTACAAAAAAAAGGAAAAACTACATGATTTTTTATATTTTTTCTTCGGTGAGCTAAATGTGCCATTTTAAAATCGTGAAGCATTTCAATTTGTTCAAGATAATTAGTCACGTATTTCCTTCTGCAAGAGGCTATCGATGTTTGAGTATGATTTGCCTAGAATTATCTAATTTTTATTGTCTCTAATTAATTTAGTGCTCTGTTTTGACCAGGATGTACTTGTTCCTTCTTTGATGGAAAAGGGGATTGAGTTTTCCTCAAATACGTTGTCAATGGATCCAGGCATACCCATCAAACCAATGCTTGCAAAGTACAGATAAATGTGTACTTGTGTTTATGATGCACTTTTTGTACTACGTCCTACTGTTTCTTTCACAATGGACCATCTCTCATACTTCCTCAATTTTTCGCTGATGATAGAATTACTAATGGCGCCCCTCAAGTGCTGAAGCTCTTCCAGAACAAAGCCTTTACATGCGAGTACAAGTAACTGCTCGAAACTTCCTTTTCCATCAGTTTTTTGGACATTGTAGCTAATGTTTTCATTAGTAACTGCTCGAAACTTCCTTTTCCATCAGTTTTTTGGACATTGTAGCTAATTGTTTCATTTGTTTGCTCATCCATCAATGTAATGAAATGGTCTTTGTGGGATAATGAAATTACTACTCTGATGAAACTGGTAGGGACACAGTTTAATCAAAAGTGAAGCATCTCCATAGGGTTTTTGTCGGACTGGCATATTTCAAGTGAATATTCTAAAATTATGCCCCTTTACGGATGTTTGTGCTTTATTAGTGTCGCACCACAATGCTCCAAACTGCATTTTTATCTTCGTGAAATTGAGAATACTAGGTTACCTATACCCCCTTCCAAACCCCCCCCCCCCCCCCAAAAAAAAAAAAAAATTAAAAATAAAATAAAAATAAAACTAGAAATAAAAAAAAAAAGTAAAAGAAGAATGAGGAAAAGAAATTGTGATAACAGAGCTAATATTCTTTTACCTTCTGTATTTTAGCTGATTGCAAGTAGCACTAGGTTCATATTCATTTAATAATTTTTTAACTACATACAATTTTAAAACTATTTTATCTTTTCTCTATTTCTTTAGTTCTAACAAGTCATAGTTCAAGAAGATACTGAGTCTTCTTAAACTTTAGGGAGAGTGAATTGCAGGGTTATTTGGAGTTCACATACTTGTTGTTGAGTTCCTCAGTTATATCATTTGAGTACTAGTATCAAAGAGTTTAGGAGTCCTACTCTTATTTATTTGTTATTTGGTATGGTTGACTTTTCTTCTTATTTGGTAGTTGTTTTTGATCTAGACCTGATGCTGTATTCTGTCGTTTTCATGCAAGGGGAGTGATGGCAGCTCTTGTAGTACCACGGTCCTTTATTTAGTAGCCTATTATCTAGTAGGATCCAATTAACTTCGAAAAGTACAGGAGTGATGATGTTTTTTGGTGCATTATCTTCTCTTTGCTTCTATTTTGAGTGAATACTTGAATACCTGAATCATGCTGAAAATTTTCGCTTTACCTGGACTTACCAATCATTTCTAATACGAATGGTATCTTGCGGTTTCTTGGATTTCCAGCCGAATAATTATGCTTTCTGAAAAAATGAATGAATTGACATCCGAAGAGAAATATTCTGATACAATGTTTTAACGATGCTGAAATATAGCCTGTAGATATTGCTATTTTTGAACATACTCATATCTTAAAGTACTGATATCCATTTTGCAGATATGATGGTCAGCGAGCTCAAATTCATAAATTAGCTGGTGGTTCGGTCCGTGTATTTTCACGGAATGGGGATGAAACAACATCGAGATTCCCTGATTTGGTAAACATAATTACAGAATCATGTGGTCCCAGAGGAGCGACATTCATATTGGATGCAGAGGTATTTCTTATATGGAATTCCACTTTAAGTAGCACGAGACAGATTCGAGGGAAGACACGTTAAATTAAAAACTTTGGGAGACTATATGGGAGAGAGGATATTATATTTAAAGGATATAACATAGTGCCTAGTTTATAAAACACAGAAGTTTTAAGACTGTCCTTACAATGCAAGAAAAACACATTACACCATTCTGTTATATTGCTAATAAAGCATCCAAACGGCCAATATCAAGTAAGCATATATAAAGCACAGCAAGTTTCTTTTGGATATTCAATTGAAAAAGATGATTATAATAGAGAAGCTAAAGAAGAAAATATGCCAGCAGGAACGGGTAAAAGCAATGAATCAGCAAGGTGACAGAGTGGAAAATTTAAGAAAAAAGCACATGTCATTGGTTCTAACCCTACCATGGAAAAAATTTGGTATTTAAGTTGGAAGCAGGGTAAAGGGGTGGACCCATAATCTCAGGAGTTTCGAACATGTGAGCCAACTAGAGCCGGGCCAGAAGCTCACAGGGAATATATCAAAAAAAGCTCTGAGAAAAAAAAAATTAAAAAAAAAACTCACGGTGAATATATCCAATAAAAAAAAATTGAGAAGAAAAAGAAACATAAGAAGAAAAGAGTGACTCTGAGAAACAACTGTGACGAATTCGGAGGGAATTAAAAGGTGGAACCATGTTGTGTTTCTTTGTTAAGCCAGATTCTTCATCTTCTACTCCTATGCTAATTAGAATGCTAGTGGTTCTTTTGGTTCGGCCTTGTGTTTTAGGTCATTGTTGTTTGGAAGACGGTAGATTGGGGAGCTTTAGTAAAAAAATTGCTCCTGAATAATCTTATTGAATACATTAAGGCCTTGATATTCTTGTCAAGTTTTAGATGTAGGTGCTCTACAATAATTGGAAACATGTGTTTAAATCAAGGGGCAGTTGTCCATATTAAGGACACTGTTGTCCTATAATGAGTGGGAAAAAAATGGGTTCAACATGTGTATCGAGTTCACCTGGCATGCATCCATGTCTGATTGTGTCCATCACCAAACCATGATGTTATATACTCAAATTTGGTGTCTGTGTTAAATGTATCAATAGTCGAAGTGCCCTCGCAGCCATTGGGCTGAAATTGTAATCACTAATGAACTTTTGTTGTTTATGACCTCTATCTTTTTTCAGGTTGTTGCAATTGATAGAAAAAATGGTTCAAAGCTCATGTCGTTCCAAGAACTATCTTCGCGAGAGAGAGGGACCAAAGATTCCATCATCGCATTAGATAAAATTAAGGTCATTGTCAATCCTCTCAATCAGGAATTTCTTTAGCCTTCTGACATCCCCATAATAATCTAATTTATCATTTGGATTTGGACCTTGTGTGTGGAAAGATGGTGGTTACCCCCTTTCTCCATGTTCACAATGATCACAGCAGATTGGCAATGGAGCTTGTCTTTATTCATTTTTAATCCACATGCTAAAGTAATGAGAAATGTCCCTTGTCAAAAAGTAATGAGAAATGTCTTCTTATGTTTATGTTTTATTTAAATTGGAGTTTGTACCTTATTAAAAAGGCAGCCCGGTGCACAAAGCATCCCGCATTCATGTAGGGTCCGTGAAAGGGCCACACCCCAAGGAGTGTGATATTTGTACCTTATTGGTCAACCAATTTTTGTAAAATATTTATGCAGTGCCTTTGATAGACAGTCCCCCTAAAAGTTGTTTTCTGTCTGTAAAAATATATTCTGGTATCTGACATCTCTTACTTTTTACCATTCTTGGTGCAGGTTGAGATATGCATTTTTGTCTTCGATATCATGTTTGCAAATGGAGAACAGTAATTACTATAACCATTTCTCCAATTTTTTTGTGGATGGCAATACCTGCTGTTACACATTTGTCTATCATTAATGGTACTGTTTTCATAGTAATCATGTTTTGTGTCGGTGACATGCACCAGTTTTGATCTATAAATCTCATTTAATGAGTTAGGGTAGTTTGTTAATATTGTTAAGCTTTGATAGTTTGATAAATGGATTTACCTGGTGATGAGACACAAAGGTATATGATGTGAATAGGAGGTCTATAATTTATACTCCCTCTGTCTCAATATATGTTACGGTGTTCGACTAGTCGTGGAATTTAACAAAGAAAGACCTCTGAAATTTGTGGTCTAAAACAAGCCATAAAAATTTGTGTGGCTATAAATCATCATCAAGGATAAAGTGGGAAGTGTAAAGTTAATTGTTCCTAAATATGGAAAGATGTCATTCCTAAATATGTTTATGCTATTACTTGTTGCACGTGAAGAAAAATTATAGGGAAGCTCATCCAGTGCAAAGATGCCAATTCCCTTGTGAGAAATGAAACCAGGAAAATAAGATTGAGATAAAAGACTTCTTGATCATTCTCCCAAGCTAGTGGGTGTTTAAGTAGTACATAGACCTATTCTAAACTAGGAAAGATATCAAGGTTACATAATTACATAGATATAATAGTCCCTTATCGATTCTAATGAATATACACCATAACATCCCTACTGTCCTTTCTTTTTTGGGGAAAGATAACCCTGGAAAAAGTGATCTTATTTCATTAAGAAGTCCTTAATGTTGGCAATTAGACTTCTAGGTTACAAGACTCAATGGGCTTTAAATTTGTTGAGAAAGATGGCAGTTAAATTCAATCCTAAAGAAAATAATATACCATAAGATTATTGGAAAGGAGGAGAGCACGTGAAGCTAGTAGAAATGATACTATACTTCCTCTATCTGATTTTAGTAGAAATGATACTGTACTTCCTCTATCTGATTTTATGACACAATTATTATTGAATGACTGAAAAGTTTTTCATTCATTACAGTGTTCAAACATGTTAAAAATATTTCAGCTTTCTAAATTATCTGGTTCGTTTATAATATGTAAATTTCATTGTGAATAGTCAAAATTTAATGAAAAAAATCACCTCAACAGTTGAATTTGACCTCTTGCTGTGAACTGTCATTCCTTTACGGATGGAGGGAGTAAAAGCTATGTTGCTCGGGCTCTCCGAAAATGTGGCCGGATACGTGTCGGATCCTCCAAAAGTAGTGCATTTTTGAAGGATCCGACACGAGTGTGGCTACATTTTGGAGAGTCCGCGCAACATAGAGTAAAAGATTTCTTAATCGATCAAGAGCCTTGAAAAAAAGGTGCATGATTGAGGTTCTCAGTTTATACAATGTGAAGTTGCACTATGAGATGTAACGCGTGTAACCTTAGTGTTTCTGCTTCAACCGAGTTGTGAGGTTTGAGGAGACCTTTCCATGTGCTGCTTCTTTCAAAAATTGGCTGATCATGCAATCTGAGGCTTTTATGCTTTAGATAGAGCTATTCCACATTAATTTGTGTCTGGCTGATTCTTGTTGCTCTCTTTTAAAATTTCATTTGAGACGTTCACATCCTTTTTAGGATTCTATAACTGTAGAATTCTTTGTCTACAGATTGTTGCATGTGCCACTCCGTCAAAGGCGAAAATGTATGCATCTTTATTTCTTCCTATTAGTGTAGAAGTTTAGTACTCTGTCCATTTTAATTTATGTGAACCTATTTCCTTTTTAGTCCGTGCCAATAAGGATGACCCCGTTCTATATTTGAAAACAATTTACCTTTATACAATGGTTTATAGCCACACAAAATATATGTGCCTCTTTTACACCACAAGTTCAAAAGTCTTCTCTTTTTTCTTAAACTTCGTGCCCAGTTAAATAGGTTCACATAAATTGAAACGGAGGGAGTAATAGATATTGTAAAACTGTCCTCTTAATATTTGAAATTTGGTGTGTGAAAATCAGACCTGAAGGATTTATTTGGTGATGGCAAAGTGGGTTATTTCGAGTATGCGGCAGAAATGACTGTAAGTTTCTTCTTGGTGTATAATTTTGTTGTGTTGGCTAATACGTAACATGCGCATTCTGTTGCCAGCTATTCAGTAATTTACCTAACCTATCTTTCTTTAGGTAGAGTCCGATGATGCTTGTGCAGATAACGAAGCCACATTGGCTAGGATGAACAGCTTTCTTGATGATGCGCTACATTCTTCTTGTGAAGGAATCATGGTGAAATCCCTTGATATAGATGCTGGATACACACCATCAAAGCGCACTGATGCATGGTTAAAGGTGTCAACTCGAAGAATGATATATTGCATTAGCAAGATTAGAGCTCTAGTCCTAATCCTGGACCTTGTCTGCAGGTCAAGAGAGACTACGTGGAAGGACTAAGTGATTCCTTGGACTTGGTTCTGATTGGTGCTTGGTATGGGAATGGAAGGAAAGCAGGATGGTAATGATCAACTTTTCTTCTCTTTTTGATTTTCTTATGCAGACAGTTAAGGCATCAAACTGCAAATTTGCAGGAGTTCGAGCATCTTTCACCCAGAAATCTGTTTTAGGTTCTGAGATAGCTTAGCAGGAATACCTTTCTAAATATGTACTATGCGGAAAGTTAAGGAGTAAACTGCAAATTCCGACGAATGGAGCATTTCTTCACATAGAAATCTTATTTAAGGTTTTGAGATAACTTAGCGTTAGCGGGAATGTCTACTCTAAAGATGATTGTGCCATGCAAACTTTGCTGGCTTTACCAATAAAGTGGGAGCATATGCTGCTACTGATGTCATTTTGACAGTTCAGTGCTACAAACGTCTGAGTTGTTTCCTAATGTTTATATGTTATGCATATATTGTTTGGGCACGTAAGAGAACGGCCCCCTCCCTCTTTGTCACTTCTTTTATGACCGCTGATAAATTGCATTGGATTCTTTTGCATGAATGCTTTCATGTGATTAATGTGTTACTTTCTAATGTTTATATGTTATGCATATATTGTTTGGGCACGTAAGAGAACGTCCCCCTCCCCCTCTCTCGCTTCTTTTATGACCGCTGATAAATTGCAATGGATTCTTTTGCATGAATGCTTTCATGTGATTAATGTGTTACTTTTTAAATTACAGGTATAGTCCTTTCCTTATGGCCTGCTACAACCCTGACACTGAGGAATTCCAGAGTGTCTGCCGGGTCATGTCTGGGTTTTCTGATTCATTCTACATAGAGGTGAGTTCAATAGCGATATAACTTGATTACCATGTCCCACATCTTATAGTCTTGGACTTGTAGATACTAGTATTGGCATTCTGGTGAACAAACTCTCCTTTGATTAACTTGTCTTTTGATCTGTATCAGAAAGATTGTTTTTTGATATTTATAACACCCCCCCCCCCCACACACAAAAGCCGTCTTTTGATAACTTGAATGCTAGTTCATGCCCTTCCCCCATGTTATTCTACTGGCAATCAAGTTGAAATTGGTATAGGAGTTCATTCTCTGAATCTTTCAAGTTTCAATCACTGAATCTTCATTCCATCCATTTTGCCTGCAGAATTTCCCTGCGTGTAGTCATTTAGGTCTGTTGAGTAGCCTATTGTGGCTCGATAAAATTTATTCTGATGTAAGCTTTTATATGGTTACTCATAGTAAGACATTCTTTTTTTTGCGAATTACGAGGATAATTGGTTAGTGATATCTTTTATTGTGAAATTTTGAGGGGTGCAGAGTTATTGATTTTAACCGTGGTTCGCTTTTATAGATATCCCCACATGTTGGGATCAAACTGGGTTTGTTGTTGTTGTTTCGCTTTTATAGATAAACACAAAGAAGGTCACATAGGTCCACGACATGAGTGGGAGTTGGTCATCTTTTAAAGAAGCTCCTGCATTTTTATTTGCTTTGTTAGGATCCTGAGGTGTGCAAGGTCTTTGAGTTTGATTGTGGTTCACAAATATAGAGAATAGAGCCCATAGATCAGCCCGTGATAGGCAGTTGGTTATCTTGTTAAATAGCTCCAGCGTCTATGTCATCTGTTTTAGGTAATAGACGGGGTTGTGAGTATCTATCTGTAAACCCTTACTCTGAGAAGATCCAATTTATTGTTGAGGCATAGCCAGATACTCTGTGTAAGTTGGATGGACAAACTGCTGTAGCCAATTAATTGTCGATTGTCTATTGGAAGAGTGCTTTATATGGGGAGTAGAATTAAAATCTTGCTATACGTGAGAGCTGTGGTTTTGGGGTGTTCTGTTGGGGTTATTTTTTTTTTTTTTGGGGGGGGGGGGGGAGATATGAGAGGGAGAAAGAAAATACTCAGAAAGTGAGTGCTGTCTCTTTAAATATATCTAGTTACTTGCGCATAAAAGCATGCTTGACCATTACCCTTAAAAATATCTCTTGAATTTTCTTTTTGTTGTCATATTTCTGCGTGTCTCTATTTATCAAATTCTTATGTATGCATTTGGAAATGGTGTTTGAAGAAGGCCTTCATTTCCTACAAACATTTCTATCATCAATGTGAATCTCGAGTGCGCAGAGCACCTATGTGGGGTTAGTGTCCATGGAATGTAAAAGTTAAGAATAACAAAATTCTACTTTAAGAAGAAGAGAAGGTAGTGAAGGGTATTACATCAGTGGAAGAAAGTGGAAGAAATCAGTCACTTTCTGGCACTCAGTAGAGTAATTGTGACTTGCTGATTTAACTTTTTTCAGATGGAGGAGTTCTTCTCTGGGGACAAAATCTTCAACAAAAAGCCACATTACTATCGAACTGCAGAAGTGGCCGATATGTGGTTTTCTCCCGAAGTTGTGTGGGAGATAAGGGGTGCTGACTTCACGGTGTCCCCAGTGCATCATGCAGCCATTGGTTCAGTCCATCCATCTCGTGGTATTTCTGTCAGATTCCCTAGGTTCATTCGGTGTTTGTCAGATAGGAAACCTGAGGAATGTAGCACATCTGCAGATATAGCCGACATGTTCCGCTCTCAGACTAGAAGAATGGATGTGAATGTTGAACATGAATTGTAGATTTTGGTTATCCTAAAGGAACCCCTCTCTCTCTCTCTCTAGTGTTGAGCACATTACTAATCTACACCAGAGTGTTTAACAAGAAGAAACATTGTTATTGGTGTGTTTTTGCACTTTGGTATCCTACTCATAGAAGTTTGTTTAGGAAAAATGACATTGTATAGATGCTCTCAAAATAATAGCCGAAAAAATGTATATATTTTTTTTATATATATATACATTTTGTATGTTATATACAAAAATTATACAAGTTTTATATATTTTTTCGGCTACCGAATATAAATAGTTTCGGGCGCGGGCTAAAAGTGATAATAGCAGAAACATTGTTATTGGTGTGAGTTTGCACTTTGATATCCTACTCAGAAATGCTGAAAGATTGTGTTACCTCCGGGTTCAGCTTTGCTGTTGCCTTTGCTTAAAAGGAGAAGTGGAAGCACCCATAATAATAAAGCTAGCGTTTGGCCATATATTTTCAATTTTTTCACGGGTGAAGTTTGGTTTGAAGGTGAAAAAATATGTCTGGACATAAGTTTTCAAAAATATGTTTTCCAAATTTAATTTGAAAAAACATGAAACATATCTTATACCCACAAATTTTAAAAATTATTATAAATACCCAAACCATTATCAATAATATTCATTATATTATCGCAAATCATAGTCCTGAACATAAATGAATTTGATACAAAATTATCATTTTTATAATGAACTACATGATACACTATCAGATGACCGAGAAGACGAAACAACATTGTTACAAAATAATAAATTGTGAGCTTTTTTATAAAATACAAAAGTTTGGGGCAATTTTTTTAAAAATATAATAGTGATATTTTGGTCTAAAACCAGCTAGGATTTGGGATTCGGGGTTTTGCTGAAATGTAGGCAAAATCTATGGCCAAACATGTGTTTGCCAAATAAAATCCAAATTTATTTTGGCAAAATCTATGGCGTATATCAGGTAGCCATTGTAAAGGGCCGCTATTTAGGAATTAGATAGTGCGTCTGGAATTTAAATTTTTTTGGGACAAAAATATCCTTAATTGTTCTGAATTTAAGATTTTTAGTTTAAAAATTCAGGACAAAATAAGTATAAGGTAATCTCTAAATAGCATCAGAATAGAATAAAATAAAGAGTTGTATAATTCACGTGTATGAGTAGTTTAATTGCGAATGAGAATGAATAAATTGTTATGCAGTGATTAATAATGAAGGAATTAATTATCCAGCGACCAATAAAGAAGATTGTTATGCAGGAATTTGCATGAAAAACATTTTTATTTTTAAATAGCTTAAATCCCTATTATTGGTATGCATATTTTCTAGTAGTATTATATACTATGTATAATTTTTACATTATTTAATGGAATGGAAATATATAAATTTCCCCCAAGAGCTATGATGGACTTGATGAAAACTCCCGCCAGAAACCTACTATACCCGGTAGCCGGAGAAACAGCAGGTCACACGTATAAAAGGAAATCATTTCGTCCGAGCAACTTCACCACAAAATAGAGGGGCTGCTGCTGCTTCGTTTTTTCTGGGTATTTTGTTCTAATCAGTTGCCTTTTTCTTGAAATTGTTGGTTATGGCGGTGAAGAAAACTTGCTCTCTTTGCTTAATATTCTAGAACTTGAGGTCGTCTTCGCTGAATCCGACATCCGGGGTTCTCACCGTTTACAGCTTTGGTTAGTTTCGATACAGTATGAGTGCGGTGAACATCACGAATGTCGCCGTGTTAGACAATCCGGCGTCTTTTTTGACCCCTTTCCAGTTCGAAATCTCTTACGAGTGCGTTACTCCTCTCGATGATGGTGCTTTCTCTGTCTCTTTCTTCCATTTCTCTCTTTTGCTAATTATTGGTACCTATTTTTGCATGTTGTATCTCGGTACATATTAGGGTTGCTTTTATATACAGAGAGTTCATGTTGTAATATTTATGTTTTTTTTTTTCATATTGTAGGAATTAGTATTTGTTTATTTCATTAAAGCACTGGCCTTCTTTTTGCTAAGCTATTGTAGAATCTGGCAACTTGAGTAGAGATATCCATAGGCTAAATATATTAGTGTTTGAGGTCACCTCAGATGAAAGATACCGAAAAGGTTTGTGCATAAATTTGGTTGATTTGCTAGAAGTAGGGTTCTATAGTGAGGTGGTTCTTTCAATCATAAATATTAGTACTTAATTGGTTGGTCTTGCTAATATTATGCGGGAAAAATAGCATCATAAGAGCAATGTTGCGTATTATCAAATGCTCAGAGGAAGTTGAATGAGAATTATAGGAGTAATCAGTCGTAGGGCTCATAAAATTTGTGGATTCCTTCATGTTGGAGTCTATTGCACAGTGCACTTGAACAGATATTTCATGTTTTATGTGCAGCACAAAAGGCATATATTTCCTCCAAATAGTCCAAATGTTATTCCGTTTCGGATTGTGGATATTTGAATTTTAAGAATGAACTCGTTGTGAGCCTCTCCCTTTTATTTCATTTTACTTACTGCCCACGGTCTAACAATATTAATACTTAATTGGTCTAACTCGTTGATCATCTGATTTAGATTATTTGCATGTGTGCCCAAAGCAATGAAGCATCTTGGCATGTCACTTAAAGTATCCTTTGTAGTTGGTTCAAGGTGGGGGAGGTGGTGTCTTGATGTTAGTTCCGGCAGTAGCTTCAAGAAAGGGATTTTCATTTGCTGATGACCGCAGCAGAGAGATTCTAATACTGCTGTAGGAATTTCATAGTATAATATTTAATACCATATTTTATGTGAAGCATTAATACATTCGGTAGTCCTCCATTTCTGAATCCTAATGCATAAGATGAATCAAATAACCTACTTTGCATTATTTCCTTTGGGGCTGTTTGGTCTGTTTATGGGATTTGAGGGTGACATAATACCATCAAACTAGGGATGGATCTGGATAGAACTTTTTTGTGAAATGGATTGTTGTGAGGGGATATAACAATGCTTATAACGGTGAAAAACTGTATATATTTAATAGTTTTTATCATTCGCTTGATTCGTGGGATACAGAGTGCAAAACAACTTCTGAACCAAGGTGTTCATCTATTAAGTGTCAATTAAGTAAAATATTTTCGGAACAATTCATAGGAGTTGGTCAAGTGGCACAATGGTTGGTAGAGGTTGGGAAAACTCTGGAAGGGATGAATTAGTTTATGACCCATGGTATGAATAATCCCCTTAGTGAAAATGTGATCTGCCAGGAGCCAGCCATCAAATCATCAATTCGAAGAACAGATATAAGATAGTTTTGTGTAACTGCTTATTCACCCCTACAGTCAAACCAAAGGTGGATGTTAGTCCTCCATAATCTGGTTGAGTGTTATTTATTCCGTATCAGAACAACAAATGACATTGGGACCTCAACCATCTGTCCCAACTTTTAAGGACTCTTTAGGTGGTTAAAGGGAAGAGAACGGACTTAAAGTTTTAGCATTTTTTTAGGGGACCTTCTATCTTACTCAAGAACTCCTGTCAATTGAAGTTTGTGATTCTGTCTGTTGCAGATAATGAGATCTTACAGATACATTCTGTTGAACTAATTGGGAAAATTATCTTTGTTATATGCTAAAATTGAGAGGAAATCGAGTCTACTGCTGTTGTGAATTTTCTATTTTAGATGCATACTATTCCAACTTAGTTTTCTTCTTTCATGTGTTATTGCATATACTTACTTTTGTTATGTAAGTATCTGCCTGTTGAAAGATAAATATTTGCTTAATAAGGCCACCCTTTTTTAGGTTATCTGTTTGTTTTGGTAACACAGTTCCCTTCTCTTTTAGGATCAAAATTTCAGTAAAATGATCTATGGATTGAATGAATAGAAGCTTAATTCTTTGTGGATAGAAATTCTCCCACCAAAATGAGTTTTATAAAAAAAGAAGAAGTTGGGTGCGTTCTGGCTGTTTCACGGATTAAGACTACCATACTTATTTTCTTTCTGTAATCTAATTTGTTTGATTGAAATGGGTCTAAATGGAGCGACATGGTTAGTGAGGATTCATGCAGCTGACCCCAATTAACTTGGGATTGAGGCCTAGTTGTTTCGTTGTTGTTGTTGTTGTAACTATAAATTATTTGATTTTGGTTGCATCAGATAAATCTGTTTTGTCATATGCTCTGCAGATTTGGAATGGAAGCTTATCTATGTTGGATCAGCTGAGGATGAGACATATGACCAACTTCTAGAAAGTGTTCTTGTTGGCCCCGTAAATGTTGGAAATTACCGCTTTGTCTTGCAGGTATTATCTCCTGGATTTCCAATGGTTCATTATAGAACTAATGCTTTGTCTGCCTCATTGATTTTATGCTATATTTTACAATCTTGATGCTAGGCGGACCCTCCAGATCCTTCAAAAATTCGTGAAGAAGACATTATTGGTGTCACTGTGCTCTTGCTGACCTGCTCATATGTGGGGCAGGAATTTGTACGAGTTGGCTACTATGTGAACAATGATTATGATGATGAGCAACTGAGGGAAGAGCCTCCGCAAAAAGTCCTAATTGATAGGATTCAAAGAAATATATTATCAGACAAACCCAGAGTAACAAAGTTCCCTATTAACTTTCGCCCTGAAAATAGTGAAAGAGAGGAGCAAGCCCCTCCACCTGATCACGTGGTTGAAGAAGAAGATCCAAACGAAGGGCAAATGCCTTTGCCTAAGAGTAAATTAGATGAAGATGGAGCCTAAATGAAGATGTTAACTTTTTTTCTAATGTTTCTGTTTTGGTTTGACAGTATTGTGCCTTGGAAAGTATCTCATCCGGGGTTCTTGTGGATGATATCTGATCACTAAAGCCTGTCGTTTTTATTCTTTTTTTTCTTCCTCTTCTTGTGATATATGTATCAAGTCTAGTCGCATTTTGAAGCAGTTAACCTTTTTTGGGGTTAAGAAGAAACTGTATGTAGACTAGATACCAGTTTTGGCTTTATAATTTGGTCCAAAATGGTTGATATGCAGACTCTAATGACCTTATGGAACTGATGGTCTTGACTTTATTTTTGTGCATCTGAAGTACAATCAGCAACGTTATTAAGCAAGATATCTTTATTTTCGTACGTAAAAGTACGTCGTAAGCAAACTGATGTAAGACCAAAAAGTGAGATCATCTTTGAAAATATATAAAGTAAGTTAATCATGTTGCTTTGGAGGTTACAAACTAAGATCATGAACAACAAGTACCAAAAGGGTTGGAAGGTTCAGAAGCTAAACGAATTAAAGAAAATAATGTTTCGTAGAAAGTCGACAAGTTGGGAGTGTTATAAACCGTACCTTTGGGTGAGACTAGGGTACTTAACATGATAGGAGGGTTATGTTATGAGTTATTTTAGTCACATGATAGTCATGTGTTAAGTTTTGACATCAAGCGAGTTGTGGAACAAAAGTCGATGAAAGTTATCACAAGTTATGTTCATAAATTTTACTGAAATTTGGATCAAATGTCACTGAGCTTTTCTCCCAATATACTTAGAGTTACAGGGTGATCCACCCATCAAATTGAAGATCTATGAGTCTAGTTTCTAACGCATTAAACCGTTTGTTAATACGACATCGGAGTAGAGAGATATATGTGTTTTTACAAGACTACGCAGACTGGATAGGTGACAAGTAGATGTATCACCTACTTGCATAAATGAGAGGACTAAATATGTCCAAAAAGGGGGTATTTCGGGTCGGCCAAAGGGTCATTTTAAGGTATTATTTCCTTCATATATTACAGTCATTATAGAGCAAAAAAAAAATCAAAGATAAGCCCCTGCAAACTTCTCCCAAAAAATCCAACACAAATCCTAAATGATTTTCTCTTCTTTTCAATTTCTAGTTGGAGGAAAACCTAAGGATTGAAGAACCAAGATAGGAGCTGAGATATTCACCAAATAAGGTAAGTATACTACTCTCTTTCATCCATTTTTTTCTGTTGGAAAAAGTATAGAAATTCATTCTATAATTGTAAGAACTCACGGGACGTTGATCGGAAGCCGTGGGTTCGAGTTATTCAACTTGTAGTGGACTATTTTATGGGCTGTTTTGTGTTGTTGTTGGGTTGAATGTTTTGTTACTATTTTATGGAGTTTTTGAGGAGAAAGGGTGTGGAGAAACACCACATAATGGCAGGGTGGTGGGCTGGTCGTTCGTCATAATATTTTCGGATTGTTTGACACTACTAGAGTTGTCGTTTTGTGTATGAAATGATTGGGGTATGTTGGGATGTTTTGTGGTATTTTATGATCGATATAAGATTAGAAAATGATGTATATATGTTCTTATTGTTGTGTTCTTGTGTTGTTGGTGTTATCTCGAATTGGGAGGAAGTAAAGATTATAGGGGAGATGATGCCCGTTTTAATATAAAATAAGCTTGTCGTTCGTTGTGCGATAGTTGTACCTTTTGTAACTTAATGATAGTATTATTATCGTTGGTGTAGATTAAGGTGCAAAGAGACGAGTTCAATGTGGTTATTAGAAAGATTGTGATAAGGTATGTAAAGGCTAAACCCTTCCTTCATTTTGGCATGATCCTGTAGCTACATGTATTTGATAACGAGACATAAAGAGAAGTTCGTATTCTTGAACTTATGTACATTATCCCCGTCTCATAGTTACAGTATTCTTCCTTATCGAGACTTTATATTCAATTAAGTATTGTCTTCTTCCAGTTTTCATTTTGACACTTTAACTAAGGCTAGTATATGTTGAACACTTAAACCTTATCTTACTTATACCTATTAAACACCTTTTTTATAACCCTAAACAAACTTCAAAACGTGAAGCTACTTGCCATTGACCTAACAAATGACACCAATAAGAAAAAGACAAGTCAACAGAGAAAAAGAAAAGAGAAAGAGAAATGGGTTTCATTCCATCTGTTTAAACGCTGAGTATGAGTATTGGGGAGAGTCTTCTATGGAATCTAATTTCTTTCAAGCTCTGCAGCAAATTAATGATATATGAAGTTGGTCCATTGACTAAAAAATAAATATCTAAAGACAAAAAATAATTTGAAGTTCATGGAAAATTTGCAGAGCTTCATGGTCGGAAAATTTTCCATCGTCGTCTTCTTCGTCAATATCATACTTCACCAATTTTCTTTAATCCAATTTCTAATCAATTTTAATTATCTCATCAACTCAACCTCCTGAGTTAACTTGTTCTCCGTCTCTGAATTTTTAATTCTCCGTTTCATATAAGGAGGGAAGGGAAAGGATCGATGGTGGTGGTGGCAGTGGTGGATAGGGAGGAGAAGAAGGGGAAGGGTGGAGGGTGGTGTGAGGAGAAAGAAGAATGAAGGAGAATGGTCGCACCAATGGCGGAGGAGCGACAATAATGGAGTTAATAAGGTGGTGATATGGTTGCTTTAGAAAAAAGGGGGTTTTAAATAAAAAAGAAGGAATATATAATTTCAGATCCATTCACGCGCTTAAGAGTGGTGAAGTACACATTTTTTGCCATGTCAGCTATTGTGTTTAATAGGCACAAGTAAGACCAGGTTTGAGTGTTCAATAGGTACTGACCTTAGTTAAAGTGTTAAAATAAAAATTGGAGCCAAGTTTAAGGGGTCGCATAGGTATTTGGCCCTATATATATAGTATTACAATATTTTCACCACCATCAAGCTATAATTGGTGGGCAGGCCCCTATTGAGCAGTATTACAGTATTTTCACCACCATCGAGCTATAATCGGTGACAGGCCCCTATTGGGCAACCTCTAATAAGATGGTAAATTATATACCGAGTTTACTATGATCGAGCGCCTATGAGCGAACCAGAATGGCCGAGATACCGATCCTAGTATGGCCGAGCGCCTATAACTGAGCCTACTATAGTCGAGCAGTTACACGTACCGAGCCTTATAAGGCCGGACAACTATTTTAGTTACTATATTGAGAGAGTTGAGTCAGTATCAACAGGTAAGTATATCTTCAGAACATATTTGACTCCCAGTTACTTTCAGTTATTATATTATCAATTCAGTTTCAGCTTTCAGTTATTTTATTTCCTCACATACTCGATACATTATTTCGTACTGACGTACCTTTTCTGTGGAGGCTGCATTTGATGCATGTAGGTTCAGATAAACAGACAGGTAGACCTCCTCAGTAGGTGTTGTCCGAGTTCAGCTTAATTGGAAAGCTCCACGTCCTTCCAAGTTGCTGGGTCTAGGGTTTTGAGTATGTATGTGTGTGTGTGTGTATATATATATATATATATATATATAGGTAGGTCAGGGCCTTATTCCGATCACAGTACATCATCAGTAGAGGCTTGTAGACATATCCTGTCAGTCAGTGAAGTATGTTAGGCTTGTATGTATATTTTTTTTATTTGTCAACTGTAGTAGTTATGACGGTCTTGTCGGCCCAGCTTTATGTTAATGTTCAGTCAGAGCTAGTCTCCGTTCAGTTTTATATTTTGTTTCATCTTTGACACCTAGTTACTTTCAATTATTATATTATCAATTCAGTTATTCTATTTCCTCACATACTCGGGTTATTTCGTACTGACGTCCCTTTTCTAGGGAGGCTGCATTTCATGCATGCAAGTTCAGATAGACAAACAGGTAGACCTCCTCAGTAGGTGATGTCCGAGTTCAACTTGATTAGAAAGCTCCACGTCCTTCCAAGTTGCCGGGTTTATGGTTTTGAGTATGTATGTATGTATATATATATATATATATATATTATAGGTAGGTCGAGGCCCTATTCCAACCACAATACATCCATCAATAGAGGCTTGTAAACATATCCTGTCAGTCAGTGAAATGTTTTAGGCTTGTAGGCCTTGTATGTATATTTTTTTGATTTGTTAGCTTTAGTACTTATGACGGTCTTGTCGGCCCAACTTTATATTAATGTTCAGTCAGAGCTAGTCTCCGTTCAGTTTTATATTTTATTTCACAAATTGTCTTGCAATGTGGTACCATGGCCAAAGTATGACATTGTATGTTCAGAGTCCCTCAGTCTCAGGTTGGTACACTCGGTTAAGTAAGGCACCGGGTGCGTCTCGCCTCCCCAGGTTTGGGGCGTGACAAATATTGTATCATAGCAGTTCTATCCTATAGAATCTACAAGTCGTGTCTAGTAGGGTCTTGTTTATAAATGTGTTGTGCATCACATTATATAAGCAGGAAATTATAGGGCATTTAAGAGTTGGTTACCCTTCTTTCAAATCTAAATCGTGCTGTAGAACTGAGTTATAAGAAATTTTGAGTTAAACTTACGTATTGGTGTTTGCATACAGAGATGACGGTGACTAGGAAGACTATGACTAGTCAGATGAGAGATACAACAGCGGGTGAGGGGACCAGCAGGGTACCCCCAGTAGATGAGGACCAGTCTGAGGCTCAGGATGAGACCCCTACTCAGCCATTACCGGCTCCTCCACCACCTGGGGAGATTCTCAGGGATACTGCACATCCAGTTCCCCCTCCACTTCCATTTGGTAGCTAACCAGAAACAGGCTAGGGAACCAGCTAGTGCAGGATTTTCTGAGGGGTCTGGGAGTTTAAGGGTCTGAGAGTTTATTTCCTTGAGTACCCCAAAGTTCACGGGGACAGATCAGAGGGAGGACCCGCAGGATTTCATAAATCAGCTTTACAGGATCTTTCGGGTTATGCATGCCACGGAGAAAGTGGCAGTTGAGCTAGCAGTTTTTTGACTCCGAGATATAGCCATCCTTTAGTACGAGGGATGGGAGAGGTTCATGGGACGTGATGCACCTCCAGCTATTTGGGAGAATTTTTCAGATGCCTTCTTTGACCAGTCCTTACCGTGGGAGATCTGACATGCTCAAGTCGATCAATTTCTAGCCCTCAAGCAGGGCAATATGATCATTCAAGAGTATAGTCTCTGTTTTGACTCATTGGCCAAATATGCTCCATCCATAGTTGCTACTATGCGGGACAAGATCCACAGGTTTATAAGAGGTTTGACCCCATAGTTGACCGAGGCATGTGCCACCGCTACATTGTAGGATAATATGGATATCTCCCGGATTCAGGCATTCGCCCAGAATATAGAAAGGGGCAGGCGTCGGCAATAGGGTACAAAGAGAAGTGAGCAAGGGCAGCGTAAGAGGATGAGATTTGCTAGGTATCATGAGCAGTCTCAGGGCAGTTATAGGCCCCACTACTTCGGATGGCCACCTAGACCTCCACCGCCTTAGATATATGGTTACATGTTTGACCAATATGCTCAGTCAGGACCAGGTGAGAACTCACGGGCATCGAGTTTGCAGCAACAATGAGGTTCAGGGAAGACATGGTCATTTACGCCGTGGTGTGACATATGTGGTAGAGGATACTTGGGCCAATGTCGAGCAAGTTCTGATGCTTGTTATATATTTGGGCGTCCGGAGCATATGATGTGAGATTGCCCGAGTAGAGATTCTGGGGGTATGCCACGAGTTCAACAACAGGATCATCTATGTCCTTGTGTCCTTCAGGGCGTGAGTCTCAGTCTTTGGCTGGTAGAGGTTGAGGCAGAGGTAGAGGTTCCAGTTTAGGTGGTAATCAGAATCGTATCTGTGCTTTAGTGGGTCGACATGACCAGGAGTCTTCACCAGACATTGTGAGATGTATATTGACCATTTTCTCTCACGATGCTTATGCCTTGATTAATCCAGGACCTACTTTATCGTATATTACCCCGTTTGTCGCGGGAAAGTTTGGTATAGTGCTTGAAATACTAAGTGATCCTTTTGCGATATCTACATCGGTCAGAGAACTGATTATTGCTAGATAGGTTTACCGAGGTTGTACGGTGATAATTTGTAGTCGTCGTACCTCAACCGATCTAGTTGAGCTAGAGATGATGGATTTTGATTCTATCATGGGCATGGACTAGTTGGTTGCTTGCTATGACACAATTGATTGCCGAGCAAAGGCAACCAGATTTCATTTTCTGGGTGAGCCAGTCCTTGAATGGGTAAGTAACACATCGACACCCAGATGTAGGTTTATTTCCTATCTGAAGGCGAGGAAAATGATCGCAAAAAGGTGAGTTTATCATATTGTGCGAGTTAGAGATGTAGATGCTGAGATACCTACACTTCAG
The DNA here is from genome assembly GCF_000715075.1 of Nicotiana tabacum. Classification (NCBI taxonomy): domain Eukaryota; kingdom Viridiplantae; phylum Streptophyta; class Magnoliopsida; order Solanales; family Solanaceae; genus Nicotiana; species Nicotiana tabacum. The sequence continues at coordinate 123,499,620 of NC_134082.1, forward strand.
TCTATTTCAGTAGTTAGAGAGTATGTAGATGTGTCTCTAGATGAGCTTCCAGGTATTCCTCCAGAGCGAGAGATTGATTTTAGCGTCGATTTGCTTCCGGAAACTCAACCAATATCCATCCCTCCGTATAGAATGGCTCCTGCCGAATTGAAGGAGTTGAAGGAGCAGTTAAAAGATTTGCTAGAAAAAGGTTTTATCAGACCCAAACCTCACCTTAGGTGCACCGATACTATTTGTGTGGAAGAAAGACGGCTCGTTGAGGATGTGTATCGATTATAGGAAGCTGAACAAGGTTACTATTAAGAATAAGTATCCATTTCCAAAGATCGATGACTTGTTTGATCAGTTGCAAGGGGCTAGATGCTTTTCAAAGATAGATTTGAGGTCGGGGTACCATCCGGTCAGATTGTAAGCTGTATGCTAAGTTTTCTAAATGTGTAAATTCTGGTTAAAATCTGTAGCATTCTTGGGGCATATTGTATCTGATGGAGGTATAAAGGTAGACACTCAGAAGATTGAGGCTGTGAAATTTTGGCCTAGACCTACCACTCCGACAAAGATTCATAGCATTCTAGGCTTAGCAGACCCGAGTGAACCATCCCATAAATTAATACTCATATGTATGCCTAATAGGGGATATGAAAGCCTCTTCAAAACACAATCACCTTAATATATAACCCAAATCATAAAAATATCTTTAACCAACTATTTTACTTTGAAAGAAAACTCCAAAAAAATTAGAGAAAAGTTTCATTCATGCATGCCATATGAGTAACCACAGAATTACAACCCAAAATGAATACTACTACTATCTATGGAATCTTTATGACACGGAATGACATAACCAACCAAGGCATACCCCGATGGCTCAAAAGAATGATAATATAATAATGTCCTCTACGGGTGCGAGAGTGGAGTCTCACCAAAAGTATCAACAGAAAATGTAGAGCTGCCCTATCCACACGGTCCAAGCTGCTCAGATCCAGTCCCTGAAAACAGAAATGGAAATGTGGCCGAAAGGACTAAGCTCCACATGCCTAGTACGAATCATGAACCGTTACCCAACAAAATATAGGACAAGCCTTAAGGAGTTGTAAGATATGCAATAACAATTGTTATAAGAAAGGAGCATTTATATCAATAAACAATTTAGAAAATAAAATCCAATAATAAGATAAAACATTTTTCAATGCCTTCCTTTAGCGTTGATCTTTTCGAAATCATGTTAGATTTTTCATTTACCGGGAGAACTATGCCATCACCGACACGAGAAAAAGTCAACTAGGTTATGTACCTAGCGGCAAGTATCATATACCCTACTTGCTCAGGTCATCTCATCGTGGTGTCGTACGAATCGACTCAGCCGTGCTAATAAAGTAGCATAATAGTACCCCCTAATGGGAAGTACTCTGCCGTAGTCCCCAACCGTAAGGTAGGTTCTACGCCTACACCGGCACGTGTAGTTTCATGACCTAATGAGGAAAAATATGCAAGGTCAATCTTGGTGAACTTAAGTAACTCCCAAAACCTTTACACTTATTAATGACGATATTCATAGCCAAATCAACTATTTGAAAATAGTTAAACCCAAAATATTTCACAACCCATGTATTTGCGTTAAAAGAAAATACTACAAGTGTTATTCTCATTTATTAAATTTTAAAATTTGAATAACATTTCAAGAAAATAATATTCATAGCACTTAAACCCTTTATGATGCAACAGATGGTGAAATCTCAACAAGCTCGTCCCCACAAGATGGGACCCACATTTAGAAACTCAATTTAATCATGCCTCGATATGAGTTTGGAGAAAATCTCCAAAGGTAATAAGTCTCAACGTACCTCAAATTGCTTCCAACCTTACCCCAAATGATCCAATAATGCTGACGAGTCACAATCCACTTATGCGAACTCACATAATTCAATAATGCGTCAGACAATACCAACTAACCCAGCTAAGTGCCAAACACTTTAAGTCTAATTTCATAAGTTTAGCAAAAATACCCATTTCATCATTTGAAAGTAAATCCTTGAAATTTAACTCCGAATCCTTCATTAAAAATACATTGGGATCTAGTCATTCCATTAGAAGCTCAAAATAACATCGTTTGCACAATACCCAACACTATTCATCATCCCTACCAACCAACTCTTCTAGGGTTTCATGAATAGAGGTCTAAATACAAATCGATCTTCACAAACATACTCTTATACATCCATGGAGTATAATGTATAAGTTTGGAGTGAAGGGATTACCTTTTTGTCAAACCCTAGAAAATTCAAGATTTGGGTTCTTGAAGTGTTCTTGAGCTTTTCTTCAACAATCTAGGATTTCCATGTAGTTGAAGAGTTAAGTGGTGTATTTAATGAACTAGATCTACCAAGAAAGAATTAAATTCTTACCTTAAGGTGTATTAATGGTAGAGAGCCTTCTTCTCTCTCTAAGTCTTCAAAGACAAAGCCCCAAAACATAAAAGGCCAATTCTTTCCGTAATTGCCTTTAAAAGGCTTCACAGCTCGGATGTTGCGGGGGATGCGTCGCATGCACTATCGTGCGTGTCCCAGTCCCTTCATCTTGAGCGGACGCAGAGGTGGATGCCATGGCTGGAATTCACTGACTCGACTTTGGCAGCTGGGAACACTGGTGCGATGGGGATGTGACGCATCCAGGCCAGCATCCCACCTTTGAAGCTCCTCATCCTTTGATTTCTTGCAAACATTTTCCAATCAAAACTCTTAACTTCTTTTACTCAACACTCCAACCACTAATCCCATTATACCTATTTTATGTGCAAGTGACCTTATGTAATTTAATTCAACCACTCACTTATTTACTAATTAATATTATCCAAGATCAATATTAATCCAATTAGCTATAGAAATTTGCGGGGCTTTACACCTAGACCTACCACTCTGATAGAGGTTCGTAGCTTTCTAGGCTTAGCAAGCTACTACAGAAGGTTCGTAGAGGGTTTTTATTCTCTTTTGGCACTATTGATGCAACTGACTCAGAAAGCAACTAAGTTTCAGTGGACAGAGTCTTGTGAGTGGAGTTTCCAAGAGCTTCAGAACAGGTTGACCTCAGTGGCAGTTCTAATACTTCCAGAGGGTACAGAAGGTTATGCCGTGTATTGTGATGCCTCAGGTGTCGGGTTTGGATATGTCCTGATGCAACATGGGAATGTAATTGCGTACGCTTTATGGCAGTTGAGGAAGCATAAGAGGAATTATTCGACCCACGACCTCGAGTTAGCTGCGTTTGTTCATGCACTTAAGATACAATGGCATTATTTATATGGTGTTCATGTGGATGTGCTTACATATCATAAAAGCCTGCAATATATCTTCAAGCAAAAGGAGTTGAATTTGCGATAGAGGCGATGGCTAGATTTATTGAAAGATTATGACGTTAACATTCTGTACCATCTAAGGAAAGCTAATATTGTAGCTGATGCCTTAAGTCACCGATCTATGGGTAGCTTAGCACATATAGAGGTTGAGAAAAGAGAATTCGCTAGAGAGCTTCATCAATTGGCTTCTTTGGGGGTTCGTTTAGTAGATTTTGATGATGGTGGAGTTGTACTCCAAAACACTAAAAAATCATCTCTCATAGCTGAAGTAAAGGAAAGGCAGCCCAGAGTTGGTCGAGTTGAGAGAGTGAGTTCCACAGTAGAAGAAGCTGTTATTAGAGCTCAAGGAAGATGGGGTTCTCAAATACAAGTGGGTCGTCTGTGTGTCCTAGATGTAGCAGGGCTACGAGACAAGATTATATCAAAGGCACATTATTCGTGGTACTCCATTTATCCTGGGTCGACGAAGATGTATCATGACATTAAGGATGTGTACTGGTGGAACGATATGAAGAAGAACATTGTTGGGTTTGTCGCCCAGTCTCCTAGTTTCTAGCAGGTGAAGGTAGAGCACCAGAAGCCCGGAGGGCTAATGCAGACTATAGATATCCCCACGTGGAAATGAGAGGCGATAAATATGGACTTCATCACAGGTTTGCCTCGTTCTTATCGTAAGTCCGATTCTATATGAGTGATACTCAATCGGCTCACGAAATCAGCCCATTTCCTACCAGTCAGATCTACATATACAGCCGAAGATTATACAAAGTTATAGAGATAGACCAATATCTAATATATCTAATCATGGGGCCCATTTTACAACACATTTCTGGATGTCATTTCAGAGAGGTCTAGGGACACAGGTGAATCTTAGCACAGTTATTCATCCACTCACTGATGGACAAGCCGAGCGCACAATTCAGAAGCTCGAGGATATGTTATGAGCATGTTTTTTGGATTGTAAGAAATTGGGATGGACATATACCTCTTATCGAGTTTTACCACTCCAGTATCCAGATGGCTCTAAATGAGGCTTTGTATGTGTGTAAGTGCAGATCTCTTATAGGGTGGTTTGATGTGGAGAATTTGGGTTATATGGGCTAGACTTGGTTTAGCAAGCTGTAGAGAAGGTAAAGCTTATTCAGGAGAGACTATTGACAGCTCAGAGTCATCAGAAGTCATATTCTGACGTGCGATGACAAGACTTAGAGTTTGGGGTTGATGCCTAGGTATTCTTAAAGGTGTCACATATGAAGGGCGTGATGATATTTGGCAAGAAAGGGAAGCTTAGCCCACGGTATTGCCTTATAGGATTATTCGAAGAGTGGGCCGAGTAGTTATGAGTTAGATTTGTCCTCGAAATTGGAGTCTGTCCATCCAGTTTTTCACGTATCTATGCTACGGAAGTGCATTGGGGATCCTATCCGAGTGGTGCCCACTGATAATGTACAAATCACTAAGGACTTATCGTACAAGGAAGTTCCATTTTCCATCCTAGACCGACAAATTCGCAAGCTACAAAATAAGGAGGTAGCCTCCGTGAAAGTTTTATGGAGAAGCAAGAACGTGGAAGAGATGATGTGGAAAATGGAGGAAGAAAAGAAGTCTAAATACCCCCACCTATTTCAAACTGAAGATATGGATTGAGATGGGATACTTTAGCACATCCCGATTCAAACCAGTAGGTCATCGGGTAAGCTCTTATTTTTGACTTGCAGTATTTATGATTGACAGCTGTATGAGGCCAAGTGTTGCTACTTATAGACATTGGCCATGTGTGGCATGTATAGTATGGTTTCTGGCAGCGTGAAATTTGGTTTTAATCTAGTGTACAGAGGAGACTCTGGCGAAATCTTTCCAAGTCTCTAAGAGTAAACATTCGAGGACGAATGTTCTGGGGGGGATAACTGAGGATATTACACCCGATACTTTTATGTTGGAATGCATCTTAAGTGGATCAATATAAGTCGGAGAGTTTAAGGACCTTTACCAAGATAATAATAAGATAAAACATGTTTTAAGGAAGTATTATGAGGTTTGGAGACTGATAAACGCATCAGTCAACATTCGATGACGAATGTTCCAAAGGGGGGAATGATGTTACACCTCATATTTTCGTACGTAAAAGTACGTCATAAGTAAACTGATGTAAGACCAAAAAGTGAGATCATATTTGAAAGTATATAAAGTAAGTTAATCATGTTGCTTTGGAGGTTACAAACTAAGATCATGAACAATAAGTACCAAAAGGGTTGGAAGGTTCAGAAGCTAAACGAATTGAAGAAAATAATGTTTCGTAGAAAGTCGACAAGTTGGGAGTGTTATAAACCATACCTTTGGGTGAGACTAGGGTGCCTAACATGATAGGAGGGTTATGTTATGAGTTATTTTAGTCACATTATAGTCATGTTTTAAGTTTTGACATCAAGCGAGTTGTGGAACAAAAGTCGATGAAAGTTATCACAAGTTATGTTCATAAATTTTATTGAAATTTGGGTCAAATATCACTGCATTTTTCTCCGAATGTACTTAGAGTTACGGGGTGATCCACCCATAAAATTGAAGATATATGAGTCTAGTTTCTAACGCATTAAATCGTTTGCCAATACGACATAGGAGTAGAGAGATATATGTGTTTTTACAAGACTACGCAGACTGCATATGTGACAAGTAGATGTATCACCTGCTTGCATAAATGAGAGGACTAAATATGTCCAAAAAGGGGATATTTTGGGTAGGACAAAGGGAAATTTTAAGGTATTATTTCCTTCATATATTACAGTCATTATAGAGCAAAAAAAATCAGAGATAATCCCCTGCAAACTTCTCCCAAAAAATCCAACACAAATCCTAAATGATTTTCTCTTCTTTTCAATTTCTAGTTGGAGGAGGGCCTAATGATTGAAGAACCAAGATAGGAGCTGAGATATTAACCAAATAGGGTAATTATACTATTTTTATGTTGAAAAAAGTATAGAAATTCATTCTATAATTGTAAGAACTCACGGGACGGTGATCGGAAGCCGTGAGTTCGAGTTATTCAACTTGTAGTGGACTATTTTGGGGGCTGTTTTGTGTTGTTGTTGGGTTGAATGTTTTGTTAATATTTTATGGAGTTTTTGAGGAGAAAGGGTGTGGAGAAATACCACATAATGGCAGGGTGGTGGGCTGGTCATTCGTCGTAATATTTTCGGATTGTTTGACACTACTAGAGTTGTCGTTTTGTGTATGAAATGATTGAGGTATGTCGGGATGTTTTGTGGTATTTTATGATCGATATAAGATTAGAAAATGATGTATATATATCTTTATTGTTGTGTTATTGTGTTGTTGGTGTTATCTCGAATTGGGAGGAAGTATAGATTATAGGGGAGATGCTGCCCGTTTTAATATAAAATAAGCTTGTCGTTCGTTGTGCGATAGTTGTACCTTTCGTAACTTAACGATAGTATTATTATCGTTGGTGTAGATTAAGGTGCAAAGAGACGAGTTCAATGTGGTTATTGGAAAGATTGTGATAAGGTATGTAAAGGCTAAACCCTTTCTTCATTTTGGCATGATCCTGTAACTACATGTATTTGATAACGAGACATAAAGAGAAGTTCATATTCTTGAACTTATGTACATTATCCTAGTCTCATAAGTTACAGTATTCTTCCTTATCGAGACTTTATATTCAATTAAGTATTATTTTCTTCCAGTCATGAGAGCAAAAAGTCTTTCTCTCTCTCTCTCTCTCTATAATACTCTCTCTCTATCTCTATAAATATATGGTATTATAGTATTTTCATTACCATCGAGCCATAATCGGTGGGCAGGCCCCTATTGGGTAGTATTACTGTATTTTCACCACCATCGAGCTATAACCGGTGGGTAGGTGTTACGACCCAAACCTATGGGCCACAACGGGCACCCGGTACCTTACCTAACCGAGTACCAACATACATATCTTACTTGTCATATCATCATAGGTAAGTGGACCAGAAGGGGCGCCATCAGACAACTAGAGTAAATATGAGGGAATACCCGACATAGAATGACTCAACCTAATATAGAAACTCATACCTGTGACATACAAGCCTATAAGGCCAATGTGATCCATTATATACTTAAAATATAGGCGACAAGTCCATACAAGTATCCGTATACCTAACATCTATCTACAAACTTCTAAGAGTACAAACTTATCATAAAGGTCGGGACAGGGCCCCGCCATACCAAACAATACATGTCTAAATCATACTGACCAAACAAGCAACTTCGTAGCAAATGGAGCGCACCAACATCTTCCGCTGAGCTGATAGCCTACTTAGAGGACTCTCTACCTGTCTATCGGGACCTGTGAGCATGAAACGTAGCGTCCCCAAGCAAAAGGGGCGTCGGTACAAATAATGTACCGAGTATGTAAGGCAAGAATATCAATACATAAGAGATATAGATGAAAAATGGAAAGAATTCCGCCTGTAAGTCTAAATAACTTTGTAAATTATGAAATATTTATAATATCATGCACGTGCGTATAAATGTTATGCCATACATAGGTATAGGTGTACATAATATCATCAAGCCTCTGAGGGCATCCCATCATATTATCTCGGCCACTGTGGGTGAAATCATCAACGTATACCAGCTAATCAGGTGGTGGTGCGTATATAACGCCGTAACCTTTTCCTATATCCTATGTACATATAATATACATAGATATGCGTATATAATTCCATCTGGTCATGGGTCAATGTACATGTATTAATGAATGCAATGCATGAGTATTATGTCAATAAAATCTCTCGGACTGTCATAAGACCATTATGCCTTTGATTAATATCATGAAATAACCTTTATCAACTTACATATTTTCTAAGACCCATGAACAGATGATAAAATAATAGGACATATGGTGAATCAAGAACATAAGCATCTCAAGAATTTCAATGAATAGAGTCATTTATGGAAGTTGTACATTTTCTCGTTTCGTTTGTATCGTATGGATCATGCCAAAAAGGAAAGAATGGATAGCCTTAACATACCTGAGTCGATTCTCTTGACAATCCCTCTAATACGCGTTAATTTTGACAAAACACGTGATGGAAATATCAGAGTAGGTAAAAATCCGTATGATATTCTTGAGAAAGATTGCACCGTACTCCCTTAGAATCGCAAAATTCCGTTGCTATTACCTTATGAAATCTCGTATGAATTTTTGTAGAAAATTCCATATGATCACTTTGTGAATTTGATCACAACCTTGTAAGATAATTACTGAAGTAATAACGTTAGAGTCTTTATGACTTTTTGTAAATTCCATATCTTTGTGAGTAATGCAAATCTTGAATTTAAGAAGTCATTTTTCAATCATTTATTTAATGATTGCCACCTTGCAAAGTTGTTCAAGAGTCATTTAATGGCTCATGTATGTGGCTGCCACGTTAGTGCCTTAGTCTTTATCCAAAGACTTTAATTAATCATCTACTAATTATTAATAATTTTGTTAATTCCCCCATTATTCAATAATCCACATAATTAAGGATTATCTCAAATTATTTAAAATACTCACTTTTAACATACCTTATACACCTTTCTATCATAGTCATGTGGTACTTTGTATGGTACTAGTCCATAAATACCAGGTATTTTAGCTCGGGCCATATTTTATCTCAACATGTCAAACTTTGACAAAAAATCATTTTCTTTGATTTGCTTACCCTCTCACCTTCACGAATTTACTCATCACTTGTTTGAAATAGCATAATGCTAATAATCTCAAAATAATCTCATTCTCGAACTTACGTCGATTAGTTTACAACGAAACTTTAACGTACGAAAATACGAAATGTAACATCTCATTTTCGAGCTTTTATCAATTTACTTATGGCGTACTTCCACGTACGAAAACATGAGGTGTAACATCATTCCCCCCTTTGAAACATTCGTCCTCGAATGTTGACTGATGCACTTATCATTTTCATGACTTATGCCTTCTGAATACCTTATTACTCTCCTTGCCATCTAGGCAACTATTCTGTAAATAATTTCAAAGTCCTGGACACCCCCCCTTTAGGCCTCTTTCTCATACCATAACTTATGGTCGGAATCCTTCAATCTCGTAACTATTGTTACCTTCTATCATGTAGCCTGTACGACTCTGACCTTGTAAATGCGCCTATGCGACTCTTCTCTCCTTTTTCCTCCAACTTTTAGCCAATCTCTAGGCCTCACTTTGTAAACATATACAGAGCTTGACAAGATGTCCCTCTGGGCATCTATAAGTATACTGAAGTTCTTCGCTCGGTACTTTGTTGAACTTACGAATATTGTTATACCTTATTTCATAGATCCGTTTATCCATCCGTATGACTTTACTGCCATAACTCTTACTTTGATTTATCGTTACTGAGGTCTGCTACCAAATTCCAGGTTACTCTCGTTGCTTATCTTATATGTATAAATCTATGTCCTTTAATGCTTCTTCATTACTGTTCATCTTAAGAATGACGGCCTAATCTCACCTCATACTTTGTGACTTTTGTCCATCCATTGTTGATTCACCTTAATGTTGATCTATCATCTATCACTAATAACTTGACCTCTTATGTAACACTACCGCTAGGGCTCACGTCTCATCGGGGACATCTGGAGTAATTATATTGATCCAGCTATGGGCGATATTATACTTCCATAATCGTATTTTTATATCATCCCAATATGACTCACCCTTACATGGGTATTTTAATCCCGTACAATTCATGAAATCCTTTTCAGGTCATTGCTCAATCGAAGGCACAAACGTCATCCTTTATCTATCACAATCATACCCTCATTCCACTACTAGGGCAGCATTCCATTTCTTCTAGATGCTATTAGTCTTAGATTCCTTTGAGTTCATTCCGGCTATATTGAACTTTCTATAACTTAGAGAAACCATTAGCTCTCTTGCTTTCATGGGCTTAATCCCGAGGAGTTATCCATTCTCGTCACCTTCTCACTCACCTTTTCTCATCCTTACTCCTATCATAAAACCTTGTCGCTTTACTATATTTAGCTTGCGACCTATACGTATCTATTTATACTATTTGCATCCTTCCTTCAACTTGCTTGCACCATAGATTTCCTTATGTTATTCTGGAACATCAAACAAGACATCACATCATCTCTAACTCTTATTTACTCTTTTGGCTAGATCTCTTAACCATAGGCTGGAAGATATGCTACTGACGATGCCGCTATTATTCTTGGATACTGAATTCCCTTGCTTTATTCTTTTATCTGAAGTATGAACTATTTACAACCTTCTGCATTTGAGTATTTCGTACATTGTTCACCTTTACCTTACTACTGCTTTATCGTAGGGCCGTTATAGAATATGGTTGTTGTACTTTCTCTCTTGTACCTCTGATATTAAGGGTGATCCTGCAATGTTCTCAATCACGATTTCTATAATTTTCTGGGTCCAATAATCAGATTCCGGATTTACTTGGTTGATGTACCTCTTTAGTTTCCTCTTCCTTCTGATCAACCTTTATTTAGGCTTAAGATATCTTTCGATCTGCGCTCCTGATATTAGTTATTACTTTAGCTTTCATGGGCGTTATGGAATATCCATGATACAATCTTCTAACAACTCAATCTTTTGTCTATGCCTTAGGCTCAGTTCTTTCTTTTAACTTATACTGGAGTCTTCTATGTCTGTATGATTGTCAATATATATGTTGCATGTATAAAACTCCGACTCTTAAGTGCGTTCATAACGTAACTAACTCTAGATTATTAATCGAATGATTCTTTCCGTTCCTTCTCAGCTTTCTTTAAATGTAAGCAATTACTTTTCCTGGTCTTCCTGCCCCTTGTTACGTGCATACTTAGCTTACCTTAGTGCCAACACATATTGAATTCCATATAACTCATGTTATCTTGAATATCACTTCTGATTTTACTTCCAATTCATTAGCCACGGTAGGTGCCACTTTCTTATGGAGTGCAGATAATATTGTTGTGAGACTATTGTTACAAGAACATTTCCTCTTTAGGTCACTGTGCTTAGGCTGAAGCCTTCTTCCTTATTCCCTCAGCTAGTCTTTCGTTTTAGTACTTAGGGAGGACTCTCTGACTCTTGTAAAGTTGCGAGCATATTACATCGTATACTCGACGGACCTTTTGATGTCCTTCCTTGCCTATAATTATCCTTAGTTACTTACCTCCTTGCCCTTATGCTTGTAGGGCTGCTTATGAACTGATATTTTGACTGTCTTCCCAGTAGCACTCTCTTTTATTCCCATAACATTCATATAGTACCTTTAAATACCCCAACTCCTATCTGAATATTTCTCAAGTATTACAATGGCATTACTGCAAGGCTGAATTCACTATATTGGGTTTTATTATGTTTATCTTGCTCTATCTGCTGATTCGTCTGTAACCTTCTATCTAGCCATAACTAGGCTTTTCCTAAATCAACTACCAACTACTCGTTGGCCCATTCTCATATTAATATTCCACGTAATCTTCCTTGAGTTATTTACTTTGTCTTAACTTACCTTTTGCACTGGCTCCTTGTTTATCAATAACACTCCGGGTAGGGACCCTTACTTCCTTTCCTTGATGTCGTGTTTGCATAATGTTCTGGAATCGTAGCATATATGTAAGATTTAAATAAATGCAATCTCGTTCCTTTCTCATTTTTTATCGCATTCTTCCTTTACCATTCTATAATTACTAGAACCACTTAATTCTGACTTAATGCCACATCACTCCATATTCCCTCTTTAGGAGAGTACTAAGAGTTGGAGCTACAATGACCTACCTATAGATGTTTTACCTCTTCATCTTTGGCGTCCTTTCACATTATCGATGACCCTTACTCGCCTTGCGGTAATCCTTCTGTGCCAAGGATAACGAAATTCCTTACTCGCGATGGTGACACTTAGTGTAATTGGCACATATAGTCCCTTAAGCTTAACTTTGCTCGCTTTAGGGAAGCGTCTTCCTGAATGACCATTCTTTGAATTTCTCATGAATCTTCTCCTGTTGTCCATTCTATTACCGCCAGAATGCAATATGAAATTCTCATAATGATGACTATTATCAAATCACTCAGTGCCTAATTCATTTTTAGTGTATCTCGTTCACCTGCCCATACTAATTTCTGTTACTTTGGGTTTAACCCTCCCTTCTGGTAGTCACGTTGGAGTTACGAACTTATTCCTCGAAATAAGGATATGACTTTATGGCCTATACTCTTTTGTTATCTCAAGGCCTGACTCCTTTCGTCTTTTCCTTCACTTGACTATATACTCTGTAATACTGTCATTTTCATTTTTTTATCTACCGTTGTCATCCATGCATCACATCTTACTCATAATGCTTCATTAACTCTCTTCTCATTTCCTGCTAACATTTCTGTCTATCACTTTATTTTGAAAATTTCAATAGGACATTCTTTTGCTTCTAGCTCCCCTTGCTTCATCTTCCGGCTCTTTGGGTTGTCTAACATTCTTTCTTTACTAGGGATGGGAGCCACACTAAGGTAATATTTATCCCTTTCAAGGCTTCCAGTGCCTATCTTTGTAATTTTTTTTAACATTCTAGTATTCATATCTAGTTATACTATTCTAGAGTGCACTATTTGGGTGTCTCACAAGGAGATCTATTTGCACCTTTGCAATACCCTTCAGAAATGTCAACTAACTCAAACAATCCATCCACCATTTTGGGTCACTCTATCCCCATCCGGATCCTTATAGCCGTCCTTCTCTTATAATACTTCTGTTAGCTTCCATAGGGAATAAATGAGATAGGTGTGACCAATTATACATACCTCTGTTATTGTTGAAGGTAACTCAAAAAACTTATATTCCTCTGCCTGAATTGTAAATACTGATAATCTTCATTAACTTGGCACCTCATACCCTTCTTCATCTTGCTTATTTTACTTGTCGAAACTTGTATCTATCTTCTGAATCTCGCATTGACTTTTACCATAGGGGTGGATAGATATTCCTGCCTTAAGGCTCCTTATCAAAAGACTTACACGTCTTAGTACACACATGATCTACTGAAGACCTTACATTTACTTATCATAAGCATCATGAAAAATCGAGTTCCTCTGACTCAATTCCACAGCCGCATTCAATCCCTTACCAACCATCTTTCTAGATATAGGCATCGTCGTATTATGAATAAGATAGAGTTTAGAAAAGTGAGTTTTTATAATTGAGCTCTACCACACGATCTAGAGTAAGAAGAAAGAGTGACAGTCCTAAATGCCTTGTAGCCTCCTGATTATAAGTATGGTGCACGACACACCCATAAACAAGACTCTACTAGACACGACTTATAGACTGCCTAGGACAAAACTACTCTAATACCACTTTTATCACGACCCAAACCTATGGGCCATAACGAGCACCCGGTACCTTACCTAACCAAGTACCAACATAAATATCTTACTTATCACATCATCATAGTTAAGTTGGCCAAAAGGGGTGCCATGAGATAATCAGAGTAAATATGAGGTAATACCCGACATAGAATGACTCAACCTGATATAGAAACTCATACCTGTGACATACGGGCCTATAAGGCCAATGCGATCCATTATATATTTAAAATACAGGCCGATAAGGCCATACAAGTATCCGTATATATGACATCTATCTACAAGCCTCTAAGATTACATACTTATCATAAAGGTCGGGACATGCCCTGCCATACCAAACAATACACATCTAAATCATATTGACCAAAAAAGCAACTTCGGAGCAAATGGAGCGTACCAACATCTTCCGGTGAGCTGATAGCCTACTTGGAGGACTCTCAACCTGTCTATTGGGACCTTCAGGCATGAAACACACTTCCACAGGCAAAAAGTGCGTTAGTACAAATAATTTACCGAGTATGTAAGGCAAGACGATCAATATATAAGAGACATAGATGAAACATGGAATAAAGAATTCTGCCTGTAAATCTAAATAACTTTGTAAATTCTGAAACATTTATAATGTCATGCACGTGCATATAAATGTCGTGTCATGCATAGGTATAATGTACATAATATCATCAAGTCTCTAAGGGTATCCCATCATATTATCTCGGCCACTGTGGGCAAAATCATCAATGCACACCAGCTGATCAGGTGGTGGTGCGTATATAACGCCGTAACCTATTTCCATATCCCATATACATATAATATACATATATATGCTTATATAACATCATCTGGTCATAGATTAATGTAAATGTATAAATGAATGCAATGCATGAGAATTCTGTCAACAAAATCTCTCGGACTGTCATAAGACCATTATGCCGTTGATTGATATCATGAAATAACCTTTATCAACTTACGCATTTTTTGAGACCCATGAAAAGATGATAAAATAATAAGACATATGGAGAATCAAGAACATAGGCATCTCTAGCATTTCAATGAATAGAGTCATTTATGGAAGTTGTGCATCTTCTCATTTCGTTTGTATCACATGGATCATGCCAAAAAGGAAAGAAAGGATAGTCTTAACATACCTGAGTCAATTCTCTTGACAATTCCTCTATCACACATTAATTTCGACAAAACACGTGATGGCAAGATCGAAGTAGAGAAAAATTCATATGATATTCTTGAAAAAAATTGCACCGTACTCCCTTAGAATCGCAAAATCCCGTTGCGATTACTTTATGAATTCTCGTATGAATTTTTGTAGCAAATTCCATATGATCACTTTGTGAATTTGATCACAACCTTGTAAGATACTTACTAAAGTAATAACGTTAGAGTCTTTATGACTTTTTGTGAATTCCATATCTTTGTGAGTAATGCAAATCTTGAATTTAAGAAGTCATTTTTCAATCATTTCTTTAAAGATTGCCACCTTGCAAAGTTGTTCAAGAGTCACTTAATGGCTCATGTATGTGGCTGCCACGTTAATGCCTTAGTCTTTATCCAAAGACTTTAATTAATCATCCACTAATTATTAATTAACTTGTTAATTCCCTCATTATTCAATAATCCATATAATTAAGGATTATCTCAAATTACTTAAAATGCCACTCAAGTTTAACATACCTTATACACCTTGCTATCATGGTCATGTGATACCTTGTATGGTACTAGTCCATAAATATCAGGTATTTTAGCTCGGGCCTTATTTTATCCCAACATGTCAAACTTTGACGAAAATTATTTTCTTTGATTTGCTTACCCGCTCACCTTCACGAATTTACTCATCACTTGTTTGAAATAGCATAATGCTTATAATCTCAAAATAATCTCATTCCCGAACTTACGTCGATTTGCTTACGATGAAACTTTAACGTATGAAAATGCAGAATGTAACATCTCATTTTCGAGCTTATATCAATTTACTTATGGCATACTTCCACGTACGAAAATATGGGGTGTAACAGCAGGCCCCTATTGGCCAACCTTAGATCAAATAGTAAGTTATAAACCGAGCATACTGTGGTCGAGCGCCTATGATCGAGCCCGGAATGGCCGAGATACCGAGCCTAGTATGACCGAGCGCCTATGAGTGAGCATTATACGATCGAGCAATTACACGTATTGAGCCTTATAAGGCTGGAAAACTATTTTACTTACTATATTGAGAGAGTTAAGTGAGTATCAACAAGTAAGTATATCTTCAGATCATCTTTGACTCCTAGTTACTTTCAGTTATTATATTATCAGTTCAGTTTCAGCTTTCAGTTATCCTATTGCCTTAGATACTCGGTACATTATTTTGTATTGTCTTCCCTTTTCTGGGGACGCTGCATTTCATGCATGCAAGTTCAGATAGACAGACAGGTAGCAATAGGTGCTATCCGAGTTCAACTTGATCGATAAACTCCACGTCCTTCGGAAGTCCCGCAGCATGACGCTCTAATCTTCTTCAAGTATTGTTTAATTTAATGAATACATACATAATACTCCATCCGTTTCAATTTATGTGAACTCATTTGACTAGGCACGGAGTTTAAGAAAAGAGAGAAGAGTTTTGAACTTGTGGTGTAAAATGAGGCACATATATTTTGTGTGGCTATAAATTATTGCATAAAGGTAAATTATTTCCAAATAGGGAAATGGGTCATTCTTTTTGGCACGGACTAAAAGGAAATAGGTTCACATAAATTGAAACAGAAAGAGTATATATTATATGGGTAGGTCAGGGCCTTGTTCCGACCACAGTAAATCCATCAGTAGAGGTTTGTAGACATATCCTGTCAGTCAGTGCAGTATCATGTTGGGCTTGTAGGGCTTGTATATATATTTATTTGGGTTGTCAGCTGTAGTAGTTATGACGGTCTTGTCGGCCCAGCTTTATATTGATATTCAGTCAGAGCTAGTTTCCATTCAGTTTTATATTTTGTTTCACAAATTGTTTTGCAATGTGGCCCTATGGACAAAGTATAGCATTGTATGTTGAGAGTCCTTTAGTCTCAGGTTGGTACGGTCGGTTAAATGAGGCAACGGGTGCCAGTCTTGCCTCCCCAGCTTTGGGGTGTGTCATTATCCTCAGAGAATCACATTAATCAGAAGAGGAATTTTCCACGAGATGGTTGTTGGTGCATGTGGTCGCTATTATGTTAAAACAAAAATTAGAAAACTATTAGAAGAAATTGGAAAAACTGTAAACAATAAGAAATATTCCGAGTCCACAATTTCCTTATGTGTCCTTAATGAATTTTAACCCCCTCACAAGTTGCCAATTTAATAGATTAAATCCTCCCAGGATGAAACGGAATAAACTTTCCTGCAACAGTGGCAATACAAACTGCAGGATACCAACGAACTCAAAGAACGGAGCAAAATCACACTTACGAATTTAAAAGAGAAACTGCGAAGTAGAATGCTGGATTTTCAGAAGGAAGTTCTATATTTTCTCTGTATGTAAAAAGGAAGCCATGCCTTGGAATTTATAGGCAATTGTCGGAAGAGGTGTGATGTATGTTCATAATGTGAACAGATATTTGAAAGGAAGAGGTGTCTATTCATAATGTGAACAGAAGGGAAACATTCTAGTTAATTCCGTTAATGAACTGACTATCATTTAATTAATTCTTAAATAATTAATTAAATAAACTTTGTCCAAAATATTAATCTCATCGATCGATCATTTTCCAAATCTAAATCCAAATTCGAATCTGAAGCCGAGCCGAGCGACGACGACGGCGCGCGATTTCATTCTCTTCAACTCCTTTAAGAGCTCTAAGAAGTGATCCTATATTTATATACACAAGTGTAGTTGCCCCCCACCAATGAGGGACAAAGTTCATTTGTCATAAATGAAAAAGCTCACTTGATTCAAATTTTCCAAATTTTTCATTTCCCTCCATTTTATTTCCCACCATTTTCCAATTCACACTTCTAGTCTTTAAAGCCCAATGGCTTAAAGTCCAACAATCCCCCATATGAATGGGAATGACTGTAACAAGAATGAACATAGATGAAAGTTGTGTGATTTGCAAGTAAGGATTAATTGCATCTGGATAAGTAGGTTTCCCTTTGAACTTTTCGTAGTGAGCATATGTCGGATATACTCGGTCAATTGGTAGATTTGATATCTTTGAACCGTCAAACTTTAGTGTATACCTAGACAACCATATGTCACACAACTAATCCTTAACCGTCTTTTGGTTCTCATTGTTGTATTCGTTTCAGCCATGAATACCGCCTGATTTCATAAGTGAGTAGAGAATTGGCCTTACAGAATTCTCATTGAAGCGGCTTCCACTTCACACTTACATAGGTGATTCCTAAACGTATAATCCTTTAGATTGACACTATTTGATAAATACCACATCAAACTTAGGTAATCATTAAAGAACGTGTAAAGTTCTATCCTTGTTACTGAACATTGTCTTCATCACGAGAAGGGACCAAAGATTTTACTTTGGCAATGTTGAACCGGTCAATCACAACTTTGTTTGAGCTCCTTGAACCTAGATCTCGGAATATCCAAAATTCTAGGTAGAGTTAATGCCATGATGACTTGTCCTCGGCCATAGTCCCATTCCCTTAGATGATTTCTCAACCCCCTCTCTAGTTAGGCCTTTTGTAAGCGGATCCGCCACATTAGCCTTTGATCTTACATAATCAATAGTGATAATTCCACTAGAGAGTAGTTGTCTAACGGTTTTATGTCTTCGTCGTATATGACGAGACTTTCCGTTATACATAACGCTCCCTGCCCGTCCTATTGCAGCCTCACTATCGCAATGTATGCATATAGGAGCCAAAGGTTTTGGCCAGAACAGAATGTCTTCTAAGAGATTTCGAATTCATTCAGCTTCTTCGCCGGCCTTAACCAAAGCTATAAACTCTGATTCCATTGTACAGCGAGCGATGCACGTCTGTTTGGAAGACTTCCAAGATACTACTCCTCCGCCAATAGTAAAAACATATCCACTTGTGGACTTTGTTTCTGTTGAGCCGGTTATCCAATTTGCATCACTATATCCTTCGATAACCACATGATATCTATTGTAGTGCAAAGCGTAATCTTGGGTATATTCCAAATATCCCAGAACTCGTTTCATTGCCAACCAGTGTTGTTTGTTGGCATTACTTGTGGATCGACTAAATTTACTTATTGCACAAGCTATATCAGGACGTGTACTGTTCATGATATACATTAATCTTCCCAACACACGGGCATAATCCAATTGAGACGTGTTTTCACCTTTATTCTTTACAAGATAATGGTTTAAGTTAATTGGAGTTCTTGCACTTCTAAATTCCAAGTGTTTGAATTTTTCCAGTACCATTTTCACGTAATGTGATTGAGACAAAGCCAGACCCTGAGGAGTCCTCTGGATTTTAATTCCTAGAATTATATCGGCAACTCCTAAGTTTTTCATATCAAACTTACTAGCAAACATTCGCTTAGTAGCTTGAATGTCGGCAATGTCTTTGCTCATTATTAGCATATCATCAACATATAAGCAAATAATGACTATATGATTTAGAACATTCTTAATGTAAACAAATTTATCACATTCATTAATCTTAAAGCCATTTGACAACATTGTTTGGTCAAATTTCGCATGCCATTGCTTGGGTGCTTGTTTTAGTCCATAAAGGGACTTAACAAGTTGGCACACTTTCTTTTCTTTTCCCGGAACCACAAATCCTTCACGTTGGTTCACGTAAATTTCTTTCTCTAGATCACCATTTAAGTAGGCTATTTTTACATCCATTTGATGGATTTGAAGACCATACAAGGCGGCTAACGCTATTAGCATCCGAATAGATGTAATTCTTGTTACCGGCGAGTATGTGTCAAAATAGTCAAGACCTTCTCGCTGTCTAAATCCTTTGACAACAAGTCTTGCCTTGTATTTGTCAATAGTACCATCACCTTTTATTTTCTTCTTGAAAATCCATTTAGAATCCAAAGTTTTGTTACCTGGAGGAAGATCAACCAATTCCCAAGTGTGGTTGCTCAATATGGATTCTATATCACTATTGACAGCCTCTTTCCAATATTGTGCTTCTGAGGAAGACATTGCTTCCTTGAAGGTTCGAGGCTCATTTTCTAGCAGGAAAGTCAGCAAATCTGGACCGAATGAAGTAGATGTTCTTTGACGTTTGCTTCTTCTCGAATTTTCCTCATTAGGCATACCATTTGTTGTTTCCTCCCGAGGTCGTTTTGACTTTTGGTAGGACAATTCACTTTCCTTTTTATACGGATAAATAGTTTCAAAGATTTCAACATTATCTAATTTTATTACCGTATTAATATGGATCTCAGGATTTTCTGATTTATGAACTAGAAAACGATATGCCTTAGTATTGGTTACATATCCAATAAATACACAATCAACCGTTTTTGGACCTATCTTAACCCTTTTAGGTTAGGAACTTGTACCTTAGCTAAACACCCCCACACTTTGAAGTATTTTAAGCTGGGCTTCCTTCCTTTCCATTTTTCATGAGGAATGGACTGTGTTTTACTATGAGGTACACAATTGATTATTCGGTTAGCTGTAAGTATAGCTTTCCCCCACAAGTTCTATGGTAAACCAAAACTTATCAACAACGCATTCATCATCTCTTTCAACATTCGATTCTTTCTCTACGCAATTCCATTAGATTATGGAGAGTAAGGGGCAGTTGTTTGGTGAATAATGCCATTTTCCAAACATATTTCTTCAAAAGGAGATTCATATTCGCCACCCCTATCACTTCTTATCATCTTGATCTTTTTGTTTAGTTGTGTTTCAACTTCACTATTGTATTGCTTGAAAGCATCAATTGCTTCATCTTTACTATTAAGTAAGTAAACATAGCAATATCTCGTACTATCGTCAATAAAAGTAATGAAATACTTTTTCCCACTGCGATATGGTATTGACTTCATGTCGCAAATATCTGTGTGAATTAAGTCTAAAGGACTTGAATTCCTTTTAACGGACTTATAAGGATACTTAGCATACTTTGATTCCACACATATTTGACATTTGGAATTAATGCAATCAAATTTTGGCAATACTTCCAAATTTATCATTTTTCGCAACGTTTTGAAGTTGATATGACCTAGGCGTGCATGCCATAAAGTGTTTGACTCAAGTAAGTAAGAAGAAACATTAACTTTATTGATAGGAACTGCTATTACATTTAACTTAAAAAGGCCCTCATTCAGGTAACCTTTTCTTACATACACATCATTCTTACTTAGTACAACGCTATTAGAAACAAAAATACATTTGAATCCATTCTTGACAAGAAGTGAGGTTGACACAAGATTCTTGCGAATTTCTGGAACATGGAGAACTTGGTTTAGAGTCACAATTTTTCCCGACGTCATCTTCAACGCAATCTTGTCAACTCCAATTTTGGTTGTACACGAATTTCCCATGAAGATTGTCTCATCAGGTCCTGCGGGGGCATAAGAAGAAAATAACTCCTTGTTAGTACAAACATGGCGGGTGGCTCCAGAATCAATCCACCATTCTTTAGGATTTCCTACCAAGTTGCATTCAGACAACATGGCACACAAGTCCTCCATTTCTTCAACATTTTCAACCATGTTAGCTTGATTCTTCTTATTCTTCTTCTTTTGTACATCAGTCTTTGGTGCACGACAGTCCACGACCTTATGCCTAGACTTTCAATAGTTGTGGAATTACCCTTGCATTTTTCTTGCTTGGGCAATTCTTTGGTCCAGAATCCTTCTTTCTCTTCTTATTTTGTGGCGCCTCCTCAACAATGTTAGCCCTTATTATTGTCGAGTTTCCACGTGACTTCTTTTCAGCATTTTTGTTGTCTTCTTTTATCCTCAAACGAACAATCAAATCTTCAAGTGTTATTTCATTACGCTTGTGTTTTAGATAGTTCTTAAAGTCCTTCCACAATAGAGGTAACTTCTCAATGAAAGCGACAACTTGAAAGGCCTCATTTATGACCATACCTTCAATAATAAATTCATAATTAATAACAAGATAAATCTTATTAATAAAATTATTGATTCGGGTCATACCTTCAGCAAGGAGGTCATGCACAATGACTTGTAATTCTTGGACTTGAGTTATGACCGACCTAGTGTCAACCATCTTGAAATCTAAAAACCTTGAAGCCACGAACTTCTTAAGTCCGACATCCTCAGTCTTGTACTTCTTCTCAAACGCATTCCATAATGCTTTTGAAGTTTCCATGACACTATAGACATTGTACAAACTATCTTCCAAACAACTCAAAATGTAGTTTTTGCACAAGAAATCAGAATGTTTCCATGCTTCAGTTACAACAAATCGTTCATCATCCGGAGTGCCTTCAGCAAGGACCAGAGGATACTCCTTGATGAATCGCTGCAAACTCAACGTAGTAAGATAGAAGAGCATCTTCATTTGCCAACGTTTGAAGTCAATACCGGAAAACTTTCCGGGTTTTTCTGCTGGTGACATAGCATGAGCAGGAGTTGAACGGCTCGACGAGGCAGCAACACTCGTAACAGTAGCACCCGTTCCATTAGCATTAGTTTGGTCCTCATTTGCCGTTAATGAACTGACTGGCATTAATTAGTTCTTAAATAATTAATGAAATAAACTTTGTCCAAAAAATAAATCTAATCGATCATTTGCCAAATCTGAATCCGAAGCCGAAGCCGAAGCCGAGCCGAGCGACGACGACAGCGCGAGGCTTTATTCTCTTCAACTCCTTTAAGAGCTCTAAGAAGTGATCCTATATTTATGCACACAAGTGTAGTTATCCCTCACCAATGAGGGACAAAGTTCATTTGTCATAAATGAAAAAGCTCACTTGATTCAAACTTTTCATTTTCCTCCATTTTATTTCCCACCATTTTCCAATTCACACTTCTAGTCTTTAAAGCCCAATGGTATAAAGTCCAACAGTACATTCTTCTTCCTCATTAGTATGTCGGTATAAGGGCTAGTAATTCATGCAATATTTGTGTTTCATTTGATGCCCCCTTCTTTTGACGGAATTGTAAGTGGTAAGATATAATTAAGCAGTTATTGCCTTGTTGGTACATAATCGGTATTCATGTTCGCGTGCTTTTATCTATCCAGTGGGGGCACATAGGCTCTTATTCTGGACTGACTTCTAAGTCAAGTTTGTTCAATAAGTTGATTTTTACACTGATAATCCAACATCAGATCGAGGAAAAGCTGGCATAAAATGGGGTAGAAAACTTCTCGAAAAAGATAGAGATCCACTTGACTCGGATATTTGTTTCCTCAATAAGCATGAACCGAAAATGAGAAATTTTCCTCTTCTTTGTGTATTGCCGTTTTCAATTTCATTTTGAGATGTCAAAGGCCACTTGTTAACATGTGTCAGGCACGTTTCGTCAAACCTATTAGCAAATAGTAGTGTGTAAGGAAATATATTAAGATCACAATCGGTGTGAGCCTTTTACTCCAAGTTTTAAGACAGGTTACCTAATGTAATGTCTAAGTGTGCATAAAATGGTTCGAGCCTCACTAATTTCTAAAGAACAAGAAGAGTTATAATTGTCACAATGAAAACTTTATTGAGGCGTGTGCAAATATTATCATTTGTACAATTACAAAAATCCTTCAATGCCTCAAAACGACCAATAAGTTAAAAGGAAGGCATAGTGCCACATTACTTAACACACATATTTTTATTTTCTTAGTCGGTGTATGGGTCCAAATTTGACCGACCACGACCGACGACGAGTATGATGATTGTCAGAGCTTCCTTGAATTGACTCCATAAGGGAGATGACCCTGAGACAAACCAGAGACGGGATGACCCTTGTGATAGTGTATGGCCATTAGGGACATTGGGAATATTCCTTGTATTTTGTCTTTTACATTTTAGAAGAATTTCTCTCTTAGTATAAAAGGAGGACAATAACTTTGTAACCAAAAAAAAGAAGGTTCGGGAGACATTACTATTTATGATAAAAAAAGAAACCTCATGACCGATTTTTTCATTTTGTCTATTGATCGTTCTAGAGATTATTATCCTCAGCTAAGATTTACCCCTTCATCTTTGATTGATTTGCTTAAAAAGGTTTTAACATCTTTTGAGTCAAACAATTTGGCGCCGTCTGTGGGGATTTCTATAACTGAAATTGTAGTTTTCATCTAGATACTTGAAAGAAATAATCACCTTTCTTCAGCTCCATAAAAGCCAATGATGGGGGGAAAGGGAGAAGTGAGGCTAAAGGCAATAGAGGGTGTCACAAACAACCTCCTAAATTCCCTCAACAAAGCCGGAGGAGAAGACATGGAGAATGCAACACCAAGTGTTACACCTGAAGGAGAGATCTCACCTCCTCCGCACGGGGATCTAACGATCTTGCGCGAGAGGGAAACTTCAACATCCGCAGCAGGAGAAGCGTACTGGCTGTCAAAAGGCTACTATAAGAATGGTTAATGAGTACCTTGAGCAACATGCTCGAGAAACCCATTCAGGGAGGTGTCGAAGACGCACTACCCACAAAAAACCATAGCTGCTGCCGATGAGCCAAACGCTACACAAACAGGTAGCACCCGTACTATTACTAATACAGGCAATGACGCACTCACGACCATATTAAAAAAATGGAAGAGATGGAAAATGAGACAAAACACTCCGCGACCAGATAAAGGAACATCAGGAGAGGGTTGGTAAAATACCAGGCGCTCCGAAGTTGTTACCAAAATGCGATGTGGGCCGATTCGTCGAACATCCATACAGCGAAGGGGCAGCTCTCCATTTTATTCCAAAGACCTTCAAAATGCCTCCATATTTGAAAATTTATGAGGGGACCACGGACCCGGAGGATCACTTAATCCATTACGTCACCGCAGTAAAAGGTAATAATCTATCAAAAGAACAGGTGTCTATGCTGCTAAAAATGTTTGGCGAAGCTCTGATGAGGGGAGCATTGACATGGTATTCCCAACTACTAGCACGATCGATATCAACATTTGAAGAGATGGCAGATAAGTTCGCCATCGCTCACACGAGAGTGAAAAAGGCTGAGGCTAGGGTGAATGATATCTTCGCTATTAGGCAAATGATGGGCGAGGGACTTTGGGATTTACTAGACTGATTCAACAGAGTAAGGATGAGCCTACCAAACATGTCAGAAAGGATGACAATAGCAGCCTTTCAAAATGGGTTAAACATAAGCGGATCAAAAACGACCAAAAACTACTCAGTAGACTCATGAAATACCCCCCACCACGTGGGAAGAGATCTACAACGCCTATTGTGCCGAAGTAAGGGCAGACGAGGATGACCTGAATGACCCACTTCAGCGATTAACATCAGTCCAGACCAAGACAAGGAGGGATCGACGTAACGACGGGCGAAGGGATCAACTGCCACATTTCAAAAGAGAAAGGTATCAGCCCTATATCCGAACACCCAATCCGCCTCCTCCACGATACACGGATGTCGCGCCCCGACACATCGCACTCCTCTAAAACGAAAAAGGTATCCCTTCATTGCTATCTGCTCATAATTTTTGTGTTTCCCCTTCAGAGATAGTGTACGCACTGGAAAAGCTTGGCACGAAGGTGCAGTGGCCGCAAAAGATGAAATCAGATCCGAGCACCAGGAGGTCGAACGTCTATCACACCTCCTTTTTGCGCGCCCCGCCCCGAAGGGTAAGATGCGCGGGTGGAGTTTTTCCAATTTAAGTGACAATATTCGAAATGGGATTATTTATTTAATTCAGAGTCGCCACTTGGGAAAGGTTTGGCTTTTGGTGTCCCAAGTCACCGGTTTATCTTGAATCCCAAATCGAGGAAATTTTCGACTTTTCCAAATGAAGTCTACGAACCAGAAATTCTAATTAAGGAATTCTGTTGACCCGAGGGAAGGTGTTAGGCACCCTCGAATCCCGTGGTTCTAGCACGGTCGCTTAAATTGTTATAAAGGCTAAATATCTGATTTAAATACATGTTATGACTTACGTGCTTTTATTAAACTTAAAAACCGCTTTTATCATTATCACTTATTTTTATAGAATTGCAACGTCGTGAAAATGCATCTCGAACCACGTCACAATCAATGCGCCCGTGATCATCAACACATTTTGACTTCGTTGAGATTTGGATTTGGGTCACATCAATGTGCACCCGAATTTAAGAATATGATTTAATTAAGTCGTGCCTAAAGAGTCTAACGCGTTATTATTTTTTGAGAAGGCCATGAGATTCACTAAAACGGCCTAGCCTGAATTCTAAATATTTATTATGATTATTTATCGAGGGCCCCGCAATTTTGCATTTTTATTTGGCGAGGCTCGTCTCTATTTTAGAAAGGATATCCTAAAGGGGCTACATTTTTAATACATTTGTCCCTAAAACTAGAAGAAGAGGTACATGATAATTTAATTATATGCTTTGGCCTGATCCGGATTCTTATGATTAATTATCTACGACGTTAAGAAAACATTATACTTTAATGAAAAATGCTTTAATTTGACAAGGAATCATGTGCGAGCTAACGAAATACAACACTTAATCCGAACATTTCTTGAGTTGAACTTAACTAAACTTATTTGGACTAGATTAAAGGATTTAGCTACTAGATATTGTTACTAATGAGACTTTGAATGTGACCCTAGGTACTGCCTAACGGGACCCAAAAAAAGACTAAATGAAACAGAAACAGCATTGTATAAGGTCGGAGTATACATACCCCATACTAACAAACAACTACCGAGCTAAAATACAAAGGGGGTAAACTCAGTCGAATATCAGTAAATACTTTCGAACTGTTGAATTATAAGCTAATCAATTTTTATAGGCCCGTTAATGTACTATGAATATTACAACAAATACTTGAACTTCTTCAACCTTTTTCATTTCATGCTTTCAAACTGTTCCAGTTACATCAATATGGGACTTGAAATGTGTACCTGGAAATGCTGAAAATGCAAAGGAGAAGAAGAAGAAGATGTGGAAATCAGCAGCAGCAAGAAACAGGACTAGCAATAGCAGCAGGACATGACAGCAGCAAACAAAGCAACACAGCAGAACAGGCTCGAGTGCAGAAATGCAACTATGGTCAATAGAAAGAAGTAGCCAAATGACAGCAACACCCAGTGGAGTAGAATCAGAACTCCAGGCAGACCAAACCAGTAGTAAACCAATGAAAACACTCGACTAGTAGACACAACTGGAACTTCAAAGAATCAGAATTGATTTGAACAGGTTGAACAACTGAAACCCAAACAACAATAGGAAGAAACAGTTTCTGATTGTTGATTGTATACTTTCTATCTCTTAACCTCTCTCTATCTGTGTTTTCCTAAAATCAGTTCTATCCTTTTTCAATCCTCTCAGTCTAGGTCTCCCTCTATGTCTGTATGCCCCTATTATCATATGCCCCCCTCTCTTATCTCTCGGTCCTCTTTTATAAGCCTTTCCTTACCCCTTTTAACAGCCTGTTTAGAATATCACAGTACCCCTCCCATGTGCCTTTCATTTTCAGATTCCAATTGGCTAATTAAGCATGAACAAAACCCATGATATTCCCTGGCAGACTCACTTTAAGTAATGTTTATTATTTTTTGAGGTTAAAGTAGAGTATGGGCAGCAGAATGTATCTGACAGCATATGCTGTCAAATTATTTAAAACTTAACAAAAACCTTTATGCAGGCCACAGGTTGTGCACAAAGCACATGAGGTGCACCAATGCACATGCTGTGCACAAGTGCACATGCCCTCCAATTCAGAACTTAAACCAAACATCCCTTTTACATTACTGATCCAAATCAACAACTATAAGTAAACAAAACGGGTTCTTAATTGATTCAACAAATGCTTAGCAGAAGTAAGTCGATTTGTTATTGTTCGGACAACTGAAACTAATTGACGACACATGTCGACTCGACTATATTAATCATAACACATACAATCGTAACCAAAAATCAAACATTTAACAGTATCGACACATGATTTGAATTGTACTGGCTAAGAAAAGTGGTACTCGAGGAGCCAATTGATCAGTCAACATTTGGAGCTCAATTATCCGCACAGCATATACACACGCGTTATCAGAATAAAGGAGGGATTCAAACAAACACAGTGGTTCAGGCAAAGTGGACAAACAGAAGTTGGTAAAAATTCAAAGACACAAATTGAAACAAAACATGAACAGACATTTAATCACTCACATGGACCAAACAGAAATAAAGAAAAGCAAGCAAGACTCACCTCAAATCTCGAAAAATCAAAACCTTGACTCGGATTTGGACATACCTTTCTTAAGGCTGAACGGACTTTAATCGAAGTGTTTCTCAGATGAGAAACACTTCGATTAAGGTCCATTAGACCTTAATTTCTTTGGCTCGAACGGGTATGAACCAGCGACGAGGAACCTATGGTTTCAAAACTCAGATCTGGGATTCGTGCTTCCCTGGTCAGATTCGGACCAAACCAAGTATGGTTTGGTCACGAGGGGGGTCTGGGGAGTGTCTGGTATGAATTTAAGGCAGATCGGTGTAGATTAGGTTCCGACTCGAATCTTCAAATGAAGATTCGAGAAGGTGGGATAGGATTCGAGGTGTGTGGTTGGTAGATTTGGGTTCAGGACGGCACGGGGGTTGTATGGTGTTAAGGGCAAGGTCACCGGCGTCCATGCCGCCGGCTTTCATGGTGAAGGTATACAGGGGCGGCTAGGGTTTGGAGGACTGAGGTCTGTGGAGGGGACGACTACAGCCTGGGGGTTAGGATAGGGGGGGCAGGGTAAAGGTTCTAGGCTTATATAGTTAGTGAGGGGTCGATTCTTGGCCGTTGGATGGGGTGAGATGAAGGGTCGAGATCTTTATGCTGATCAACGGCCCAGATCACACTGGATTAAAACGGCGTCGTTTGGACACCCTGGGTATCAGGTGGTCTGGACCGGGCAGGCCTGGGTTTTTGGCTGAGTTTGTTGGGCCAATTTATTTAAAATTGGCCCAAGTCCGAAAAGGGAAGGGCTTTTTCTCTTTTTTTTTTATTTCCTTTTTTTTCTTTATTTTAAAAACAAACTAAGCAAGAGAGAAAAAAAAAATCAAATTAAAATTAAATACCCACTTGAATACAATTATTTGCACACACATTAAAATAATTCAAAACATGTAAAATCAAAACAAAACAAAATTACGGACGAAGATGCCTGTTTATGCTTTTCTATTTAACGACCGGATTACGGTTCGAATTATGCATGACACGTACATTTTTGTATTTTGTTTTAATAAAGTAAAAATGGGCCAAAGTCATAAATAATTAAAAAAAAAGTGCCATGTAACAATCCAAAAATTGTACAACAGGATCAATTGTTATTATTTTCTGTTTCTTTTGGAGCGATTGTCTCGTGAAGCAAAAATCACGTGCTCACAGCTGCCCCTCTTTGTTCGGAAACACGAAGAGTTTTCGTGAAAAGATAAAGTGAGCGTGTATGGGCGATTTTTGCCTATGGACTACTCCGTATGAAGCATGTTTTTTGAAAGATCTGACCGAATCTTGCTTCAAAGATTTCCTACATATCCTGGGCTAAACAGGAATCAGGTCGATGTAGTTCGGGAAAATTCTGGTAGCTGGGACTACCATGGGATTGCAATGCTTACTGCTACTGCTGTTGCTGTTGTCACTGCTGCGTCACTGACCACCTTATTACAACCAAAGGAAAATTGGAAACTGAACTAACTACTTATATGCGTGTCAACTGCGAGTTACAAGATTCCTATCTATGATTCTTTTGCGACTTGATCTTGGGTCTTAGCTGATTGTGCTTGGAGACTTTGATCCGAATCTTGATGCTTGCGAGTTGCGGCGACCTGTTCAATCTTTGGGATACCGAGTGAAACGCGACCGGCAGAGTTCGGGGCCTTAGTCAAATGTTGGAGTCAATCTGCCTTCCATTTACTCCGATATCTCGGGACATCTTCTCTCTTTTTTCTTCTTTTTCTTCGTTGATTCCGAACCAGGACTCATCTCGTGGGTCATTTCGATCCATGTGGCTCGAGGTTAGACCTGCGGGAGAAAACAAACAAACGAACGAAATTTTCTGCCCCAGTTTCACTAGGAAAATTTCGTTAATTATTCGCCAGGAAGTTCATAAAATTGATAAAGGAAGATAAAAATGTTCAGTTCAGGGTTGGAGCCCTAATACCGACTAACTGGGGAAAGGTTCAGCTTAGGGTTTAAAACCCTAAAGCCGATCAAAGGAAAAATTCAGTTTAGGGTTTAAAACCCTAATGCTGATTGCATGGAAAAGCTCAGTTTAGGGTTTAAAACCCTAATGCTGGCTGAAAGGAAAAAGTTCAGTTTAGGGTTTAAAACCCTAATGCTGACTAAAAGAAAAATTCAGTTTAGGGTTTAAAACCCTAATGCTGATTGCATGGAAAAGCTCAGTTTAGGGTTTAAAACCCTAATGCTGGCTGAATGGAAAAAGTTCAGTTTAGGGTTTAAAACCCTAATGCTGACTAAAAGGAAAATTCAGTTTAGGGTTTAAAACCCTAATGCTGATTGCATGGAAAAGCTCAGTTTAGGGTTTAAAACCCTAATGCTGGCTGAATGGAAAAAGTTCAGTTTAGGGTTTAAAACCCTAATGCTCACTAAAAGGAAAATTCAGTTTAGGGTTTAAAACCCTAATGCTGATTGCATGAAAAATCTCAGTTTAGGGTTTAAAACCCTAATGCTGGCTGAATGGAAAAAGTTCAGTTTAGGGTTTAAAACCCTAATGCTGATTGCATGGAAAAGCTCAGTTTAGAGTTTAAAACCCTAATGCTGGCTGAATGGAAAAAGTTCAGTTTAGGGTTTAAAACCCTAATGCTGATTGCATGGAAAAGCTCAGTTTAGGGTTTAAAACCCTAATGCTGGCTGAATGGAAAAAAGTTCAGTTTAGGGTTTAAAACCCTAATGCTGACTAAAGGAAAATTCAGTTTAGGGTTTAAAACCCTAATGCTGATTGCATGGAAAAGCTCAGTTTAGGGTTTAAAACCCTAATACTGGCTGAAAGGAAAATTCAGTTTACGGTTTAAAACCCTAATGCTGACTAAAAGGAAAATTCAGTTAAGGGTTTAAAACCCTAATGCTGATTGCATGGAAAAGCTCAGTTTAGGGTTTAAAACCCTAATGCTGGCCGAAAGGAAAAAGTTCAGTTTAGGGTTTAAAACCCTAATGCTGACTAAAAGGAAAAGTTCAGTTTAGGGTTTAAAACCCTAATGCTGACTAAAGGAAAAATTCAGTTTAGGGTTTAAAACCCTAATGCTGATTGCATGGAAAAATTCAGTTTAGGGTTTAAAACCCTAATGCTGATTAAAAGGAAAATTCGGTTTAGGGTTTAAAACCCTAATGCTGATTGCATGGAAAAGCTCAGTTTAGGGTTTAAAACCCTAATGCTGGCTGAATGGAAAAAGTTCAGTTTAGGGTTTAACCCTAATGCTAACTAAAGGAAAAATTCAGTTTAGGGTTTAAAACCCTAATGCTGATTAAAAGGAAAATTCAGTTTAGGGTTTTAAAACCCTAATGCTGATTGGCTGGGGATAAAGCTCGAGAATACTACACGATCTATTTTTGAGTTTTCTTGTTTTAATAGAAGATAAAAGGGAGTTTTGCGGGAACTTACCTTTTGAGTGAATTCCTTATTGCCAAAATGTTTCTTGTACCCGTGTACCTTCTTCTTTGGGCGACACCTGCTTCTTGCACGGTTGTCTTGGATTATACCTGTTTCAACTTTTCAGACAAAGAACAATTGTTAGTTCGGAAATGACGGTCGGTTCGGTGACCTTGATCGTTCCCAATTGCTTTGTTGCGTCTCTATTTCTGTTGCGAAGTCCCGCCATTAATTTGATTCGAATGGCGAAACCTTTAGACTGCTCAGGCTTGTATTTCCGGATTCTGTGATGACTTGCTTCGTAAGGCTCTTTTTTTTCTTTTTTTTTTCTTTTCCCTTTTTCTTTTTTTTTGTGTCCCGTTTTGCTCGGAGGTTCTCAACGGGGATTTTATTGGAGGTATTTTGTGGGAATTTGTACAAAAAGGAAGCTCTGTGGGGGAATATTTACAAAGTGGATTCTTTGTGTGGATTTTGTTCAATGGGGAATGCTGGGGATTTATTTCAAAGCGGGCTTTCTAGGATTTGTTGGGGTAAGCTTGCTGGGGAATTTTTACAAAGGGACTCGCTGGGATGTGCTGGGGAGATTCCATTTTTTTTTATTGGGGAGACTCTGTGGGAGATTGTACAAAAAGGAGAGACTCTGTGGGGATTTGTACAGGGGGAGACTCTGTGGGGATTTGTCCGAAGGCGGACTTGCTGGGGAAGATTTCTCTCTTTCCTCTTTAAACACCATCAAACGTGATGATCCATCAGGCTTGGGCAATCGTACTAACGAAATGAGGCGCTTTCTTTCATGAGACGGGATTCCGTGCAAACAAACCTGCCACCTGCCCTTTCCGGTGTATCCTGAACTTGGGGTTAAAACACAAAAGGGATTTGAAGAGAGGCAAAGAAAGGAGAAAACAAATTTCAGGAAGGGAGTGTCCTTTTCGGGACGAGAAAGACTTATCTGAGGAAGATAACGCTGGCTTTAGATGACATGACATGCTCTTTGGACTGGACGCCTGATCTTCCATGAACTTGCGTTTCCCTGAAACAGAACGGATCTGTGATTCCAAACCGGCGGAAACTCTGCCGAGACTTCCTTGGGGTAGAGTCATTCTTTTTCGGCCAACAGCGCCCTTTGCGGGTTTTCGCTGGCTGACCTCTCTCATTTCTCTTCCTGTCATCGCTTGATAGCACTCTTTGCGAGTTTTTACTAAACAAACTCTCTCATTTTGGATCCTCTACTCCCGTCGCCTCGTGGTGCCCGAAGGTTTTCACCGACGAGACTCTCTCATTTTATCTCTCTTAGTGCCGGTCTCCATTTGGGACGCTTATTGGTTCCTTACCATCTTCGATAATTGATTTGAAGGCTTGTGCTTGGTAAAGAAGGGTAGATAATACTAACTTCTCAACTGCTCGACGTGCCCCAGTTTCAATTTCAGGGTGAATGGGATCTTATTGTTGGTGTGACTGAACCTCAGGGGAGAGGCTGCCTACGTATCCTTTCGGAATCAAGTCAAACGTAGTTCAGGCCTCAATCAAATTTTGTTTTTTTTTGTAGAGAGGATTGGGTAGTGTTTGGGAGTAGTGGGGGATAAAACCTTCGCCATTTTCAAATGTGTCAGGACTACTTGGAGTATGATCTAGACGTAGTATCTCTTGACTGCATCTGCATTTACTGCTGTGTCGGGGTCATTTCCTTCGATATCACCTAAATACAATGCTCCTCTCGGCAATATCTTCCTTACGATGTATGGGCCTTTCCAATTTGGGGCAAACTTTCCTTTTGCTTCTTCATGATGCGGCAGAATACGCCTTAGTACCAGCTGACCTACTTCGAAATTCCGGGGTCGGACTTTCTTGTTGTAAGCACGGGCCATCCTTCGTTGGTATAACTGTCCGTGACAAACTGCGGCCATTCGTTTTTCATCAATCAACGTCAATTGCTCCAGTCGAGCCTTAACCCACTCGCTGTCTTCGATTTCTGCTTCGACAATGATTCGAAGCGAAGGAATTTCTACCTCTGCCGGTATTACAGCCTCGGTCCCATAAACCAAAAGATAAGGAGTCGCTCCCACCGATGTGCGTACCGTAGTGCGGTACCCCAATAATGCAAAAGGTAACTGCTCATGCCACTGTCGGGAACTTTGGATCGTTTTCCTCAAAATCTTCTTGATGTTTTTATTTGCAGCTTCTACAGCACCATTGGCTTTCGACCGATAAGGAGTGGAATTCCTATGCGTTATCTTGAATTGCTCGCATACATCTCCCATCAAGTGACTGTTCAAGTTTGCTGCGTTATCTGTAATGATAGTCGCAGGAATACCGAAGCGACAGATAAGATTTGAGTGTACAAAATCCACCACAACTTTCTTAGTGACCGACTTGAGAGTGACAGCTTCTACCCATTTTGTGAAGTAATCGATGACTACCAGTATAAACCTGTGTCCATTCGAAGCCTTCGGTTCGATTGGTCCAATGACGTCCATGCCCCATGCGACAAATGGCCAAGGTGCAGAATGGGATGCAACTCCGTGGGAGGTGCATGAATCAAATCACCGTGCACCTGACACTGATGACACTTCCGGACAAAGCTAAAGCAATCTTTTTCCATGGTCATCCAGTAATAACCTGCTCGAAGGATTTTCTTCGCTAAGACATACCCGTTCATGTGAGGTCCGCACACACCTGCGTGTACATCGTGCATGATCTTTCTCGATTCCTCGATATCGACACATCTTAGGAGATTGAGGTCCGGGGTCCTCTTATATAACAATTCACCGCTTAGAAAGAAACCACTTGCATGTCGCCTAATGGTCCTCTTCTGATCTCCAGTAGCATGCTCGGGGTATTCTTGCGTCTTTAGGAATTTCCTAATGTCATGGTACCAAGGCTGCGTATTTGATCCTACCTCGATTACATTGCAGTAACCGTGTCTTTCCTTGATTTGGATTTCCAAAGGATCGACGTGGGCGTTGCCCGGGTATGGTAGCATTGAAGCCAAAGTAGCAAGTGCATCTGCCAGTTCATTGTGACACCTCGGAATATACCTGAACTCTATTGATGTAAAGCGCTTGCTGAGGTCCTCCACATGTTGTCGGTATGGGATAAGTTTGACATCCCGAGTTTCCCATTCACCTTGGGCTTGTCGGATGATCAGGTCAGAATCTCCCATAATCAGTAAGTCTTCGACATCCTGATCGATTGCCATATGCATGCCCATGATGCAAGCTTCATACTCAGCTGTATTATTTGTGCAAAAGAAACGAAGTCTAGCTGTGGCGGGATAATGCTGACCAGAAGGCGAGATAAAAATTGCCCCAATCCCTACACTCTTAGCATTCACGGCTCCGTCAAAGAACATCTTCCAAACATGAGCTTCCTCCGAGATCACTTCTACGATGTTTACTTCTTCATCTAGAAAGTAAGTATCCAATGGCTGGTATTCCTCATCGACCGGATTTTCCGCCAAATGATCCGCTAACGCCTGGGCCTTCATTGCCGTGCGAGTGACATAAACTATGTCGAATTCCGTAAGCAAGATTTGCCATTTAGCCAGTCTCCCAGTAGGCATTGGTTTCTGAAATATATACTTCAAAGGATCCAACCTGCTTATGAGGAACGTAGTGTGGGCTTGGAGATAATGCCTCAGCTTTTGAGCAACCCATGTGAGAGCGCAACATGTCCTTTCCAGCAGTGTGTATTTGGCCTCGTAGCCGGTGAATTTCTTGCTCAAGTAGTAGATTGCTTGCTCCTTCTTTCCGGTTACGTCGTGTTGCCCAAGGACGCAGCCGAAAGAGTTCTCCAATACTGTTAGATATAAGAAAAGTGGCCTTCCCGGTTCTGGAGGGACCAAGACCGGGGGATTCGAAAGGTATTCTTTGACTTTATCAAAGGCTTCTTGACACTCAGTTGTCCATTTAATCGCCGCATCTTTCCTTAATAGCTTGAATATGGGCTCACACGTGCTTGTCAGCTGGGCAATAAACCGACTGATGTAGTTCAACCTGCCCAAAAGACTCATCACGTCTTTCTTTGTTCTTGGGGGAGGCAGATCTCTGATGGATTTTATCTTAGTTGGATCTAGCTCGATACCTCTCCTGCTTACAATGAAGCCCAAAAGTTTGCCCGACGAAACTCCGAAAGTGCATTTGGCTGGGTTTAGCTTCAAGTCATACTTCCTTAGCCTCTCGAAGAATTTCCTCAAGTCTTGGATGTGATTATCCTGCGTCCTGGACTTGACTATCACGTCATCCACGTACACCTCTATTTCCTGATGCATCATGTCATGGAAAATGGCAGTCATGGCCCTCATGTAAGTAGCCCCAGCATTCTTCAAACCAAATGGCATGACCCGGTAACAGTAGGTGCCCCAAGGCGTGGTGAAGGCAGTTTTCTCGGCGTCCTCTTCATCCATCAATACCTGATGATACCCAGCATAACAATCTACAAAAGACTGTATCTCGTGTTTGGCGCAATTATCAACGAGGATGTGGATGTTGGGCAGCGGGAAATTATCTTTAGGACTTGCTCTGTTCAGATCTCGGTAATCTACACATACCCGAGTTTTCCCGTCCTTTTTTGGTACTGGAACCACATTCGCCAACCATGTTGTATATTGGACTACCCGAATCACTCCTGTTTTAAGTTGCTTGGTGATCTCCTCTTTAATCTTGTCACTGACCTCAATTTTGAACTTTCGTTGCTTTTGTTGAACTGGAGGACAATCAGGATGAATCGACAATTTATGAACCACCAGATCAACACCTAGTCCTTGCATGTCATCATATGACCAAGCAAACACGTCTTTAAATTCAAAAAGAAGTTGAATTATCGCCTCTCGCGTTTTCTTGTCCGTGTGAATGCTTATCTTGGTCTCCCGGATTTCTTCCGGGGTTCCTAAATTTACAGGTTCAGTGTCATTCAGATTTGGCTTAGGTTTATTCTCGAAATATTCCAACTCTCGGTTTATTTCCCTAAAAGCCTCTTCCGCATCATATTCTGGTTCTGGGTTCATTAATTCGCAGTTAAATAGCTCATTGTGATCTGGGCGTGAAGTCCGTAAGCATGTCATATTTAAAGCCGCATTATTAGGACTGAAAAGAAAGATAAAAGGCAAAATAACAAAAAATTAGAACAAGAGAAAGAATGGGAAAGCAATGATGATTTTTTTTTTTATTTTCTTTGGAAAGTTGGAAGACAACAATGTTTACAACTAGGGATTCAAAACAACAAAAAGAAGAAAACGTTCAAGTTATGTCCTGGAGATAACTTGTGACACAGGAAAGGTGGCAGGACAGGTCTACCCGGACTTCCGTCTAGTCGGGAATGGCGTGGCCTCCCAGTTTTGGAGTTGGGTGTTTGGCTCCATGTACAGCACCTCAGCAGTACTTGTGCCTTCACCTGGTTGAACCATGTGGACCTCGTAGAGCATCTCTCTCATCGCCCCACATATCTCCTCGATTTCCTCAACCGTGAAGACCTCATCATCTTCTTCTTCAGCGTACCTTGGCCTGATGAAAGTTGCATATAAA
This sequence comes from Nicotiana tabacum, assembly GCF_000715075.1. Classification (NCBI taxonomy): domain Eukaryota; kingdom Viridiplantae; phylum Streptophyta; class Magnoliopsida; order Solanales; family Solanaceae; genus Nicotiana; species Nicotiana tabacum. The sequence goes on from NC_134082.1 coordinate 123,536,519, forward strand.
TCTGGCAGTGGTCGAGGTAACTTCCAACCCTCATTTTTCCTTTTCTTTGCCCACTCTTCGTCTGCTGGAGTAGGTTTGAAACCTAGTCCAAAAGGTTTCTTGGTGACTGGCAAGGTAATGGGTTCTGTTATTCCCTGAAGGGTTCGTCCAAGCCCCTTCCCTGGCCTAAATCCATTCCGGATCATCTCTTTGGCCACCATAAACGAGGCGTTAGACAAGAAAGGCTGGGGGCAGGGTATTCCCTCTTCGTGCTGCTCTGCCAGTACAATCTCGAAAGATTGATAGACCGTATGTTCACTTCCTTCTCTCGGTTCAAGGTACGGGATGGATGGGTCCCGATAAATGGCATGCTCATCTTCCCCGTGGACCACGATCTCTCGGTCTTCATACTCGAACTTTACCATCTGGTGAAGAGTGGAAGGCACGGCTCCTGCCGCATGGATCCAAGGTCTGCCAAGGAGAAAATTGTAGGATGTGTCCATGTCGATCACCTGGAAGGTTACTCGAAATTCGACTGGTCCTATGACCAACAACAGGTCTATTTCTCCCATGGTATCTCTCTTGATGTCGTCGAAAGCTCTTACGCAGACATTGTTGGGTCGGATTCTTCCGGTCCCAATTTCCATTCTTTGTAGCGTGGAGAGCGGGCAAATGTCAACGCCTGAGCCTCCATCCAACATTACCCGCTTGACATAATTGTCTTCGCATTTAACTATTAGATGCAAAGCCTTGTTGTGTGCTGCTCCTTCCGGGGGTAAATCATTCTTCCTTGATTGACGGCGAAAATCTTTCTGTCATCCGCTCTAGTTGCTCCACCGAGGTTTCAACTGGTACATATGCTTCATTCAGGGTTTTCAGCAGGATCTTTTGATGCTCGGTTGACCTCATCAATAATGACAGCATGGATACTTGCTCAGGGTACTTGCGCAGCTGATCTATCACTTCGTAATCTGGCATTTTCATTTGTTGGAAGAACACTTCCGCTTCTTCAACACTCACGGGCTTCTTTGGCGGGAAGCGCCTTTGTGTAGCGTTGTTCAGTCCTTGGGTATTTGAATACCTTCCAATGAAAGTATTTTCTGGAAGTTCTCCCATGACCTCTTTACCTTTGTACATTACCAAAGTCTTTTGATAATTCCACGGTACTGTGGACGGGTTGGTCATTGGCTTTTGTGGCACGCGTCCGATAACCACTGGGTCATTCAGCCGAGGTGGTTGAATCGTCCCCCGGACCACATAGGCCCCTTTTGGCACGTACATAGGTTTTGTTTTTTTGATCCCGAAATTCTGCGCCTTCTCAGCTCGATCTCGTGGTATGTAAAGAACTTCATTTTTTATAGGTACCACTTTCTTCTCTACCTTCTTTTCAGGCTTGTTATTTATAGCCTTGACCTCTTCCCCCTTTTCTGGTTTCTGGTCCATTTCGGGCCTCTTCCCCGTGTCGACAATGGCAATTATAGCTTTCAAAGCAGG